>NC_133621.1:256072193-256421693 GCF_048593235.1 Sminthopsis crassicaudata
AAGCCAGTGAGAAGGCTTTACCCACAGAAAATCAGCAACTAAGACCCTCAGTATTGGCTCACTAGAGGAGCAAACCGGGAGGCCATCTTCCAGTCATAGTTCAGAAGGCAAATTCTGGGAAACCAGGTCATTTCCTGACCAGAGAAGGAAAGATACACCCTACAAATACAAGGGGCCCCTAGTTCTCGAAGCCAAGACTCAGCTGCCCAGGAAGCTTGAAACAGCACCTGCTTTACCTTAAAAGTTAAGAAAGAAAGAAAGAAAGAAAGAAAGAAAGAAGAAAGAAAGAAAGAAAGAAAGAAAGAAAGAAAGAAAGAAAGAAAGAAAGAAAGAAGAAAGAAAGAAAGAAAGAAAGAAAGAAAGAAAGAAAGAAAGAAAAGAAAGAAAGAAAGAAAGAAAGAAAGAAAGAAAGAAAGAAAGAAAGAAAGAAGAAAGAAAGAAAGAAAGAAAGAAAGAAAGAAAGAAAGAAAGAGAAGAAAGAAAGAAAGAAAGAAAGAAAGAAAGAAAGAAAGAAAGAAAGAAAGAAAGAAAGAAAGAAAGAAAGAAAGGGAGGGAGGGAGGGAGGGAGGGAGGGAGGAAAGGAAAGGAAAGGAAAGGAAAGGAAAGGAAAGGAAAGGAAAGGAAAGGAAAGGAAAGGAAAGGAAAGGAAAGGAAAGGAAAGGAAAGGAAAGGAAAGGAAAGGAAAGGAAAGGAAAGGAAAGGAAAGGAAAGGAAAGGAAAGGAAAGGAAAGGAAAGAAAAGGAAAGGAAAGGAAAGGAAAGGATGAAGGAAGAAGGAAGGAAGGAAGGAAAGAGAAAGAGAAAAAAGAAAGAAAGGAAGAAAGGAAAGAGCTGGTAACTCAAACACACCATTGGATCAAAAGGTAAGAAGAGTTTGGTAACTATAATAATATAATTTCAAATTGTTTCTAAGACTCTCTTCTATTTTACAGATAAGTATACTAAGGCCTAATGAAATTAAGTAATTTTCCCAATGTTTAAGATTTTAACTCAGCATTGCTATTTTTTTAATTTTAAAAAAAATCCATTCATTAAGCATGGAATTAAAATAATTATTGCAAAACCATTTGAAAACTAAATAATTATCCAGTTTTATTGATGACCCACTTTTGATTAGGGATAAAGGAAAGCTAGATTCTAGGTAAATATGTAGGGGCACATAGATGATACAATGGATTAGAGTGCTAGCCCTGGAGTCAGAAAGAGTCTCTTTCCTGAGTTTGAATCTGGACTCAGTCATTTATTAGTTGGGTGACCCTGAGTAAGTCACTTCACCCTGTCTGCCTCAGTTTACTCATCTTTAAAATGAGATGGAAAAGGAAATGGCAAACTACTCTAGTGTTTTTGTTTAGAAAATCCCACATGAGATCATGAAGAGTTGGATATGACTGAATAACAGCAAATGATTCCTCAAATAATTGTCCTACTAGGATCTACTATATCACTTAATTTTATTATTTAAAAAAATAAAGGTGATTTTATTTACTAACGTTTGAGAATTTAGCTTAGCTGAGTACAATCACTTATTTACATCTGTGTCTTCAAGTTCCATTTTGGTAATTATCCCATGTCAATATAGTTAGCCTCACATTTATGAATGAACTATATTCCAAAAGTTCCTTCAAGAGTCAGTTTTTTTGAAATTTGGAATTTTCCTATAAAAACAACATGATAAATGATAAATTCCCAAGCTCACCCATAAAAGCCACAATGAAAATGAATTATGAATGTTCTTAGGATGAATTCTGGCTTCTGACAGCAGGGGCCATAGGCAACCATGGGAAAAAAGTGGGGTGGAAGGAAGAAAAAAAGAGGAAAAAAGGAAAGGAAAAGTACCTTTTTTACTAGGAGAAGATTCTGGCCATAGACAAAATTAAGATATGTAATTTCCCCCCCCCACTCCTTCAGCATCCTTCAATATCACTTTTCACATTTCTTTCTAAACTCTGAGAACATCATTTTTAGTTACCATGGCACCTTCTTGTATTACCTAGCCTGCCCTGCTTCTCTCTTACAATGAACTAAACCTTTTTAAATTGTCTACTTTTCTGTCTTCTTGATTCCCCCCAATAAGAGATTTTTTTTTTGTTGATAGCCTCTCAATAACTCAGTGACTCTTTGATAATGCCCATCTACTTCGTAGAGGGAGCTCTTATAAAAGTTTCTTTGGCAAAAGTTTCATTTTCAAGATATATAAGAAACAGTCAAATATATAAAGATAAAGATAAAAAGTCAGATATATAAAGATACACAGTTAAAAGATAGAGACAAGCAGTTTTGTTAGAGAGGAATCCAAGCTGCATGAAATGTAACTATAGCAAAAAGATACTCCAAATCAACAATAATTAATTAAATTGACAAAGCTCACCAAAAAGAGAAAAAAAAATTGTATCTCCTTGTAGGAGTTTCATGGAGAAAGAAAGGGAAGACTTGTGTACCCATAGACACAACTATGAGTTCTCCTCATAGTCTTATGCTGATTGTCTTATATAAAAGTAAAATATATATGTATATGCATGCACATATATGCATATGTGTTTATACACATGTGTGTGCCAGTAAATACATCTATATCTATATTTCTATTAATTTCAGCATAAGAAAATAAATAAATTGATATCCTAGAGTCAGGATAATATGATGAAGGAAATATTGACATTTGAATATTGGGTTATTGCAAGTTAGGAAATTGTATCTTAGACATGGGATAATTGGGGTTAACTACATGTCTGTATATATGTGTGTGTGTATATATGTATATATATGTATATGTACACACATAATTATATATACACATATAAGCAGGTGTATATATATGTATATTATATATATATATGTGTGTATGTTATGTGCATGTGTAAATATTTTAATGTGTACAGTAAGACAGGAGGAGATGATAGGATTTATTTATTATTAGTGGTGCAATGAATAGAATCTTGGTCCTGGAGTCAGGAGGACCTGAATTCAAATCCAGGCTGGAACACTAGACAATTATTAAAATGGACAAATTATTTTAATAGTTTTTATTTATCAAATATATTCACGGATAATTTTACAACATTGACAATTGCCAAACCTTTTGTTGTAATTTTTCCCCTCTTTCCCCCCTGCAGATAGCAGGTTGACCAATACATGTTAAATATGTTAAAGTATAAATTAAATATAATATATGTATACATGAATGAACAAATTATTTAAGCTTTATTATCTCTCCCCACCCTACCCCTCTTCCAAAGACCTTACCTATTCAGTAAAGAATTATCAGTTCAGAGATGGTAATAATGGTCTCACCCAAATGTGAACATGCTCCAGAAGCAACCCTGGGGCATGATGTGGTCCAAATGGGCCAGAATTTGCCCTCCACAGGCCTCAATCAAATGAAAGAAGATAAGAGAAGACAAAGAAGAATGCAGGGTGTGAGTGGTAAGATACAGTACATGTTATAGTTAGTTGCCCTTTTAGATATTTTGATGATACCCACTCAATGTTGTTTCAGGAATGAGGGACCATTGTGAGATTAAATTGACTTTTGTGACACCAGACAACTGTAACATTGGCCTACAGCAACCAGGGATAAATGAACAGTTACTCAGGAAATGAAAAAGTATGAATTATACCCAATAAATATTTCTACAACATAAGTCAGAATCATTGCAAGTTAGGAACTTATGGTACAGACATTAAGCAATTGGAGTTACCTTTTCACTTAAGTGAACTGTTCTGGGAGCCACTCAGGGTCTTTTCAAACTTGTCATATATATATAGAACCTTTTGAGTGGACAAATCCTAACCTGGAGACAAGAAGGCCCATTTACAAAAACCAAGTATTGGAGTCCTTGATGAATATTCTTTTTGGTTTATGGATAAGTAAATCTCTCTTTTTAAAATTTTCTATTCATTTTTAACTTAAATGGACAAATAGACAAAAATAATTTTCCATGCACACAAAAAGAAGTTTGCAATATGAAACCATGAATCTCCATTTTACACTGTTTTCTTAAAGAACAACTATGTAATAATTATTACATACATTTTCAAAGCTACCCTGCTTCTCTGTTCTTCCTTCTGAGTTTTTTGTTGTTGTTGTTGTTCTCTGCTGTGTACTTTTTATTTGTTTTTCTCTTTTCTCATCCTGCACTAGAGAAGGTCACCATTAAACAAAGATATTTGTGGTGTGTATGTGTGTGTGTGTTTGTGTGTGTATGTGTGTGTACAAGTACACATGAATGTGCCTGCATACATATGAGCACATATAACCATACTATGTATATTTCTATGCATCACTTTCTTTCTCTGGAGGTCAATGGTATCTTTCTTCATAAGTTCTTTGCAGTTGATTTGAATATTTATAATATTCAGAATTAACATCATCATTCAAAGTTGTTCTTTGAACAATATTGCTGTTGCTGTATACAATATTCTCTTGGGTCTGGTCATTTTACTCTTTATTATTATTTCATATAAGTCTTTCCATGTTTTATCTAAAATCAACCAGTTCAACATTTCTTACACTGTCAAAGTATTCCATCAAAATCATGAATTACACCTTGTTAAGCCACTCCTTAATTGATGGACATTTTCTTAATTTCTAGGTTTTTTTGCCACAACAAAAAAGCTACTATTAATATTTAGAATATTTAGATTCTTTTCCTTTTCCCCTGATCACTTTGGGAAACAGACCTAATAGTAGTATTTCTGGGTCAAAAGATATATACAATTTTATAATCCTTGGGTATAATTCAGATTATTTTCCAAAGTGATTATCTAAGTTTACAATTCTACTAACAGTGCATTATGTCCCATTTCTTCCCCCCACCCATATCCCTTTCAACGTTTGTCATTTTCCTGTTCCATTATTTTAGCCAATCTGATAAGTGTGAGCTGCTATCTCAAAGTTGTTTTAATTTGCATTTTTCTAATTAATAATGATTTAGAGAATTTTTATGACTATTTATAATTTTTAATTCTTCATCTAAAATCTGTCTATCATAGCTACTGGAGAATGACTCATATTCTTATAAATTTATTGAAGTTCCCTGTGTATTTTAGATATAAAACCTTTATACAAGAAACTGTCTATACAGTTTTTTTCTTTAATTTTCTATTTTCCTTCTAATATTGGATGTATTGGTTTATTTGTGCAAAAAATTTCAAGTTAATGTAATCAAAATTATCCATTTTACACCTTACAAATGCTCTCTTGTTTATTCATACACTCATTCAAGGGATTCATTAGATATAACATGCATTTGCCTAAATATGTCTGCTTGTGAGAAGTCAGAAAGTACAGATTAGAGAAAAAAGTGAAATATTCTATAAAAACCCCAAATCTTCCTAGAATCTAGAATCTTTGTTTCCTAGGACTGTATAATGAGAATAACTGTTTCTAAGATACACACACACACACACACACACACACACACACACACATATATATATATATATATATATATACACACACACACACAAACACACACACACACAAACACCTACATCCACTTACACATATGTGTCTATAGAAATATCTATACATATAAATATACAAAAGGGTCTTAAAAGAAAATTTCAGTGTAAAATTAAAATTTTAAAAATTAAACTTACCAAAATTATGAGTTCAAAAGAAATTCACATACATACACACACATACACACACATCTTAGTGTGAAACTAATCTCTACTTAGACATTCTTTCTTCCCTCCTTATATCATGATCACTGGATGCTTTGACAGGTGTGCAATCCCATTGTCTTCATTCCTGGGAAAGGAAATGAAGTCACAGAGAGGTCAAATGAATTACGCCAGAAATAGTCTCTATACGAAACAGTTTAACATTGGAAGAAGTTTGTATGGCCATGCCTTGCTTCTGTATATCTAAACACTGGGACTCTAGCTTGACTGACACCCCTTAAATTTATAAAGGCAAATATAAAAATAAGCTTCCCCCCAAAAAAAATCTAGGGAATGATGAAGTGAGAAGCCAGCACATAATAGATTGAGGAATGGGTAAGATGAAAGTAGAATCTGTGAAAATTGAAAACTTTCTCAAGGATCTGAGTGACAAAGGAAAGAGAGTTATAAGACTATAGCCAAAAAGTATAATTTGTTATGTTCAGTCATATCTGATTCTTCATGACTCCATATGAAATTTTCTGGGCACAAGTATTGATTTTCCATTTCCTTCTCTAGCTCATTGAATTAAATGACTTGCCCAGAGTCATACAGTAAGTGTGGTGAGGCCAAATAAATCTTCCCGACTTCAGGATCAGGGTTCTATCTACTATGGAATCTAATTGCCCAAGAAGATGATAAGTTCTAGTAAAATGTGTTTTGTTGTTGGTAAGGATCAGGGAAAGTTGGATGCTAGGAATAGGTTTTCCAGGGAGTGTATTAAGGAATCAAAGAAAAATAAAATGATTGCCTTTTCATAGTGAATGACCAGTTTAGATGAATAACTGAATTTGTAATGAAATAAATCATCATGTCTGTGGAATTTCTGCTAGCTTCCTTCAGGAGTTCAGATAACAAGTGGCAGGGATGCCTTTCTGTTCTCTCTATGACAAGATCATAAACCAGATAGAATCACTTCACTGTTGAAGAGCCATCAGAATTAATAATTACATAATCTTCTTATTGCTATGTACAACATTCTCCTACTTCTACTCACTTCACTTAGCATCAGTTTATGTAAATCTCTCCAGGACTTTCTGAAATCATTCTGCTGGTCATTTCTTATAGAACAGTAATGTTCCATTACATTAATATACCATAATTTATTCAGCCATTCTCCAATTGATGGACATCCACTCAGTTTCCAATTCATTGCCACTACAAAAAAAGGACTGCTATAAACATTTTTGCACATGTGGGTCCTTTTCCCTTTTTTGTGATCTCTTTGGGATACAGGCCCAAGTGAAGATATTGCTGGATCAAAGGGTATAACAGTTTGAGAGCCCTTTGGACATACTTCATTTTGCTCTCTAGAATGGTTGGATTATTTCATAACTCCACCAGCAATGTATTGGTGTTCCATTTTTCCCACATCCCCTCCAAAATAATGTCAGAGTTATCTTAATTTTTATTTCTGTGATCAATAGTGCTTTAGAGATTTTTAAACATGGCTAGAAATGGTTTTAATGTCTTCATCTGAAAATTGCCTGTTTATAGCCTTTGACCATTTATCAATTAGAGAATGGCTTGTATTCTTATAACTTTGAATCAATTCTCTATATATTTGAGAAATTGAACCTTTATCAGAAACTTTGGATATACTTTTTCCTCTAGTTCACTGCTTTCCTTCTAATCTTATCTGTATTGGTTTTGTTTGTACAAAAACTTTTTAACTTAATATAATCAAAATTATCCATTTTGCATTCTTTAATGTACTCTAGTTTTTCTTTGCCAAAAAATTCCCTCCTTCTCCACTAATTCTCCTCTAATTTGCTTTTGGTATTTTTATGTCTGTAACAGGAACCAATTTTTACCTTTATCTTGGTATAAGTTGTTAGGTTTTGGGTCAATGCCTAGTTTCTTTCACACTAATTTCCAATTTTCCCAGCAATTTTTGTCAAATAGTGAGTTCTTATCCTGGAAACTGAGGTCTTTGGGTTTATGAAGGACTAGATTATTATAGTCATTGACTATTGAATCTTGTGAAACTACCCTATTCCACTGATCAACTACTCTATTTCTTATCCAGTAGCCTTTCTTTTCAGACTAATATGAAACATCTATCTCAGAAGCACAAAATATGCAACATATATATATATATATATACATACATGTATATATATATATATATACATATATATATATATGCAAAAAGCATAGGCAGAATATGAATTGAAGTAGGAATATCTTAGCTATTGCATAAATGAAGCTTCTACCCTAATGGAGCAGATAACTTGAAAATAAATGTATAGTCACAGTTTGATCTACTGTAAAATGAAGAGGAATAATCCTGACAAGTTGTCTACCCCACTTGAACTTACTTTTTATTTATTTTTACATAATATGGGTGCATGTTTTCTCCCATAATAAAAAGCAAGTTCCTTGAGGATAGGAAGGAATTGTGTCATGTTTGTCTTTGTATTGCCATACTACTTAGCACAGTGTCTGGCCTAATTAAATGACTTTTCATTGATTGATTCTACATTCTATGCTGTCTTCCAGGGCCATAAAGAATGATGTCATATTCTTTGAATTTCTCCAAAAAAAACTGCCACAAATCAAAATATAAAGTAGGAACTCAAAAACATACTGACTGGCACTTTGCCAGAATTAAATAAGATGTATCTAATGAAATTTTGTAAATCCTAAAGCACTGTTTAAAATTGGTGATTATTACTATTAATCATAGCTAACCTTTATAGGAATTCTTACTATATATTAGGCACTGTGCTTTACAATTATTATTGTAACACCCTTGCTAGGTTTTATTATTTTGTTATTCCCATTTTAATATTCCAATATTTGAAGAAAGTGAAGCAGAGACTAAACGATTTGGCCAAAATCACACAGCTAGTAAGTATCTGAGGCTAGATTTAATTTTATTCAAATATATTTATTTAAAACAAAAAATAGAAAAAATATAGAAAAAAGTGCCACATGCACAGTAGAATATAAGGGAGGATTCAAAATATGTAACAATATATTTCCATTTCAAGAAAGTATAGATAGGAGCTGGGAAAAATTTATACAGCCACTGTTTCTGATAAAGGTCTCATTTCTAAAATATATGAAGAGCTGTGTCAAATTTATAAGAACACAAGTCGTTCCCCAATTGATCAATGGTCAAAAGATTTTCAGATGACTAAATTATAGTCACATGAAAAATTCTCTAAATCACTATTGATTAGAGAAATGCAAATTAAAAGAACTGTGAGGTACCATCTCATACCCTTCAGATTGACTAAGATGACAGGAAAAGATTTTGAAAAAATGTTGAAGGGGATGTGAGAAAACTGGAACACTAATACATTGTTGGTGGAATTGTGATGTTGAAGGTGATGTATGAAAACTGGAACACTAATACATTGTTGGTGGAATTGTGAACAGATCTAGCCATTCTGGAGAGCAATTTAGAACTATACCTAAAGGGTTATAAAATTGTGCATACCCTTTGACGTCTATATCCCAAGGGAAATCATAAAGGAGGGAAAAGGACCCATATGTGCAAAAATGTGCAAAAAAATACCTCTTCTGTGGTAGCAAAGGATTGGAAAATGAGTAGGTCCCATCAGTTGGGGACTGGCTGAATAAGTTGTGATATATAAAGGTAATAGAATATTATTATTCTATTAAAAATGATGAACGGGCTCATTTTAAAAAGGCCTGGAAAGATTTACACAAACTGATGCTGAACAAAACAAGCAGAATTAGACAGGCATTGTACACAATAAATAACATCAAGAATGTGTGATGATCAACTATAGAAGAATTGGTTCTTCTCAGTGGTTCAGTTTTCCAAGTTAATCCCAGTAGACTTTGAATAGAAAATGTCATCTGCATACAGAAAAAGAACTATGGAGACTAATTGTAAATCAACATATACTCTGTTCACTTCTTTTTTCTTTTTTTTCTCTCTCCCATGATTTTCTCTTTTGTTCTGATTTTTCTCTGCCAACATGATTTATAAAGCAATGTGTATTAAAAACAAATTAATTAATTAAAAAAGAAAGCATATATAATGTAATAGAAGACATGGTATCCATCTTTTCTCCACTTTCTTGTCAATTTTCTTTTGTTCTCTGCTGTATTCTTTATTTTATTCTTTTTTCTCCTTTCTCCCTGCCCCCCAGCCTCCCACAAGTAGAATACGGCTAAACATGATATATTTATTTATACATACAAACATATATATGTATATATATATATATACATATATATGTATTCACACATACATATAAGCACACATATATAAACATACATATACACATTCATCTAAAACAGTATGTATATGGCTGACATATAATTATGTATTCCTGACACTATGTGCTTTATCCACTATATTACCTAAGTACCTTTACTCTTACTCTCAAAAACAAAAAATTTTGCATTTTGAATGGAAGAGGCCTTTGAGACCAAGCTTCTGGTTCCAGACAGTTTGTTAAGATACCTTTTTTGCAGCACACAGGACACATAATGGCAGTATGATCATATAGAGAGACATGACTTTAGCATCAGAAGTTCTGGACCCCAATACTAGCAAACCAATGAATTCTCCAGGCTTCAGCTGTTTTAGTCATAAAAGAAGCCTTGGGCTAGAACAGCAAGCAATTCTTAACCTGGTATCCATGAATCTTCAAGTGATCTGTGGATAGATTTCAGGTAGCATATAAAATTAAATGGGAAAATTACATTTTTATTTCAGTATAACTAACTTCCTTTGCAATCCCATGTATTATACTTTATTAACTTAAAAAAATTCTGAGAAGAGATCCATAGACTTTCTTAGATTGCCAAAGAGTTCCGTGATACACACTAAAAAGATTAACAATAGCCACTTCTGACTTTAGATGAATGATCTATGAAACAAACTAACATGTGTATGGCACCTTAGAAAGAACTGTGCATACTGTGCAAATTGTGCATACCCCTTGATCCAGCAGTGTCTCCACTGGGCCTGTATCCCAAAGAGATCATAAAAAAGAGCAAAAGACACACATGTACAAAAATATTTGTCACAGCCCTTTTGTGTAGTATCAAGGAACTGAAAACTGAGTGGATGTCCATCTGTTGGGGAATGGTTGAATAAGTTATGGTACATGAATATTGTTTTGTAAGAAATAATCAGTAGAATGATTTCAGAGAGACCTGGAAAGACTTACATGAATTGATGCTAAGTGAAGTGAATAAAATCAAGGGAACATTGTAGACAGAGCAGCAAAATTATGTGATGATCAAATCTGATGGACTTGCCTCTTTTCAACAATGAGATGATTCAGGTCAATTCCAATAAGCTTGTGATGGAGAGAGTCATCTACATACAGAACTATAGGGATTGAATGTAGATCACAACATAGTATTTTCACCTTTTTACTAGTTTTCCCCCTTTTGATTTGATTTTTCTTGTGCAGCATAGTAAATGTGGAAATATATATATGCATATATATAAGAATTCCACATGTTTAACCTATATTGGATTACTTGCTGTCTGGAGGGGTGGGGGAAAGGGAGGGAGAAAAAATTAGAACAAGAGATTTTACAAAGGTGAATGTTGAAAACTATCCTTGTATGTTTTTTGAAAATTAAAAAAAAAAAGCTATTACTAAAAAAAAAAAAAGAAGAAGAAGAAAGAAAGAATGCTACATCAAATTTGAATACTGCTTCTTATCAATGTGATCTAGTCAATCATTTCCTCTCTGGGCCAAAATGCCCTTCTCTCTAAACTTAGCAGGGTAATAATAATAGAACTTAGAGAGAGAAATCATTTTGTCCAGTCTCTCGAATGAAGGAAAGGTCCAAATATGTTAAATGACTTTTCTAAGTCACACAGAAAGTGAACGTTTGAGCCCATATCCTCCAGAGTTAGTACTCTTTTCTTCTGTATTCTATCCCCTCTCTTAAGCAAGTTAAATTAAATAACTTCCATGAACTCTGACAGCTCTGACTTCCCATTGTCAGAGGATTATAGGTACAGAAGTGAAAAGCCCCCCTGCTTTTACAGATGAGGAAACTGAGGTGAAGTGACATGCCCAGTCACAAAGGTGTAAAATGGGAGGCCAGGTTCTCTGACTCCAATTCCATCCCCCTCTTTATTGTTAAGGCACTCTCTCTCCCTTGGGACAGAGTCCCTTTACAATCATAGAAATAGAGGAAACAAAGAGAAAGAATTGACAAATAAAAATATGCTTTAGTAGGTCTTGCACACAGGTATATGTGTGTGTGTTTATATGTGTGTGTATATATGTTCTTGTTTAAATGTAGCTTGGAGGAGAAGAAAAAAAAATAAAGTAAAATTGCACAGAAGAGAACAAAAGAAAACCTAGAAGGAAGCACAAGAAAATCTGGGTAGCTTTGAAAACTGTGTAATATTTATTGCATAGATTTTCTTGAAATGGACATTTATTTTATATTGAATCCTCTCTTACGCTTTGCTATGTACATGGAAATGCTTTTTTTTTTTTTTTTAACGTTTTGTATATGAGTTTAAAATGAATAAATTTTTAAAAGGGCTTAATGTCATCATTTTATACTCATAGTTTATCTCCATGGAAATGGCAAATACTTAAAGAAAAAGAAAGAAGTCCCTTGGATTGTTTAACATTTATATTAAGCAGGTGGTAGTTTGCCCACCAATTTATAAACGTATGACAACTGATTGTTTAGATCCACCGGACCAGCATCTTCTTGAGGAGGAAGAACAAATAAAAGGCCGAAGCCTTCTGAGCATATTAAGCTGGCCTATTTGAAGGGATAGCTAGTGCCTTTGAAATCTTTCCGCATAGGTCTATATTTAGAATCTAGGGGCGGCAGTGGGGGAGGGGACTGGTGGCCGGCTTAAGTCCTGGCTGCTCTCGCCTTGCCCTCTAAGCGAGTTGGCCCAATCGCACATCCGAGAGCCTGCTCCGGGCCCCGTTTGAGTCGGGCTGCTTAGTGGTTCTGTGCGTTGTGACCTTCCCCCCCTCTCTGCACACAATCGGATGTCTCTTGGTTCTGGGAGTGGGTAGTAACCTGAGTTGTCTTTCTAAGGAGATGATGTTCTAGGGACAGTATGGGGGGGGGGGGTGGATGACGGGGGAGGGATGGAGGGTAGCTGCAGTCACATTGGGAGGGTGAGGTACCGCGACAGCTAAAAGTTGGATTGAGTTTCAGCCTCGGCTATATATAAAGCTGGGGGCAATTTATGTCACCGCACTAATTAGATGCCATCTGGGTGGTTCCTCCCGGGTTTGGGAGCCCATCACCCAGCTCCCGAAGAGCCAGAGGCCAAAGAGGAGAGCATAATGATGGACCTTTTCGAAACGGGCTCCTATTTCTTCTACCTGGACGGGGAGAATGGAGCCTTGCAGCAACTGGAGATGGCCGAGGGCTCCCCTCTGTACCCGGGCAGCGACGGCACTCTGTCTCCCTGTCAGGACCAAATGCCCCCCGAAGCCGGGAGCGACAGCAGCGGCGAAGAGCACGTACTGGCCCCCCCGGGCCTGCAACCCCCTCACTGTCCTGGTCAGTGCCTCATCTGGGCCTGTAAAACTTGCAAGAGGAAATCAGCCCCGACGGACCGACGCAAAGCAGCCACCCTGCGAGAGAGGCGACGCCTGAAGAAGATCAACGAGGCCTTTGAGGCCCTGAAGCGCAGGACAGTGGCCAACCCCAACCAGAGGCTGCCCAAGGTGGAGATACTGCGGAGCGCCATCACTTACATCGAACGGCTGCAGGACCTCCTTCACCGGCTGGATCAGCAGGAGAAGATGCAAGAGCTGGGGGCAGACCCCTTCAGCTACAGCCCTAAACAAACAAATGTAAGGGCACCCGGAGGCCCGGGCTCTATCCTTCCTGGAACGAAAAAGGCAGCTGCTCAGTTTCTCTCCCCTCTTCCCAGCCCGCATCTGCCAATCCGTCCTTCTCCCTCCCATCGCCCAGTAAAAAGGCAGCTGGAGTTCTTGGCTAGTTAATTGGACCAGAGGTATCCTAACCCCACCACTGCCTCGCCCCAGTCCCCCTCCAGCCCGAAAAGCAAGCATCCCCTTTCCCATTCCCATCCTTGCTTCTTAACGTAGCCTGAGTGATCTTTCTTGTATTCGCTCCAGCTCCCCAGTTCCGATTTCCTGAGCACCTGCAGCTCTGAATGGGAAAATGTTTCTGATCATTCCAGGGCCCTAGCCCTAAGTCCCAGAGAAGGTAAAGTACGCAAAAGTAAACTCCGCCTCCCCAAAACAGTTTAGACACATTAAGGAAAACGTTTTTAAAAGGGGCTGGAGTGGTGGGAAGCTGGGGGAGGAGGACTGGGAAGGAATATAACGGGAAAAAAGTTCCAGCTTGGAATTCTTAGAGATAGTTAATGTAGTTCGCAAAACCTGTGGACTTTGTTTTCAGTGATTTTTGATTGTCTCGTCTCTTTTAACACTGCCTCTCCTTCTTCCTTACAGTCGGAGGGCCCATAATGGAGTCATCTGCCTCCAGTAGTCTTCGGTGTCTTTCTTCCATCGTGGACAGTATTTCCTCGGAAGACCCTAAGCTTATCAGCGTGGAGGAAGTGGTGGAGAAATAAGGAACCACTTTGCTGGTTCTGGAGGGATCTTAGCTTCTGCTGGAACATTGTTCCCTGCTCCACCCCCACCCCCACCCCATTCCTAACCTTTAGATTAGGTTACATTGCATTAATACTTAGAAAACCATGCCCAAGATCTTCTGGAAGATGGAAACAAGAGTAATATCTTCTCAGAAAAACAAAACAAAACAAAAACAACAACAACAACTACAACAAAAATCCCCAAAGGGACATTCAGACGGAAAAGCCTTTGCTTCCCCGAACCTCTGCTGAGATGGACTGTCCTTTAACCTTTTCATTTTTTATTTTTAATTTATTAGGTTGACTTTTATTATAATTATGCCCACCCCAATCCAGAGAAGTTCATTCCTGTCTGAAACCAAGTGGGGAATTCGTGGTTTAATGTTAATTTTATTTAATGTGTACTCTGTGTTGGTTTTTTCTTTGCTTTCTTTCTTTTCTTTTCTTTTCTTTTTTCTTGTAAATACTTTTAGTACTTTCTTTTTTATGTAAATGTAAGAAATGTATTTAAGATGGGGAATGTGGTACTGTATATAAATGATTCAAATAAGGTAGTATTGTACAAATAAAAGGCCTTTCTATATTCTCCAAACCTATCAGAATGACCGACAATTGGTAAGGGTATTTAGATTCTTAGGTCTGAAGATTTTTCTCTATGTTGTACTTTTGGGAAAACACAGAATAGAGAGGGGATTCAAAAAATGGCCTTTCCACTTGACAAAAAAGGGGTTAAGTGGAGAGTATGTGGGGTAAGGGATTGGAATTTATCTAAATCATTTGGATTCCTTTTATTTGTATGCATTTGATTCTGTTCCTCTTCTTCTGTGCTCCAATCCAAGAAGGTAAACATATTGTGTCTCATCCCACTCCCTCTCCCATTTTTTTTTTTTTACCATATTATCTCCACCTAAGAAAATCTGAACTTGCTAGGGAATAAATAAAAACACAGATAGACACATCTGCATACTCTTTCTGACTCTCCTCCTGTTACTTTCCCTGGAGAGGGCAGAAATTGTGTTACTTTTTCTTTGTAACTTTAGCATAGTGTTTGGGACATAATAATCAATAAATAAATGTTAGCTGTCAGATTGAGAAATTAAGAGGAGTCTGAGAGCAATACTGTTATCTCTGAAACTCTTGGACTAACAACCCAAACTGCCCTTCCTTTTCTCAGGGTAACTGGGAAGATTAGGGGAACTAAGAGAAGATCCTGCCTTTCTTGAACTAGACCAGACTCTAGAAAGCTTGACTGACTCCAAGGCCTAGTCAGTTTGGGTTTGTTTTTCCAGTAAGTAGGCTAAAAGGAGAGGAATTTTGTGTTAGAGCTGGAAGAGGGGAAGCTTCTTTGATGGGACTACCTTCTGCCCCACTGGGGGAAAGGGTTAAATGGTTGAAAGCTGACTAAGAGGAATACAACAACAACACATGAAGCCTCTTACTAGGCCCAATGGGAGGCTAGAAACTCCAGGAATTGATCCCAAGAAGGTTTTCTTTACAACGTGTGCCAGCTTTGTTTATACTGTAATCTCAGGAAGGGGTGACCACCTAGAAACTGGGGGTTAGGGGGGTGTCATCTCATGTTGCTTTTTTTTTTTTTTGGCAGTCTTGTTAAGATGTCTTTTTAGATCTCTTCTTGTAAGAAGTCTCCCTCTTCTATACCTTATATCACAGAAAATCCTTAAATCAAAAATAAAATTTTTGTCTCTATTCCTGATCCCAGCTCCCTCCTACATCCAAGAAGGTTGTCTTGTGTTTGGGGGGCGAGGTGTCCCCAAAGAGCAGCCTGAATAAGGAAGGTAGATTTTGTGCTATAAGGGACCTCAAAGGTCATTTCATGCTTATTTTGAAAATAAGAAAATTGATACCCTGAGACTTTAAACAACTTTACTACAGTTAGTAAGCATCAGATATGTGATTTGAACTAAAGGTTTGACTCCCCAGTCTTTTCCATGCTTCCTTGGTAGAAAATAAACAGCCCAGCATCATTTCTCCCAAATTCTCACTCTTCTATAAATCCTATATATCCATCAGCTTAGCTCCATCTGTCATCACCTTTGGCTCATTTTAATGAAAAATGTGTTGAGTCATAGTCATTTGAAGAAAGAACATTGTACATGTCTTCTCCAAAGATTTCTACACTTGTGATATCTTAGAATGGCAGAGCAGTAAGTGACCTCAGAGATATCATATCATCCTACATGTTTATTTAACAGAGAAGGAAATCAAGTCTCAGAAATTAAGTAACTTGACTGAGGCTGCAGATTAGTGAATGGGAGAGTGGGAAATGCAACCGAAAGCTTCCACTCTCAACCCAAAGTCTTTTCCATCATGTCAGGTTCCCATATAAAATTAGGAGTCATTCTTTTAAAGCTACACTCCCATCACCTTCTCCTCCACCCCTCTTCCAAATTACAAGGATAGATACTAGCTTTTTTTTTTTTTTTTCATTTTGCTGAGGTTTGTTTCCAGAAGATGCTTTTATCCAAGTGCCAAGTCTGCAACTTGTAAAATAAAGCAGCACATAATCTAAATCTAAGAAAGATTTCACCTTTAATGTACTGAATCCAAGAGGTATAATATGCAACATGTGTATATGCAGTGCTTGTGTGTAGTATGTGTTTTTTCTATAAGTGTGATATACTTATATATATATATATATGCACATTTGAGGTGAACTGTTCTTTACCAAAAGAAAGCATTTTCTGAATTTAATACATTTACTAATTGATAATAATTAATAAATAATAATCATAACCACAGTGTGTATGTGTGTGTGTGTGTGTGTGTGTGTGTGTGTGTGTGTGTTAGATTCATCTTTTGCTTAGGCTCCTAAACCTTGTTCTCACTAAAGTTGTTAGTTAAATTCATGGAGTAGACTTACTGATGGATTTTATTCCATCTTCCCATACCAAATTTACCCAATCTCCAGCAGCAGGGTAACTTGAGAAATTGTTTGGAGTAAAGTTTGCCTATAGAAGTTCTTCATTAAATAAAACAAATATTTCCCAAAGGTTCCCTATGACCTCCAATTCTGTAGCTCATGTAAGGCTTTTCAGTGCAAACCCTCAGTGTGTTTGCAATTAAAATGTTTTTGTTTGATATTAATAATGATAATCTACCAATCCAAAGCCAAAGCAAACAGGTTTCTGGGAACTCCAATCAGGAGGTAATAACTTGGGAAAGATAAGTGGTTTGTGATTTAATTGTAACCTAACCTCTTTCCAAAGGCAGTCTAGCTTCAAAGTTATCAAGTTTAGAATAGGATCAGAACTTTTTTTTTTTTAATCCATCTAAGGATATTACCAGGAAAAAGTCTCTTTAAAATGAGTTTCTTAAGTTGCTAGCTCTGCTCACCTGAGCCAAAAGACTTCAAATCTGAATATGCTGGGCATTTGCTGAGATTCCAGTAACTTGTTCCTGGTCCCATATATAAGGTCATAGATTGAAAATTGGGAGGGGCATTAGAAGTTCAATGCAACTCTCTCAATTTACAAATGAGACACTGAGGTTCAGAGAAATGAACTGATTTGCTTAAAGTGAAACAAATTAAAAAACAACAGCAATATCATTCAAACCCAGGTCCTCCAATTTCAGATTCTCCAAGGTACCACAATGATTAGGAGGGAAAGAATGGGTTTGGGGAAGGGGAAGAGAATGAGAAATATACAACTCTGTCCAGAACTTTGGACTTTGAAAAATGTCTTGTTGAAACAACTTCTGTCTTTATTAACTCAATTTGTCTGTTTCTATGAAGAGTCCTCTGCCAACAGCATTTCACTGTCTTTTTCCCCACAAGACTAATAATGTAGACTAGGAGCAGTCTACATTATTTCATTATTTCAGTTATTATAATTTCACTTATTTAATTTAATTTGTTGATAGGTAATAAGGTATATCTCCAAAGAGTCAGGCTTTTAAAAGCATCTTTCCTCTGTATTTTGTAACACACTTCATCCTTTGGCCTTAAAACTTTTAATTCACATGAAATGTGATTTAAGAGAGAGAGAGAGAGGGAAAAAACCAAACACATAAAGACACAGAGACAGAGACAGAGACAGACACAGAGACACAGAGACACAGAGAGAGCTAATAGCTAGTTCTGTCTCTTAGTGCAATGTTTGCTGGCTTTTAGACTTAGCAACCAAGACTGAGCAGCTGAGCCATGTGCTCCAACAAGCTGTGGCTATAGGGACCATCCTTCTCCCTGGTTTCAAGTCCGCATCCCTTTGATCTCTCCTGGGAGTCCCAGTATCCAAGCAGAGGCCAATGTCTTCTTCAGCTGTCTTCCCCACAAATTCTTCCAGCAGCTCTGTCAGGTACTAATGTGTTTACTTAGGTGTGCTTGATTCCCAGAGCTGAAAGTAGCCAAAAGTTTAGCACATTACAAAAATCCCTTTTAATAAGAATGAAAGTGATGAAGAATTACCCTTCCTTGAAACTGATTAATAATCCTCTTTTTGCCACTGTCTTTGAGGGGGCTCCCACCAAAAAGGCAGAGGAGAAGCCCTTGAAATTGCTTTCTCCTGATATTTGACTTCTTAAAAAAAAAAAAAAAAAAAAAAAAAAAAAACAACCTTGGTGACTTCTCAGAGGTCTGGAATTCTGGTAAACACCACTTCCCCAAACTCATTTATGTATGTAGTCCATACCTCTGCAGTGAGAGGTCCATAAATCCATGTTGTTTTAACTGTAATAATCTCTATTAGTAAAAAGGTGTGAGGGTGATTTAAAAATGTCTTTAAAAATAAAAGAGCCTCTTAGAATGACTCATTTTTATTTGGAAAGCCTTACTTCCCTGATAGAAATTACTAGAACTGCATATAAATCAAATTAATTTTTTTTAAACAGTGCAAGCTGCTTTCATTTATTAAAAGCAACAACAACAATGAAAAGTAAATGGACTGCTCATAACAAGTCAAAGTATACAGTCACGTGTGCTTTGGTGGTCCTGTCCTTAGATTATGTTAGAAAAAACATTTAATAAATGTGTGCATGGTAGTATTCTTTCTCTTGTCAAATATAAGGAATTGTGATCTAGTTGAGTTTTTTCTGCAGATATTGGATACATACTTTGCAGAAATGCAGAACTAGGCTATCTATTTATTTGTCTGTCTACACATGCAATACCTATATACACACATATGTATATCTCTCTCTATATGTTTTCACATATATGCACATACATATACATTGATACTGATATTGATATTTTTATTCTATTTAGATTATTTATTTTCAGATACATCCCTCTTTCTTCCCTTGCCCCAGAAAGCCATCACATTTAATAAAGAATTTAAGAAGTCAGGAAAAGGAAAAACAATCACTTCAGCAAAAACTAAACGACATTTTAATATTCCTAGATCCTAGTCTGCAAAGGACAAAGAAGGAGAAATTCAATGAGACGACTTTTCTAATTGTACTTTTTACATACTGAAAGTGGAAGTGGTCTATGACCTTAAAATAGAATTTGGCTGACCAGAAAAATTCTGGAAGGTGGAGTTTGCTTATTTTAACGCAAATGATAAACTTAGAAGGGCAAGGATCGGAGGGAAAATCAATTGAATCCAGCCCAATTTCCACTCGGGCAATATTTTATTAAGCTCCACTATATGCGAAGCACATATTAAACCGCAGATAATACGTCCCCCAAGTTCTCTGGAAAGGTCTTTTTAGCCACCCCGATTCTCCATGTTCCTACTTTTGGGTCTCCGCTAAAGAAATAGCTGCCAAACTCCTAAGTCCCAAAGCCTTTGAAAGAAGCTGGCGTCTTTCGTCCTCTGAAAATTTCCTCCTATTTTCTGATCTCTTTCTTTCCTCGCCTCTGAGCACCGTTTAAAAGTTGTGTCTAGCTTGTGTTGGTGCCCTGGCATCCTATTTTCAGCACCTCAGTCCCCAGAGCCCAGCGGCTCAGGTCCTCCCTCCCCCCCTCCCCACAAGCCCCATTAAGCAGCCCGGGGCTTGGTTTTGGTACTTCTGCTGTTCCACTCGCCTTCTGCACGTTTGCATATGTGTTTTGAGATCACTTTACCAAAGAGAACTGTAACCTCGGAGGGCTTCTCCTAATGACAGAGTCTCGTGAGTGACAGCATCCTTCCCGGCACAACACCGGCAGTTGGAGAAGGGGGGAGAAGGAATAGGTTGTGCGGTCTGCAGTAGCCAGTTTGGAGTAAGGTACAAGGCCGGGTGGATGGGGAGGAAGGAGAACAGAGATAAGCCGCCCATGGTCAAGGACCCTCACGGGGCAGGGCTGTGAGAATGTGATGAAAAGCTTTCCGCCTAAAGTGAAGCGAAAGAATACCATGAGTGTAGGGGGGAAATTTGGACTCTGGCCTGCCACTACAAGTGCTTAATGGAAAGGAATCTAGTGAAAGGTGGCTAAGAAGTGTCATAGCCTCTCTCCTAGTCCTTCCTCTACCACTACCCCCCCCTCCCCCAGCTACAACATTAAAGATCAAGTTTGTTTGTGACCGGAACACAAACCTGTAAACAGCTCTATTTTAGCACTTGCCCAGTGTACTCAGGCAATATCTTTAGGATTCACCATCCAATAAAGGTAGTCAAATTACTGCTGACCCAAAACCACAGCTCCTTGGCAAATACTCCAAACCACTTAAAGTCAAAAAGCATTTGTTAAGTACCTACTGTTTGCACTAAAGACTGTGTAACAGTGCCTAGAGAACTGACCTCTCAGCCCAAAAGATTTGGATTCAAGTCTCACATCTATGACACTTCTAGACTTTGGTGAGCCTGGGCAATTCACTTAACCCCTCGCTGAAGTAGACAACTCTCTAAAACTATAAATGTGACATAAGGCAGAAGTTCTTAATCCAGGGCTCCCTATTGTTATAGTTTTAAAATATTTCAAATTCCAAACAAAATATTCAGTACAAGCTAAAATCTTCTACAGAAAATCATCATTCTTTTAATACTGATTGTTCGCCTATCTTTAATTTATCATGTTTATATTTTCTTTGTATACAGTTGTTCACATGTTATATTTCCAATTAGACTGAATTCTTTGAGAGCAGGAACTGTTTTTCCCCCCTTTCTTTTTGTCTCCAGGATTTAGCACATGGTGAGCATTCAATAAATACTTGTTGGTTTTAACTTCTGAGAAAGGATCCATAGACTCCCTAGATGGCCAGCAGGTAGAAATACACAGAAGAGTTCCTTCTATCAGTTAAATCATAGGTTCAATCTCTTACCCAATTATATGACTAAAACACCATGTTGGAATTGAGAGGGGGTGTCTGAAAAGACAAAGGGAAAACTCCTTCTGAGATGGGGAACAGGAGGGAGTTGAATACTGTGTTTCAAAGATGAGAAAGGCCATTTTAATATTTCCAACCACTTACTTCACCAAGGATTGCTACCATTCACAGTCTTGATTTTTTTTTTCTGTAACTTTATTCCTTTATCAGGTTTATGTTCTTAATACAGGATTCATTTCAAAGGCTCTGTTCCTGTTTATAGCCCTAAATAAACTGCAGATGTACTCCCAAGTGGCCAGACAATTAAGACCCTTTGGGGTGAACAAAGTGGGCTTGTGCAAAATTTTTAAGAGAAACTTTTTTCCCCAGTAAGGGTGGGACATTTAAGATTTGAGGCAGCAAGGACTTCTATATTGTCTTTCTCCCTCATCTGGTAGGTACACTCCTGATCTCCCATAATAGTTCCCTTTGCTTCAATGAACCCTGATGAAAATGGTACCTTTCTGGTCCTTCCTGACAAGAAATCTCCAAGCCAAGAGCCAAGGAAAAGGGATCGTAGAAAGTAAACAGAGCAAAACAAAACAAAACACTACCCCCTCCCCCTTAAAAAGGTCCTCAGACAAAAAACATTAGGAAGCTATAACACTTACTGGACAGACAGGCAGATTGAGGTTAAAGCAAGGCCGCTTCCTCTAGGAGCCGGTATGTAGTCCTAGCAGAGAGATTATTCAGACTAGAATCTAGCAACTATAGATAATGACATATGGGCATGTGCCTTGAATAACCCATTTTCATAAAATTTAAAACACACAAACACAAGTTATCTGAATGTGGTCCACGGGCTGGTTCTTGGGGCTCTGGCAACCTTCTGTTAATGGTTTCATTACCACTTTAATTACCATCCCCTTCCTCCACCCACCCCCCACCACCACCTCCCCATTCAGGGTTACAATGATCTAGCTGCAAGCTTTCTGGAAGGCTTTTGTCACCGGTTTGTGTGAAGTTACTTAGGGATTGTGGGGTTAGAAATTTTACACTAGCAGGAGGGATTGTGGCTCCGGCAGCTGGGACGCATCTGTAACGGTGTAAGTTTGCTTGAAAGCAGAAAATGAGCAAACCCCAAGTCTTGCTTCTCTGTTATGTCTGTGGAAACACGAGAGTCAGAGCTAGAGACCAAGGAAAGTTAGACGGATTAAGTTAGGATGTAATTTTCTCTTTCATTCTTTCTCTTTCCTTTATTTGTGTCTTTTTTTTCCCCCCCTGGGGTTTGTTGAGATCCCTTGATTTCAAAGGCTAAAGACATTTTGGATTCAAGTCAAATTATTTATTTGGTTATTCCTCTTTCCACCATCTCTTTTAAGATGGAGCAATGATATGCATTTAAGAAAAGACTGATTTATTAAAATCTCCATTAAAACAACTACTTTTTAAAAAAATGCCTTTATCTAAGTCTTACTTAGAAGAATTCTTAAACTAGGCCAAAAAATGAAAAACTTAAGAGTCCAAAGAATTTTCAAGTTTATGAATTTATGTTTAAGTTTATGAATTTATGAATTCAAGTTCATGTATTGTGCACACTTGTCTGAAGAATCCTTGATGTGAAGTTACTGGGGAGGAGAAATAACTGATTCAATAGAAGGGCCCTCTCTCCATCTATAAAACTTCTTATTTTCTATGTCTCCTCTAGGGATTGTTTTCCCCAGGTCTAGGTTGTTTCAAAAAGGGGGTGGGGGGAGAGAGATTGGAAAAAAGGGAGAAATTTCATAAAATTTAATTTTGTTTATTGCTAAGATCACATTTAGAAATAGTCTCATGGTTTGGTTAAGTGGTGAGTGAAAGTAAGAGGGAAAAGGGGGAGGGGCTGGGTGGGTGGAGAAGCCGACTCCCATTAAAAAGAAATGCAGTAAAATCATTAACTAGTCAAAAGGCGTTGTAAACAGCAAATTGTCTCCTGGGGAAAGTAGGTTTGCTCAGACAGCCCCCAGTAGGGGTTGTGGTGGGATATGCTAATAATGAGTAGCCACTGTGGACCAACCTCCCTCTCTATGAATATATAAAGAGGCCATGCCTCAGAGTAAGGACACTAGCCTCTCCCCTAGCTAATTGCTGAGGAAATTGACCAAGTGGAACGCCAGGATAACTTTCACTGGAGTCTCTCTCTGCCCTCCAGGTGCAACATCCCTCCCTCTCTCCTCTGGCAGAATGGAAATGATGGAGGGCTGCCAGTTCTCCCCATCCGAATTTTTCTACGACAGCTCCTGCATCCCTTCTCCAGAAGGGGACTTCGGGGATGAGTTTGAGTCCAGAATGACTTCTTTCGGAGCCCACAAAACAGACCTCCAAGGCTCAGACGAAGAGGAGCATGTGCGAGCCCCGACGGGTCACCACCAAGCGGGCCACTGCCTCATGTGGGCTTGCAAAGCCTGCAAGAGGAAATCTACCACCATGGACAGAAGGAAGGCGGCCACCATGCGGGAAAGGCGGAGGCTGAAGAAGGTGAACCAGGCTTTTGAGACACTTAAGAGATGTACTACGGCCAATCCTAACCAGAGACTGCCCAAAGTAGAGATCCTCAGGAATGCTATCAGATACATCGAGAGCCTCCAAGAACTGCTGAGGGAACAGGTCGAAAACTACTATACTCTACCTGGGCAGAGCTGTTCTGAACCTACCAGCCCCACTTCCAACTGCTCTGATGGGATGGTAAGAAGTTCCTACACAGATGATTGTCGTCCTTTATTAGAATTATGAAAATATGAAAAATACTAAAAGGTGGCTTAGTTTTTTTTTTTGTTTGTTTTGTTTTTAAACTCAAGGTTATGATGTTGTGACTTAATATTGTAAAATATTGAATAGACCCAGACTTACAAAGATTACATGGTTCTGTTTTAGGAAAGCAGCCAGGCAGGAGTAGAGACTATTAGGCTGACACTAAGATGTTGTTCATCTCTATGTGACCTTAAGCTCTATGGGCCCCAATTTGATCATCTGCAAGATGAGGGGTGTTGATCTAGGTGTTCTCTAAGGGTCCTTCCAATTCTGACCCTGGAAGTCAGCTGTTAAGTATACACAACTCCTATGGAATTGACACAATCCTATTTGTATTTCTAAGGCAGTGAAGGGCACCTCTTTCAGCAAGATGCTGCTTGCCAAAGGTTGCTGCTAAAGAGAAAGATCACAAAGTGATCTTTGGGAGGAAACGTTTTCTCCATTATAGTCTATTTTCAAATATGTAATTTAAGTCTGCTTTGCCACACACAGAGAACTAAGGGGCAATCTCTGAAGCCTACATTGCCCATGTTTTTAATAACTTAATGAAGAAATGGAAAAAAAAATGCTCAAGCCATAAACCCTCCCCTGAGAAAGCCTGGCTCTGAGAAGTTGTTGATGCATTCTTTTCTGAGAGCGTTTGCTTCATCTGTGCCAGGTTTTAATGTGTTGTTGCCCTGGGAAAGTGTTCTCTCACTAAATTAGGGTAGCTTCCTTCTACTTCCATCCATTCTTCATGGATAAACCAATAAATATTGCAATCTCAGCTCAGCTCATTTCTACTCTCTTTCTGACACATTGTCTTTGATTGACTCTATCTCTCTGCCTCTCCTTCACCTTTTCTTTTTTTCC
This sequence comes from Sminthopsis crassicaudata, assembly GCF_048593235.1. Taxonomy (NCBI): domain Eukaryota; kingdom Metazoa; phylum Chordata; class Mammalia; order Dasyuromorphia; family Dasyuridae; genus Sminthopsis; species Sminthopsis crassicaudata. The sequence goes on from NC_133621.1 coordinate 256,097,255, forward strand.
TCTTTTTTCTTTTTGTTTCTTTCTCTTGTGTCCTCCTCCTTTTGTAATTTCACTAGAGTTCTCCATTTCAAAAATAAAATTGAAGGGGTTCACGAGGGTCAAAAGAAGGTATCTGAAAGCTTGTTCAGAGTCCCAGTTTGTCAGACACTAAAACTAAAAAAAAAATTGCTTTTCTTAGGCTGAATGCAACAGCCCTGTGTGGTCCAGAAGAAACAGCAGTTTTGACAGTGTCTACTGCCCTGATATGACAAATGGTAAGTGCTAATGGTCATAGATGAGCTTCAGATATGGTTCATTGAACAGCTCACTCTAGAAAAAGGGTTTGTTTTTTTTTTTAACTTCCATCAGATTTCTTTGATAGCTTATAAAGCTTATGGATCTCTTCTTAGCATAATGTATTCATTGCATAAAAATAAAGTACACAAGATGATGAAGAAAAGCTAATATGTTGTTACAGTTTAAAGAACCCTGCTGTAACCAAACCAGAGTTCTGTGTGACTTAATTTTTATTGGGTAAATGATAAGTTGATGATACTTTGAGCTATAAACAAGCAAACAAGCAAGCAAGCAAAGAAACAAAAATGTCAATCCACAAAAGCCCAATGCCTACTCCTTACCTACGACCATTTTAATCCAGCCATTAAAGACATGTTCTTGTTGCTTCCCAGATATGTGCTTCCAATTTTTGCTTCTCTTTTTCTATGGCCACCTGACTTTTGAGTGTAGGAGGAAGGGATCAAAACAGAGGAGGAGGGCAAAGTAACAAATCATTCTACCCATGTCTAATTCATAATGTGTTTCTCTCCCATCCTTAGTTTCCTCCAACGACAAAAATTCCACATTATCCAGTTTGGACTGCTTATCCAGCATAGTGGATCGGATCTCATCGTCTGATCAACCTGTGTTGACTCTTCAAGACCCTGTTTCTCTTTCTTCAATTGCCAGCACTGACTCTCAGCCAGAAACACCAGGGGCCCCTAATTCCAGGCTCATCTATCATGTGCTATGAACTCTGAGACTTGAGATTAACTCCACTCACTGATTTTTCCTCCAAGTACAGAATTAACAGGAAAGCCTGTTAGACCATTAAGCAGGAGGCAGTGCAAATTTCTAAGCTAAGACACTCTGTATATAAATATTTCATGTTAGTTGTATATTTGTGAATACTATTTTGCCACTTTATAAGAAAATGTATTTAACTAAAAAGTCACCATCATGGGAATGCTTTGTTTTTACTTTTGATATATATTTTAATATTATTATTCATGGCAGAAGGTTATGAGGAGAGGTAACTCGCAGAAGTACTTAAGTTATATTTTCATAAATGTTACTTATCAAAAAATTATTTCATTGTTATTAGAACTGCATTTTATACTTTAAAAGATAGGTGGGATCAGTTATAAAAGACTTTAATCATAGTTCAATTTTGCTTGCTCCTAAAGTCAGTTTTATTAAATAAAAAGAAAAAATAATGCCTAATAGTATATATATTTACTCTTTTTATATGCAAAATGCATCCTTCTAATGTAAAAATAAGTCAGTATTTTTGTGGATATTTTCAAGATATGAGAAACTTTGGAAGTGCCACTATAAATAAAAATGTCTACTCACAGAAATATGTTGGTCTGATTCTTTGAAAAAAACATGATAATTTCCAGAGAAATTAGCAAGAAATTGTACAAAGTCCTTAATACAGAGCTTATACAATACCAGCGCATTAGAATATTAGACCAATCCAGCTTTTGGCATCTTGAAGACTCTTCCAAAGTCCTGTTTACTTCCCAATGTTAAAAGCCAATGTGAAACCAATTAGGTATTTCATAGCTAAAGGATACCATTTCTCTAACTTGACATTTCATATGTAAGGGTAATTATGCGATGGAAATGGAGATCTGCAGGTGATTTCACACTAATGGCATCTAAATGGATACACAGAATTTATAGAATTTTGATATTTGCCAAACGTTATTAAAACAAATTAGATTTTTTTTTGCTAGGGATACAGGTCAGGGAAAAACCTAGAGATCACATCATATGATGATAGATTCTTTTAAGAGATTGAGATGTTTAACCAGAGGAAGAGCAGAGTTATCAGGACATATTAGCTATCATTGAGAATTTGAGGCATGGAAGAAATTCTCAGTGGGCTTTATCTGACAATAGAGCTAGGCAGAATTAGAAGCAATATGTGGAATATATTGTATTTAATTTATACACTAACATATTTAACATATATTGGTCAACCTGCCATCTGGGGGGGGGAGAAGGGGAAAAATTAGAACAAAAGGTTTGGCAATTGCCAATATTGCAAAATTACCCATGCATATATCTGGTAAATAAAAACTATTTAAAAAAAAGGAAGTAATATGTGGAAGTTGCAAAGAAATGGACTTGTCTAAAGGAAAGTAAAAAACTTCCTAGCAAACAGGACTGTCTGAGAGTGGAATGGGCTGCTTCCAGAAGTGATGAATTTACCTTTATTAGAGATCTTCAAACCAAGATTGCTTGTACACTTCCCAGCTATGTTGTAATAGAGATTTTTGTCCATGTGTGGGTTGGAGATTTTTGTATTTTTTTCTTTTCTGTCTTCAACTAGATATTCTTTTAAGATTATTGTCCATGAGAGCTACAAATGAATTGTTAAACCATTATGTTTTTTTGTTTCCATATTATTAAGACTAAAAGAGGCCTGTAATAAAAGCTGCCTAAGCTGACTCGTCCATATGAGTCAACAGTTTGATATGGTAGCAAAACAAACAAACAAACAAATAAATAAATAAAGCTAAATTAAAAGAGGTGAAGATTATAGAAATAAGAAAGTGATTTGTTTTTCCCTGTTCATACCACATCTGGAGTGTTGTGTTCAGTTATAAGCATAAAGTTCAGAAAGGATAATGTTAAGCTAGAATTCAGCTGGAAGACAGAAACTAGAATTGTAAAGGATATTAAACTTATGCTATATGATAATTCCTTGAAGAAATTACCAATATTTGGTTTGGAGAAAAGAATGCTTAGAATAAGGGAATTGAAGCTATGTTCACATAACTGTAGCTCTATTTCAGGGAAGAGGGTCATTTACATGGTGCATTGAACATGGTGCACTAGACTTGTAAATAGAAAGATTCAAATCTGGCCTCCTGGCTGTATGACTTTGGGCAAGTCATTTAATTTTATTTCTCTCATGTTTTTCATCTGTAAAATGAGATGGAAAGGCCAATTCTAATATACTTGTGATGGAGAAAGCCAACTACATCTAGAAAGAAGACTATGAGGACTGAATATGAAACACAACATAGCATTTTAGTTGTTTGTTAATATGTTCTTGCTTTTTTTCTTTCTCATTTTTTCCTTTTTGATCGGATTTTTCATGTGCAGCATGATAAATGTGGAAATATGTATAGAAATATATATCTTGTACATACATGTTTGACATACTGGATTACTTGCTGCCTAGGGGAGGTAGAGAAGAAAGGGAGAAAAATTTGGAACACAAGGTTTACAATGATGAATGTTAAAAACAATCTTTGCATGTATTTTGAAAATAAAAGGTTATTATTTAAAAATTAACATCCAGTTCTTTTTGTGTTTTTTCCTTCAATGCTTCTATCAATACTTCAGTGGCAGAATAAAGCATAAGGTCTAAAGGTGTGTGAAATGAAGTTCAATTTCCTCATCTTACAGATGAGAAAATTGAGGCCTGAGAACTGGAAATAACTTGTCCAAGGTCATACATGTAACAATAGTGGGAGCTAAGATTGAGAGCTCATGATTCAAATCCAATACTCTTTTCATTACAACATTGCTGCTTCTTTCATGACTATTTTTCTATAAAAGAAAAAATAAAAAAATTGCTAAATTAGTAATTTTGATTAATCTAGTCAAAGACATAATGAGATACATCAATATATTCTTTCAATGCATAAAAATAATTTTTGTTTACCAAACTTCTTTTTCTTTTATTAGACTTTCCTCCATTTTGAATTTCTATTAATGATGATATTCTGTTCATACAATACTTTAAGTTTTAAAAAGCAATGACTAGTTGACTTTGTAAGTAAGTGTCATAGTATTATAAAATATTTTATTAAAGGGATTTCTGATCTCCCATATTTCATAAATTGACAAACCACAAAGCTTTTGGTGGAGTGTACCCCATTTGTAGCATTGTAAATTAGAAACAGCATTTTAAAGTCAGAAGTTCTTGATTCAAATCCTAGTTCTGCCATTTACCACCTGCATGACAAAACAAATAATTTAACCTCTCTGTACTTTGTTTGTCCATTGGTAAAATGACGAAATTCTAAGGTTTCATCTTGCTTTAAATCTATGTACCTATGATAGGTTTAGGAGATAGCTCTTTTGTTAGTGGAGAAAGTGCTCAAAACTAATAAACCACATTTTTATTTTTAGCATATACTCTTCTATCATTGTCCTCTATAGCAAGACTTTTTAAACTTTTTCCACTTGCAACTCCTTTTTGCTTTAGAAATTTTTGCATGACCCCCCAGTATGTAAGTATATGAAGTTTATAAAAGAGGTATGTAAATTCAAACATTTATTGATCATAAATCATAATTTTGTAATCCCTACTTCAGTTATGAAATCCCATATGAGGTCATGACACACATTTTAAGAAGCTTTTCTCTAAAGAAAATAGTACCAGCTTGGGCATCCATCTAAGGAACAGAAAAGGAAGAATATAAAGTATATGTATGGGCAGTATCAGGATGGGCCCCCAAACAGTTCAGTGCAAACTACTGGACTGCCTCTACATCTGCTCAAGTAATTTAGTAATTTAATAAATTGTTGACTGATAGACTGCTCAAGGAAGGGTCCTATAACTGACTAGTACTTCCCAGAAGTCACACAGACAGCTCTTAGGAGTAACTACTACCTGCTCATCTTTACCTGTATAAATTCAAAACAAGAACAGAGTCCAAAGCAAGCAGAGCCCCAAGCCTGGAAAATGCATATTTTTTTAATGTTTGAGAATTGAGAGAGAATTTAAGTCTAGAGTGGGATGAATTTACTCAACCAAAAAGTACTTCATAATATTTGTATATTATTTCTATTATTATCTTTCTCTTTTTTTTGAAAGATATAATAATTAAGTTAAAATTAGTAGAAACTTTCTAGATTTCAGGGAGTGTCTTGTTCAAGATAGCATTCCAACAAACAGTGACTCAGAAATTGATACTTCCCAGAGCTTATTCTCCAGGGTTAGAAAAGTAAGGAGACTAAAGTGGTAACTTAATTCCCTGACTTGTGGAGGTGGTATTTCTGGGAATGATATTGTAGCACAGCTATTTGTGACTTCAGATAAGCCCTGTTGGATGGCAGAGTCCCCAGGCAAATTTCACAATCAAATGCTCTCACATCATTACCCATTACACAAAAATCGGCAAAGCCCTAAGTCCCCTTTTTCTTGGAGGTTCTGATGAACAATTTAACCCCCGAAAATTGTCTCCCCTTGCTGGAACAGCAAGATTGAAAATTCAACACTTAGGAAATCTAGTCCGGCGTCTATGGTTAATTTAGTTCTCTCTCTGTCCTTTAAAATGACAAATAGAGGAAATGATGACAAGATAGCTCATGACATTGTTGTAACCAATAAAAATAAGTAACATCTCAAAGGGAAAGAATTATGAAATTGCTTCTTGATCAAGGGGAAAATCGACCTTTCCTAAAGTCATGGCAATTCCATTCAGACAAAATCCTATTTTCATTCATGCATGCAAGCATTAATGAATGAAAAGAAAATACAAAATCACAAATAAAATATTGTCTGATCTGCTAACTGATCTCTCTCGCTGCTGGAAAAAGGTAACTTGAAAAAAGGAGATAGTACTTATTAGTACTGGAAAGATTGAATGATAGTTTCACTGAGAAAATGGCATCTTGGGAAGAAAGATCAGTGCCCAGAGGCCCCCAGGTGAGAAGGAAATACATTCTATACTTAGATAAAGCTTATGTGGATACAAAGAGTCAGGTGATAAATTACTGAGTTTGGGAAACAGTTGATAGTTTGAACTGGCTAGAATATAGAATGCATGAAGAGAAGAAATTTGTAAATTATCCAGAAAGGTAGGTTGGAGCTAGATTGCTTAGAACCCAGAGGCTGTTGAGATGCACAGAAAATCCTGTAGGGGAATGTTCTGTGCCTTAGGAATATTATTTTGACAACTGTGAAAAGGACAGATTATGGAGAGAAAAAACTGAAAACAAAACCAATTGCAAGGTTATTAATAGAATCAGAGATGAAGATAATCTTTAATAGTGATCTAGTCTGAGCCTCTCTCATTTTATAGATCAAGAAACCAAGAACCAAAGAAGTTAAATACATTCAATAAACTTTTATTAAGTACTATTATGTGACAGGTACCATGAATATAAAAAGAAGCAAAAACTCCCTACCTTCAAGGAGCTTATACAACCCTAGAGGGGAGACAAAAAGAAAGCAATATCTACAAAATAGGTTATAAAAAGTATTTAGACGAAAGATTTAAAATACCAAAGGATTTCTCTAATTAGATTGCCAGAGATAACTGAATAAAGTTAATGACTCCTCAGGCCCACTTATTCAATCATTCCCCTGTGGAAAAAGTCATTTAGATGTTAAAGGTCAGCACAAAGCACAAGGCAGTTCAGCAGAAATGCCCAGGCTAAAACTGTTGAATGACAGTAACAAAGCTTCCTAGTCCTGAGGAGCCAAGAAAGGTGTGATCATATCCTCTAAGAACATTAGCAGCAATGGTTGAGGAAGTTATTGCAATGACATATTTTATTTTTTGTCACATGTAATCCTTATATGTTCTCCTAGTTCTGCCTTTCTGTGAATGTATTCCCTCCCTTACTACTGGTCATCTTTTCAAGAGCGTACTTCTAGAACGATGTACACAGTAACAGCAATACTGTTTGATGAAGAACTCTGAATAACTTAGCTATTATCATATTAGCTATGCAATGATCCAAGACAACTCTAATGTTGAATCACACTATATACCTTCAGAGAAAGAACTAATATTGATTCAATACAAACTGAAGTGTATTATTTTCATGTTCTTTCATTTTTTCTTTTATTCTAGTCTTTTTGCACAAAATGAGTAATATGGAAATGTTTTACATCATTCACATGTATGACCTATATCTGATTGCCTATGTTCTTAGGGAGAGGGGAAGGATAGATAGATAGCGCATATGTACGTATAAAAATACATATATATATATACACATACAAACTTGCATGTTAGATATGTACATGTTAGATATGTACATGCATTATACACATACATACTTACACCATTATGTTTATATACATATTATATACTATATACACACATGAGAGAAAGATGAAAGATGCAGAATTCATATATAGATAAAAGAAATGCCAGAAATACAAGGTATTTTAAGATGAAAGGGTAAAGAAGGAAATCAAAGAAAAAGGTAAAGGACCTATGTATAAAAATATTTATAGCAAATCTTTTTTTGTGGTTGCAAATAATTGAAAATTGAGAGATTGCCATACTATTGTGATAGACTTCTGCAGAATGGTTTCAGAAAGGGGAAGATGCAAAGTGAAGTAACAGAAGCAGGAGAATATTGCATCATAATTATACACACACACACACACATATATGTGTATATATATATATATATGTATATATATATATATATATGTATAGTTATGTTTACTTATTTTGCTTCTGCTTTATTTATCACCTTATATAAATCTTCTTGGGATTTTCTGCATTCTTCATGCTCATCATTCCTTATAGTATATTAATACTCCATAGCATTCATACGTCACAATTCATTCAGAAGTTTTGTAATCTTTATATAGCTTGAGGTCCCCTATAAAAAGTGTTTAGGGGGCAGCTAAGTGGTACAGTGGATAGAGCACCAGCCCTGAAGTCAGGAGGACCTGAGTTCAAATCTATTCTCAAACACTTAATGCTTCCTAGCTGTGTGACCCTGGGCAAGTCGATTTACTCTAATTGCCTGAGCAAAAAAAAAAAAAAAAAAAAAAAAAAAAAAAAAAAGTATTTAGCATTTTAAAGTTTACAAATTACTTTCTTTATAAGCATGTAAAGTAGTGCAAATCTTATTACAATTATTTATCAATGACAAAAACAAAATAAAACTCTCAGAGGGTCATATGAGTTTTTTCCAAGGCCATGCAGCCCAACTAGGAAGTATCAGAAACAGGACTTGAACCTAGATTTTTCCTGATTATTTTGTCCAATATGTTTCCACTGGGTTACAATATCTCTTAATGATAAAATCATAGCATATCCAAGCTCAAAGGCAAAAGTTTTGTCTCCCAGATGCAGTGGAAAATACAGAATCAGAAGTCAAATGTATCCAATAAAGTGATTAATTAGGTGCATCTAATACAATAGAACAGGGGCCACCCATATGTTCTCCAATACGTCTTAGCATAGCCAAATCAGATTAGTGTGATAGTGTGAATTTGTTGTCTTCTAAGTCTACATGGGACGTTCATGGATTCTTATGTATGGTTTATGGCACCTGTCTCTATTTGAGTTTGACGCCAGTGGAGCAGAAGCAAAGGATGTGCCCTAATAGGTAACCTCAGCTCAGTAAATCAGCTAAGCCACCTGTCAGGGAGAGCAAAGGCTAAATTAGGGTGTGGGCCAGAAGCAGCTGGTGGTCACCAGGCAGGTCAGTCCATAGAGGTTCCTAAGCAGGAATTTCTAAGTGTCAACGCCAAGGGGTAATTGGCTTCACACAATTTGTTGGAGCTAGCCCCGGCTCTTTTAAAATGTAAACTGGAGAGCTGGCCAGGCCTCCCCATCTTGCTTGATGTGCTGCACCTGTGTAATCAGGATAACCCTTCTCCCAGAGTCCTCATATCCCATAGCTGTGAAGGAAACTACTCAGGAAGGGATTCCAGAGCCAAGGAAAACCTTGGTGTCTTATACACTTTGGGATTTTGATGTTGTCCATACTTTACCTCTTCCCTACTTCTAGGATTCTTGATTTTTCTAGTCTATCTACTTTCTTATACTAGCACACATAATGACTTTTCATTACAAGATATTCTTCATGGACAGACTAAATAAAAAATAAAAATGTATTACTTGGTAGAAACTGTTTCATAATGAATGAGTCTCTGTAGACTGAACTAAATTGGTTTTCATATGATAAGGTAATATATCGGGCTGTACTTGAAGCCTGCCCTCTACCCCTACCCCTACCATAACCAAATGAGCTTGGATAGTTGCAAAAGAGGGAGATTAAGAAAGATTTCCTTCTACTTCCATAACCTTTCCATCCACAACCATCATAGCTTTCAATTCCAATAAGCCATACTCCTCTACCTTCCCAGCCAAGTGAGCATGAGTAGGAGCAATCTAAGAGAAGAGAATGGAAAAGATATAGAAAACATAATTGCAGAGATATTTTATTAAGAACCCCAAGGTGGATCTGTTCCATAATATGGACAGCATTCTTCCCACTCCAGTCAATTACACATTAATGCTCACCAAATTTATCTTTTCAATGGATTTTTTTATTTAATTGAGTTGTTAGAAAAGAGAGGCAATTTTGAAGTGTGCCTACCTCACAAGAATTTGTACATTAAATTATTAATCGATTTTCATTCTCAACCACCATAATTTTTAACTCCAATTTACCTAGAATTGTATTTTATTTTTATTTATGTATTTGTCTGTTTTTGCTGAGGCATTTGGAATTAAGTGACTTGCCCAGGATCACACAGCTAGGAAGTATTAATTGTCTGAGGTCGAATTTGAACTCAGGTCCTCTTGACTTCAGAGATGGCACTCTGTCAACTGCACTATCCCCAACCTGGAATTTTATGTAGAATTTTGAGGTTTGCAAAACATTTTGCAAAATTATCATTTGATCTTCTTAACAATCCTGAGGGATTAGTATTATTATTATCCTCATTTTATAGATAAGCAAACTGAGGCAAATTGAGGCTAATTTTTCTAGTCACACAATTAGTAAGAATCTGAGGATGGATTTTGACTCTATTTCTTCCTGATCCAAGAGCCAAAACTCTAGCTTATAGATTTATAGTATAACACCTGGTTTATGACTTCAAATGCATATGTGGACATAGGATATAAAGCAGAAATTTTGAAAATATGGTTCAAGAATAATAAACAAGAGATACTAGAAATCTATAGACTATGCCCTATAAGCCTGATGCCCTATAAATGCTTTCTTCTAGAAAAGAGTCAGTAAACACTGAACATATCACGTCCTAAATATCTTCCCCCAAATAAAATTATTTTTAACAGATATGAAATATTGTTTGAGCTAAAAATAACTTCAAAATGTGCTAATCTATGCATTCAGTATATATCCAAAACATTAAGTTGTTACAGCAAATAACAAATATCAAACTGAAGTTAAAATAAAAAATAAGAAGGCATGATACATATTGAAATCAACTCTAGTTTTGATGGGGTAAATAAGACTCTAGGAAAAGACCCTAGGTCCTTGGGAGTTAGGTAGACCACAGAAAAGAGTGTCGACAAGAGAAAACTTTTGTTGAATTTCAGTTACAGTGGGCCCTAGCTGAATTCCCAAAGCTATTACTCCCTGAGACAAGCAGGAAAGAGAATTGACAGAATTGCCTTGTTTTTAAGTGAACTCCTTTGTTGTTCTTAAGTGTTTGTTGTTGCAATGGGTCTGTGTGGAATTCCTTGTGAAATTCTTTGCATTGACAAAATTACCATGACCCCAAGATTACTGTATCTAATCAGAAGGACAAGTTATGATGTCAACTCCCAAGGTTATTTTTCTTCTGTAAAAGAACCTACTGATGATACCCCACTTTAACTCCTTTTAGGAATTAGCTAGCTTAGTCAGCCCCCCAATGGCTAGTTCATTAGGAACTTGTCCTGCCTTATTGGTGTCTTCCTCCTTGTTATGGAATCTTCCCTTTTGTTAATGGAAACTAAGGAACCTAGGTTTTATTTTTCCCCTTGTTACTCACTAAACTCCCTTTTGGAAATTAGTCTGCTGTCAGTAGCATAATAAAATCTTTTCCTCTTGATTTGGAGGTTGTCTAAGCCTACAAATTCTTTTGAGACACTTGTCAACATGAATCTGCAACTCCAATATATTTGGGGGTTCAACCTGTAGTCCAATAGTTTCACCTATTTAAATAAACCATTGACTATGAAAATAAGAAATAGATACCCAAAAACCCCAGATATTCTATTCCCATTTCCTAAGGAAGTTTAACTTGCCAAAGCTAGAGAACAAAAGGTCCTAGAAATCAACTCAAGCAAGAAAATATTGATTTCTTTAGGAAAGTAATGTGCCATTAGTAGAAAGGGTACAGATTTGGAGGCAGAGGGTCTGGGTTTAATCATAGTTCTACCATTTGCTGCTTATATAATCAAAAAGTGACTGGTATAAATTAGTGGTGTCAGAATCAAGTAGAAATGGGGGCCATTAAACCATACATAAAGATCCCAGAAGACTGCATACTGACTTAGAAAACCACATCATAACATTATCAAATCATTATTGTATTTTTATCTATTTTGTTAAATATTTCCCAAAATATTTTATTTTGGTTTGAGCAGCTCTTGAGAGTGTTCTAGGTGACTGGTCTACATGGCTTTTAAAGAGACTTTGAGTTCTGAGACTATTAGTCTTGCCAAAGAGTCAACCATGGGCAGCAGCAATTTAGAATGTAAAAACTGCAGAGACCACTAGATGGTGAGATGGGATAAAGCACCAGTCAGCAGAAATTGAATTAAAATCCAGCCTGAGACACTTATTTGGACAAGCCACCTAACCCCTATTGCCTTCCCTAAAACAAACAAACAAACAAAAAGTATAAATTGTCTGTAAGCCTTTAAGGAAAAGAGTGACAGATGAGTTGATAGAAGCTTGGCAAGAGACCCAATTAAATTAAATCATCCACATGTATAAGGATAAGATTGGAATGGGGACAACAGATGAAAATGTGAAAAGATCCATATAGACTAAAATATAAAAAAAAAAGATTTCCCCACCAATGATTATAGTGCCTCCATATTTGAATTATAACATCATAACTCCTGATGGGATACATGAGTAAGTAGAAATGGTAATGAAGCAAAGAAAGAACAGTTACACTAAATCAAATATAGATAGAATAAGTATGTGTTCAGATAAAATAAATTTGAAAGTCCTGAAATAATTATATTCTCAAAGTGTTTGACAGATGGGAGCATAAAAACATCTTTAAAAAATCACACCAACAACTTGGACCTTATTATTACCAAAAAAAAGGAGTAACAAAGAGAATATTAATAACTATTGAGGAGGCTGCCCACTTCAGTGGTTTGGTATTTCTCTGATGTGATTAAGGTAATGAAGGAAGAATATTGGACCTAGAGTATAAAAGACCTGAATTCAAATCCAGGCTCATACACTTATTAGATGTTTTATCCTGAGCAAATCACTTAATTGCTTCCTGGCTCAATTTCTTCTTTTGTAAAATGGAGATCATAATACCACTGACCTCCCAAGATTATTATGAAGATCAAATGAAATAACATTTGCAAAGCCTTTAGCACAATGTCTACTCACATAGTACTCACATAGTACTCCCATGCTTATTTCCAAATCCTATTCCCTTTGCAACTGCAGATAGCACGTGTCTAATGTAGGCCTCTAAGATTTTTTTTTATTTTTTAATTTTTAAAAAAAAATTAAACATAAATACAAAATAGGAAAAAAAAACCTACTGCTCTGTGCACACCAGAATATAGGAGAGAATTCAAAAAATAAAGCAATAAATTTCCATTTCAAGAAAGCCTATATAATAAATACTACACATTATGTTCAGAGCTGTCCATCTATTCTTTGCTTCCATGTAGGTTTTTTTTTGTTGTTCTCTGCCATACACTTTTTATTTTATTCTTTTTTTCCTCCTTCCTCCCCTCCAGACTACAATGAAGTGTGGATACACACCCATACCTATATATACATATGTTTACATTTATACTCATATACATATGTACAAATACATATATAAACATACATACATAAATATATAATCATACATGCACATACACATTCATATATATCTATGTAAGATTATGCTATACTTATTTGTCCTCTATTTCTCTGAAGGTAGATAACATCTTCCTTCTTAAGTTGAGTTTTTTTTTTTTTTAATAAAAATCTTCAATATTCTGTGATCAATTTGATGATGATCATAGTTGGACTTAGCTAACTCAGCTGGTCCTCATATATCAGACTTATAATAGTAGATAAATAATGCAAGACTTTTAGTTGAAGCTTGTCTGTCTTGGGAGAGTTTATAAGAGTTTTTGTTCCACTGGTTTGGTCTTTTAAGACCCCAGAGTTATCAGTATATCTCAGTGAAACATCAGAGTAGGATTTTAGTGGAATTATAGTATTCCTGAAAGCCTAGGTAAGATGGGATAAAATGGAAAAAAAAAAACTCAGGAAGATATATTTATTGATCTAGAGGGAAGGAAGTAGCTGAGTGGAGGATATATAAACTGTGGTTTCAAAAATATAAAAGAAAGTAATACTAAAAAACATTGGAACTCAGATTGAAGCTATTTTACCAGAGAATTTCATACTGAAACATAACATCTTTCTTTTCTTAGAATATTTCAAAGTTAGGGTGATGCATGTAGTATCAATCATGTTCAATATGCCAATTTGTTTAACTATGTGCCTTTGTAATAGGAGAGAGTTCTATTGGTGGGCCATCTATTTGATGGTGATAGCAATGCTATTTTCAAAAAGCAGAAATAAATTATTTAGCAGTAATCATGCAATGAAGCATTGGATCTTTGAGGGATGCAGGAGCTTTGCAGAAACCAATTCATGGTTTGAAAAGTTTAAAATGAATAAATTTGAGAGGAATGAAATATAGAAAATATACCTGTTTAATCAATCAATGATCACATAACATGCCTTATTGTTCTGTCATTTTTTTGTGAATCATGTCCAACTCTTTGTGATACATCTGGAGTTTTCTTGGCAAAGATAGTGGTTTGACATTTCCTTCTCTAGCTCATTTTATAGATGAGGAATTGAGGCAAACAGGGTTAAGTAACTTGCCCAAGGTTACATAGTCTTTAAATCTAGTTTGAAACTCATGAAGATAAGTCTTCCCAGGATTAACACACTGCACCAATCAGTTGTCCATACATTTATTAAATGCTTCCTATTTGCCAAAGCACTATCCCAGTGCTGAGGATTCAAATGCAAAACTGAAACAGTTCCTACCTTCAAGGAGATTATATTCTATTAGGATGTATCAGTTAATTTATATATATATATATATATATATATATATATATATATATATATATATATATATATATATATATATGTATATGTATATATATACACATATATATGTATATATACATATACATATATATACACACATATATATACATATATACACATATACATATATATATATAAAACATGCATAGGTATAAATATTTTGTATATCTATAAACACACACACATATAAAGTCAAATAAAAAGTAATTAAAGGTGCTAAATTATTAGCAGCTAGGCAGATTAAGTTAGGCTTTATCATAGACAGAACTATGGAAAGGAAAAACCTCATGATCAAACAAGAGAGAGAGCATTATACAATGCAAAATAGATCAATTTGATTATATTAAATTAAAAATCTTTTGCACAAACAAAAGCAATGTAACCAAGATTAATATATTATAAAGATAAAGATCTCATTAACCAAATATATAGAGAACTTAAACAAATTTATAAGCATGCAAGTCATTCCCCAGTTGATAAATGGTAAAAGGGTTTGAACAAACAGTTTTCAAGTGAAGAAAGGCTTCAGAAGAAAGGTAAAATTTGAAGCTGGTAGGAGTCCTTCATTCTCTATTTTTTGAAATAATTTATATAGTATTGGAGTTAATTGTTCTTTAAATGTTTGGTCGAATTCACATGTAAATCCATCTGGTCCTGGGGATTTTTTCTAGGGAGTTGATTAATAGCTTGTTTTATTTAAATGGGAAATAAGTAATTTATTTCCTCTTCTGTTAATCTGGTCAATCTATATTTTTGTAATATTCTTCAATTTCACTTAGGTTGTCAAATTTATTGGCATAAATTTGGGCAAAATAACTTCTAATTATTGCTCTAATTTTCTCTTCATTAGTAGAAAGTTCACCCTTTTCATTTTTGAGACTAATAATTTGATTTTCCTCTTTCCTTTTTCTAATCAAATTAACTAAAGGTTTATCTATTTTGTTGGTTTTTCATAAAACCGATTCTTAGTTTTATTTATTAACGCAATAGTTTTTTCACTTTCAATTTTATAAATGTCTCCTTTTGTTTTTAGAATTTCAAGTTTGGTATTTGGCGATTTTCAATTTGTTCTTTTTCTAGTTTTTTTTAATTGCAAGCCCAATTCATTGATCTCTTTTTCTATTTTATGCAAATAAGCATCTAGAAATAGAAAATTTCCCCGTAATACTGCTTTGGCTGTATCCCACAAATTTTGGTATGTTGTCTCATTATGGTCATTCTCTTGGATTAAATTATTAAGTCTGTGATTTGCTGTTTCACCCATTCATTCTTTAGGATGAGATTATTTAGTTTCCAATTACTTTTTGGTCTATTTTCCCCTGGCCTTTTATTGAATGTATTTTTTATTGTATCATGAGCTGAAAAAATGCATTTACTATTTCTATCTTTCTGCATTTGATTTACAGGTCTTTATGCCTAATTATGGTCAATTTTTGTATAGGTTCCATGAATTGCTGAGAAGAAAGTGTACTCCTTTCTGTCTCCATTCAATTTTCTCCAAAGATCTATCATACCTAACTTTTCTAGTATTCTCTTTACCTCTTTAATTTCAGAGAGGGCAAGAATGAGATCTCCCACTATTTTAGTTTTGCTGTCTATTTCTTCTTGCAGCTCTCTTAAATTCTCCTTTAGGAATTTAGGATGCTATACCACTTAGTGCGTATATGTTT
The DNA here is from genome assembly GCF_048593235.1 of Sminthopsis crassicaudata. NCBI lineage: Eukaryota > Metazoa > Chordata > Mammalia > Dasyuromorphia > Dasyuridae > Sminthopsis > Sminthopsis crassicaudata. The sequence goes on from NC_133621.1 coordinate 256,113,253, forward strand.
AGTATTGATATTGCTTCATTATCTATGGTACCCTTTAGCAAGATATAGTTTCCTTCCTTGCCTGTTTTAATTGGATCATTTGGGCTTTTGCTTGATCTGAGATCAGGATGGTTATTCCTGCTTTTTTTTTACTTCACCTGAAACATAATAGATTCTGCCCCAGTCTTTTACTTTTACTCTGTATATATTGCTCTGCTTTAAATGTGTTTCTTGTAAACAACATATTGTAAGATTCTGGCTTTTAATCCAATATGCTATCCACTTATACTTTATGGGAGAATTCACCCCATTCACATTTATGGTTAAAACTACTAATTCTGTATTTCCTGCCATCTTATTAACCCCAAATTACACCTTTTCTCTTTCCTTTTCCCCTCTCCCTCCTCCCCAGTATTTTACTTATGAGTACTACTTGCTGCTTGAAGCAGTCCTCCCCCTTTAGAGCCCTTCTCCCTTTCTTATACCTTTCCCCTGTTTTCCCTTCTATTTAGCCTACCTTTTCTATTTTCCCCTTTCCCCTTCCCCCTTTCTATAAGGTGAGAGAAGTTTCTTGTTGAAACCAAATATGTCTAATATTTTCACTTGGAGCCAAATCTGATGAAAGTAAGATTCACATAATGTTCATCCCCCTTCTTTCTTTCCCCCAATTATAGTAGAATTTCTTTGCCTCTTCCTGAGATGTTATTTGCCTCATTTTACCTCCACTTTCCCCTTTTTTCTGGTACAATCCCCTTTCTACCTCTAGTTTCTTTTTTATGTTATAACAGTAAAATCAAATTATACATGCACTCTTAACAGAATATATGCAAATAAAATTATCAAGAGTTCTTTTCTTTTTACCTTTTTATGCTTCTCTTGAGTTCTAAATTTGGAGGTCAATTTTTTTGTTTAGCTCTAGTGTTTTCATCAGAAATAAATGTAATTCACCTGTTTCATTTAATGTCCATTTTCTTTCCTGAAAGAAAATGCTCAAGTTTAATGGGGTAATTTTTTCTTGACTGCATTCCAAGTTTCTTTCCCTTTCAGAATATCAAATTCCAGGCCCTTCAATTCTTTAAGGTGGAAGCTACTAGGTGCTGGATAATCCTATTGTATGTACCTTCTTGGTATTTGAATTGTTTCTTTCTGGCTGCTCATAATCTTTTTCCTTGGCATGATAGTTCTGAAATTTTAGCCATCATATTCCTTGGAGTTTTCATTTTGGGGTCTCTTTCAGGAGGTATTCAGTGAATTCTTTCAATAGTTATTTTACCTTCTGATTCTATGATATCTGGGAAGTTCTCTTTGATGAATTCCTGAAAAATAGGCTCTATTATAGTTTTCAGAGAGTCCAAGAATTCTTAGATTGTCTCTCCTAGATCTATTTTCCAGGTCAGTTGTTTTCCCAATTAGGTATTTTACATTTTTTTCAATTTTTTCTTTTTCTTTCTTTCTTGGTTTTTTTTTTTTTTTTTTTGGTTTTGCTTGAATGATTCTTATTATCTCATTTAAGTTATTCATTTTTAGTGAATTATTTTCTTCATTTACTTTTTTATTTCTTTTTGTATTTGCCCAATTGAATTTTTAAATGAGTTGTTTTTTCTATGGATTTTTTTCCGTTTCACAGATTCTGTTTTTTAAGGAGTTATTTTCTTTTTCTGTTTCTGTTTCACAAATTCTGTTTTTCTGGGAGTTGTTTTCTTTTTCCATTTTGTCAAATCTACCTTTTAATGAGTTATATGCTTTTTATGTTTCACTAAGTCTATTTTGTGTTGCCTTTTTCAAACCCTCTTGCAGAGTTTTCATTTCCTTTTCCCATTTTTCTTCAAGCTCTATTTTAAGATCTTTTTATAATTTCTTCTAGGAGAGTCTTATGTGATGGGGACCAATTTATATCATTTTGGGGGGCTTCATCTGTGGACGATCTGCTTTTAGTCTCCTAGGGTTTTGAAATCTGTTCTTCTCTTTCACCAAAAAAAAAAAAAAAAACAAAAAAAAAAAAACAAAAAACCAAACAACTATCAATGGTTAGAGTTCTTTTTGCTTTTTTATTCATTTTTTTAAAAAAGAAGTTGAGAACTGTTTTAGGGCAAAGGAGATTGTCCAAGTATCTTCTACAAGCAGCAGTGACTGTGCCAGGTCAGTGCTGACTGCACTAAGTTAGTGTTTACTGACTTCTTGTGCTGGATGGGTATGGCTGGGTCCCATAAAATTCTGAAATTTCAGGGTTCACTATTTACCTTTTGTGTTTGTGTTGGATGTTGTATGACTCCTCTGCTGATCTACTGGCTTGCAACCAGGGCAGAGAAGCCAACACTACTGTAGATTCCATCTCATACATTCTCCTCCATGTGGAACTCCCACTGCCCAGATCTATGTTGCTGGACTCCCCAGCATCTGTGCTCGTCCTGCTTGTGCTTGGTCCACTTTCCTTTATGCCCGATTGAAACAGACCTTTTCTGGAGAGCTTCAAAATTATCTTCTGCTGGTAATTGTTGCACTTCCAACATTCTTGAATTCTGGCAGTCCAGAACCAATCCAGAGGCTGGATTTGCTAGTTAGTTTGAGGGTCAAGGAAGATCAGAAAGAAGGATGTGTCTCCCTGGAGTTTTGTTTCAGGGGTAGGTTTATTGTGATTTAAAGCACTAAGCAATTTTTTACAATGCCTATAGCCTTTTTTCACCCTGTCATTCACTCCTGCTCCAGCTTATTGTCCACATGCACTATGTCCCAGTATTTATGAACTGACAGGCTAGCCCCATGAGCTGTCCAAATTCTTAAAATCTTAAATTCTTAAAAAAATTCTTAAAAAGGCATTCTTCATCCACTTGGCTTTTCCTGTGTGGATAGTTGAGTAAAACTCTTTTATGAGTAATAATGGATCTCACTGTAGAGGGTCAGCAGTGTTTCATGTTTTTATGTATTTATTCCAAGGTTAACTATCAGTAGGAGAATCTGGAAGACCTTTTATCTAGAAAGAATCCCCTTTTGGTCTAGAGTTTGTACTATAAATCCTCCATAACTATTTCTTCATTGTTAAATAAAAGTGAGGGACTTGAAAGGTAAGCTACAGTTTCATGATCAAAGAAAAGAAAGTTGAAATAAATTATAGAGATGTCACCCTCCTCCCCAAATCCTACAATCTCTTTATTCTAGTTATTTTGTGCAAATGTTAGATTAGGGTTTGAATGAGTTTTTCTATGCTCTGCTTTGCTCTATAATTGTAGACACAACATTCATTAGGAGAATTTTAAACTTCCCACCATATCTAATTCTAGATTAGCCAACTTTCCCTTGTTTTTAAATGTGTAATCTCTTTCATAATGGTAGGATACTAGATGTGAAAAGCTCTTCATATGTCTGTACCAAATTTAGCAAGAAAGAACAAGGATTTTTCCATAAATTGTCTATAAGCAATTTCAGGCTTTACCATAAAATTCAGAAAGCTGTATATTCAAAATCTGAACAACAGAAAGAAACAGCAATACATGAATGCTGTGGCAGGTTTGCAATATTCAAAGTACAATAGTTTCTGACACTGATATATTGCCAAACCAAAGAATCTCAAAAGTGCCTTCAGAAGGATCCATCCACAGGAATAACTTCACCCACCTCTTGCCTGGAATGTGACAGCTGTTTGGGTCAGCCTAGCAACACCAACACACAAGAGTTTCAAACAGGATGCGAAGAAAATGATCCAGCCCATTGAAAATAGGATGGCAAAGAGGATTTGCCCAAATTAGATTTCTGTCTAAGACCTTAGGATGAAAAAAAGCCTGGATGGGTAAGAAACTTTCCTTTTTAATAGCAATAATGGTTAGCACTTAAAGTCAAACAAGCATTTGTTAAGTCCTTGCTATGTGCCAGAAGACTGAAAACACCAAGCATTACAGTCACTGGCTTCCAGGAGTGTAGATTTTACTAGGGGACACAAGCATATAAGTCAAGATATATACAGAATAGATGAAAGGTAATCTCAAAGGAAAGGTTCTGGAAAGAGACTGAGAAAACCTCCTACAAGAGAAGACTTAAGAACTGTGAAGCATTTTACATTTACATTATTTATTATTGACCAAAGATGGTCAATAGCCTTCACAGAACCTCTGATTCTCCAAAAAGGTACAACATATTTGTATTTTCTATCACTTTCTTAAGACTAGACAATCAACAGAACAATAAATGGAGCCCTAATAAGGAGCATTCATTGATTTCCAAGAGGTAAATGCTCACTCTCAAACTTTAACAATTGGATTTCCTGCCTAGACTCTTGCATACCTCTGGGATCAATCCACTGTACATAGAGCTCAAGTAATCCACAAGCCTCAGCCACCCTAGCAGCTGACACTATGGTCAGACAAAAATCAGTTTTAAGAAGTACTGATGGAAACTTGATAGAAAGTTAGAGAAATTTTATGAAAACATTCTAGAGAGAATATTTATAATAACTTATGTGATTTCTGTTAAGTAGGGCACCTAACTGGTACTTGAGCTCTGGGCTTAGAGTCAGGAAGAATCTTTATAAGTTCAAATACAGCCTTAGATACTTCCTATCTGTGCAACCCTGGACAAATCACTGTGTATGTCTCAGCTTCCTTATCAGTTCAATGAGCTGGAGAGGAAATGACAATTCACTATGGTATCCTTGCCAAGAAAATCTCAAATAGGGTCACAAGGAGTCAGACATACCTGAAATGCCTGAATAACAAAAAATTTCAGTTACCCTACAAATTTTAAACAATGTTTCCTTATCAAATGAGATAATGTGTAGAAGCACTTTTGGGACTTTAAATTGCTATGTCATCATTCCTCTTCTTTTTCTTACTCTTCATCATCATCTTCCTCTTTTTCCTCCTCCTGCTCTTTCTCTTTTTCCTCCTCCTCCTTTACTTTTCCCACAGTATCTCAGGAATTTTGAACAATACCTGGGGAAGCAATAATTGAAGTCATTATCTTGGCAAACATTTGTTTTGATAATCAAATTAAAATTCTGAGTATCTCCTAATAAAGATTGCAATTTGTAAAGCTCCTCAAATTCTCTCTAAATATATTTTCATTTTATCCTAACAATAGTCCTAAAGTGTAGCCATAAATCATAAATCTAGGATTGTAGCAGATAGGCAATCTAATCCAACACTCTCATTTTACAGATGAAGATTTTTGAGGTTGAAAAATGTTAAATGTGACTTGTTCAAATTCACACATATAGAAAGTGCCAAAGGAGAGATTTGAACCCATATATTCCAACTCAAGAAGAGCACTATATGTTCTTATCTTTATTTTACAGAAGAAAAAAAGTACTTAGATTCATAAAGATTCAAAAGATTTAGTCAAGGTCACACAGTAATTTTCAGGGACAAGATTTAAAAGCAGTCTAATTGATTTCATAGAGCTAACATGACATCATGGGCAGGAAGCTGGCTTCAGAGTCAGAAATATCTGGCTGAGAATTCTGCTTCTGACCCACTCTGGCTGTGTGATCTTAAATAAGTTAACCTTTCAGTACCCTAAAACAACTTTCTAAGATCATGACCTGCAAAGAAGATAATAGTAAAAACAGAATTTTCTCAGATGGGACTTGTCAATATCAATGCCATCATGGGTCTTGTTCCATTTCCTTCTCTCCTCCTTGCCCATTCTTCCCCCATTTTTATTTATTTATTTTAAACTTAAATACAAAAGAAGAAAAGGAAAAAAAATTACTATGTGCACAGCAAAACATGGAAGGATCCAAAAAATAAAGCAATGATGTTTTCATTTCAAAAAAAGTCTTTTAATAATAACTACTCAATGTATTCAGAGATGTCTACATTTTTTTTCTTTCTTGTAGGTTTCCTTTTTTTCTCTGCTGTGCTTTTTAATTTATTTTTCCCCTTCCTCCCCCAAGAAGGTTATAATTAAGCACACACATATATACATATACATAGATAAATATACATACATATACATAAATATATACACACCAACATATACATAGATATCTATATCATATATACAGACTAAAATGTATACATTCATATTTACATACATGTATCCATACATTTTCAAAGGATAACCACCATTTTCATAGATATCTATAATCATACACATACATACACATACATTCATATGCATTTTTGTAAAGCCATACTATACTTTGTTCTCTATCTTCCTTCTTGATTCCAAGTTCTATGTTATATCCACTATATTTTAATCTCGCTCATCTATAATACATTTAATAATAGTTAACATTTAGGCAGTATCTACTATATGTCAGGTATATTGCTAAGTCTTTGCAAATATTATCTCATTTGGTCCTCACCCTGGAAGGTAAATGCTATTATCATCCCCATTTTACAGATAATGAAATCAAGTTAGAGTTTAAGTGATTGTTTGACTTCCTTACTCCAGACCCCTAGAGATCATTATCACCTACCTTATCTAACATAGAAATGCTTCTTCAAAGGATTTGTATACCACATTCTTGGTGGGAAACGCTTGAATATGATTGATTTAGCATTAAAAAGGACCTTTGAGGTCATCTAAACTACCTTTCTCATTTTTCAGATTAGGAAACTGAGAAGCTTAGTGACCTACAAAGTTCACATACATGGCAAGCAGTAAAAGTATAATTTGAACCCAGATTATCTGATTTTTTTTGTACTGTGACTAAAACTGAATTATGCAAGCTGTCCCCAAAATCTTAGTGTTGTTTTAAGCTATAAAAGCTTAAAGTCTGTGTATCATTTTTAATTCCAGTAACTTAAAACAGCACCAAGGCTTTGAATTTCAAAATTTTGATGTTTGTGACTTATAGAAGTGAACTAGGAACAACTCAAAGGCTTTTAGCTTTTTACAGACTCGTTGAGTGAAGATCAGTACCCTGAGGCTCTACTTGATGCAATATTCCTGAAGGGAAAGACTACTTCTCACTTCTTAAGTGGAAATACTATAACTGAGGCACATTGACTTTGCCCTAAGTCTTGCCAGGATTGAAATATACTAACAGTCTAAAGTTTTGCTCTTTAAATTATGGCTATTAGGTTTCATGGGTTATATTTATCACAGCACTTGGGAGCCCTCAAAAAGGGCTGAGAATCTCTGGTATGTTCAGTCTTGCTGGAGTCCATGGAACTATGTCACTTGGAAGTACTTTGTATGAATTTTTGCCACATAAATCTATTCTATTTTTGTTAGTGATCTTTCCCGAAGGAGATGATTCCTCTGATATACTGAGAAGTTCTCTCTTAGAAAATGTTCAGTAATAGACAGTGAATTTTGCAAATGAAAATTACTCATGGATACAGGGAGTTCTATACGTCATTATGGTCATTTAAGTTTCTGTCTGCCTCAGTTGTCTCACCAGTGAAATGGGGGTAATAATAGCACCTACCTCACAGAATTTTTCTGTGGGACAAATGAGATAACAAATATAAAGCCCTTTGAAAAGTGTAAAGTGTTATATAAATACTAGTTACTGTTAATGTTATTTTTAATTGGCCTGCCCAAGATACATGTAGTAGATATGGTGAGGGAGGTATTAAGCCCAAGTTTGCTGATTTCAAAGCTAATGCTCTTTCTGCTGGACTACCTGCTTCCTACTCCACTGAACTCTGAATCTCATAGTGCAATTCATTTTAATTCAGTTCAAAAGACTTTTATTAAGTACCAGTTTCTTATGTAGTAGAAACTATAATATGTGGTAGGGTTACAAAAACAAAAATAAAACTGTCCATAAGGATAGAAACTTACATTATTTTAGTCTGAAAAGTTGTAAGATGGACATAAAACAGTAAATACAAGATAATTTGAGGAGGTACATAGTGAACAATTGGAGACCTCAGGGATGGCTTTGTGGAACAGGAAGCACCTGAAGTAGTCTGGAAAGAAAGCAAGTTTTGTAGGATGTTGTTTGTAGGATGAGGAAAGAATATTTTTCAGACTTAGACAAATACAGAGAGTGAAAGATGAAAGTTGAATTTGGTGATAATTCATAGTTCAGTTTAACTGAAAGGTAGAGTGTTTGAAGGTGAATAATGTGAAATAAGTTTATAAATGCAAGTTAGTATCAGGTTGTCAAGGCTAAGGCTTCTGAATTTCATCATAGGGAAAATGTTATCACCAAAGATTTTTGATAAGAAGAGTGACATGGTCAGTTCCATGCCTTAGAAGGGTGTTTTCTTCAATACTTCAATGAATACTTTTTTTTCCTGATAAATTACCCATCTCTTTTCATACTGTAGCCATAGAAGCAATACACAGGCAATACCTGTTTCAAAAGCCTCTCCTAAAATAGCTGTAGTTACTATTACTTTATCTTTTAAGAGCCAAAGAAATTTTTAAAGATCTGGCAGTTGAGAATGGAAGTTCTTGAAAAAACAAAACAAAAAACAAAAAACAAACCAAAAAAAAACAACAAAAAAACAAACAAACAAAAAAGGGTTTCTTAAAATGTTTTGAAAGAAACTATGAAGAAGACAGAAACAGGATAAGAAAAAACTTCCTTTCCTTAAAAATTCTTCAATTGTTATTTTTTAAATGAAGAGGATTTCATAAGCAGTGAATCTAGAGATAGAACTCTATGAGTGATGGTTTATAAGAATATGAAGATATGTTTTTCCTGCCTTGGCTATAGATAATCTGGAGAAGTAAAAGAGAAAACATTATCTTTATGAAAACAATTTATGTCTATAATGTCTTTATGAAACTCATAAACTTCATCTTGTGAAGATGAAGTAGAGTCTTATGAAGACTTTATTAAAATTTCTAAATGATGTGGTGTGAGTCTGTGTTTTCATTAATAGTAATAATTTGAAATGGATCTTCTGAGATTTTTCTCATAGTTTAAATACTACAAAGAATTACTTCTGCCTTTGTTATTGATTGAATTGTTAACGAATTATATATTCTGCAATTTTGATATTTATTTAATCCTAAAAGATTAAAGAATTTAATATAGAGAGAGCCATAGATAATTATGTATTAGGAAAATTATTTCAATTTATCAAATAAGTGATATTTATCATGTGGGATAAATGAGATAACAAATATAAAGCCTTTTGCAAGCTATATAATGCTAGTACTATCACGATGATAATATTATTTTTAAATGGAATGCCCTAGGTCATAAATGAGGTAATTATGGAAGAAAAAATAGTGAACTCAAGTCCTCTGATTTCAAAGCCAATGTTTTTTTCATTGTACTACCTCTACCAGATTATCATAGCTAAGACCTTTGTATTTTATAATAAGAATAAGGTATTACCAAAGTTTTTTTTTTTTTGATAAGAGGAGTGACATGATCAATCCTGCGCCTTACAAAGAAAATTTTGAACTTTGTGTGTAGGTTGTACTGGAGAGGAGAGCGATAGATAAAGATTGATTTCTTTCTTCAATACTTTAAAAATGCATTTTTGGTCATCCTTCTAATGATAGAGATTATAAATCACCCCACCTTTTCATCGTATAGCTATAGGGGTGTATTCTCTATACATATTTCCTGTTTCAAATGATTTCTGTATCTTATAAGTATGTATATTCCAATTAATATTTTTCCAAATACATGCCTAGTTTTCAGCATTTACCTTGTGTTCCAATTTTTGCTTCCTCTCTTCCCTTACCCAAGATAGCAAGCAATCTGATATCGGTTAAACATGTGCAATTCTTCTAAACATATTTCCATATTCATCATGCTGTGCAAAAAAAGAATAAAAATCAGAACAAAAAGGAAAAAAAAACTCAAAGGAAAAAAAAGTAAAAACAAACAAACAACAACAACAACAAAAGATGAAAATACTTTGCTTTGAACCACATTCAGTTTCCATAGTTCTCTCTCTGGATATGAATGACACTTGCCATCACAAGTCTATTGGAATTAAGCCCCTATTTTCTACACATACCTCTGTTAGCCTAGAACTTGAACTGATGATGTTAAATATGGGAATGAGTTTAAATAAGTTGAGAGGTGAGCTTCAAATGTGAATGACCTATCCTATGTAACCTGCTTACATGTAGGGGAAGATGAGCAACTCTCATTAAAAGGCTTATCCTCTTAATATTAAGATATACATTTGTAAATTATATAAACATATAACATTAATCTCTATGTGTATGTATATAGCATAACACAAAACAGACACACATCTACCCAAATACACACTATATACACAAAGATCATATCTCAATCATTCTGCAGTCATCTAAGAAATGCTGGATATTTTAGGATAATGACACTTCCAAGTTCAAAAAATATAGTGACTTTCCTTTGTTTGTTTAATGAAGTCTAATCCAGCAGCTCTATAATTTGGTTTTAACTATGTTTCAACACATGCAACATTCTGGCTATTTTTCATTATCTTTTTGTTTTTTCTCAACTTTATGTCTTTGCTTATTTCATCCCCACTCATAAAATAAACTCTTCCTACTCATTTCCTCTTTTCCATTTCTTGAAATCCCTGCCTTCCTTTGAAGTCCCACTCAGCTTCCACCCACACAAGACTCACAGGATTATAGCTTTGAAGGGTACTTAGAGATCATGGAGTCTATCTAACTGCTTCATTTCAAGAAAGAGCATTGAGATGAAACATGACTTTTCTAAGATCTCACAGGAAGTAAGTGGCAGATTTGTACTTATAGCCTTTGATATTTCCATTGCCCCACACTTACAGAATATTTTCTTTTTCCCAGAGGTAAAAACGACCATTTCATCACCACAATTTTCATAGCAATGTACTGACCCAATGATTAAATTCAAAACATATTTATTGTCAAATATAAATATACTAAGTGCTTACTGCATTCCAGTTGTTGTATAGTCTCTCTTCTAACAGTTTACATTGTTCTTCTCTCCACTGCCCCCAAGTTCTCCAGTTATAATGACCCTTAAAAGCCACTGAGATCAAATTTGACATTTTACAGACGTAATAGGGATGAGTGTATGTGCAGAGAATTTTCTATTGAGGACACTAGAATGTTTTCATCAGGAAGAGTCATGTTGATAAGGATAGAAAATGTCTTAGGGAGACTATGGAGAATGTACAGAATTTTTAGTTTGTTCTACTTGTGTAGAAGAGACTCTTTGATTGGCTACTTCTGCAGACAAAAAGACCTATCAGTTTTGTTCATTCACTCTTATCTCAGCATACTTGGGGTATCTTGAAGAATCCTTTGCTCATCCTTTTTGTAGTGGCAAGGAATTGGAAATTGAGCTCATCAGCTAGGGAATGATTGAATAAGTTATGGTATCTGAATATTATAAATATCTTGAATATTATTGTTCTGTGAGAAATGTTGATTTTAGAAAAGCCTAGAATGACTTACATGAATTGATGCTAAGTGAAGTAAGCAGAACCAAGACAACATGTACAGTGTAACAAAAAGATCATGTGATGATCAACTGTGATGGACTTGGCCCTTTAACACAAAGCTCATATCCCAATCGTTCTCCACTCAAAGATACTCTGAACATCTAGGATCATGTCATTCCCCTGTTCAAAAAATATAGTGAACTATGGAGACTGAATATCAATTAAATCATAGTATTTTCATCTTCTGTTGTTGCTGTTTGTTGGCTTGTTTTTTTTTTCTCCCATTTCCCCCTTCAATTTAATTTCTCTTATGCCAGCATGATGAATATGAAAATATGTTTAGAAAAATTGCCTGTTTAAGCTATCTTAGATTGTTTGATGTTTCAAGGGGAAGTAGAGAAGGAGAAAAATTTGGAAAACAAGGTTTTGCAAAGATGAATGTTGAAAACAATTTTTGTATATATTTGGAAAAATAAAATAACCATTAAAATAAAAAAAATAAAATTAGAGGAAGATAGTTTTAAGCAAAAAAAAAAAATCCTTTGCTTACAATATCTGTTGGGTCAGTAAAAGACAATGTTTTCAGAGGAAAGGAGATTGTAACTTGCCCTTCACCTTTCACCAAGGCCATAGTTCCTTGTCAAAAAGCTCTCATACCTTGTCCTCTGCATTTGCTGTTTTCCATTTTAGTTGAGGGAGATTGGAGTCTCTAATCTTTGCATGGTTTCAAAAAAAGAAAAGAAAAAGAAAGAAGAAAAAAACCAGGAGAGTGCCTCAGTGTCCCAGATCTTTCCAAGTTTGGGTTTTATGGCCAGTGAAACATTGGTAACTTAAGGATCAAGAGGTGGTCTTTAGGTGACTTGCAGGACTTCAACCCAGTGTGACTTGTGTCAAGGATTCATTTAGAAATGATGTCACCTTTGGGTATGGACTTAGTGGAACCAGTGATATTCAGAAACTGAACAAAGGTGCCAACTCCTCTCTGAAACCTTCCTGAAACTCCCAGGTTCTCTATTCTCTCTTATTTTCCATTTGATTTGTATTATATTTACTTATAAGCATATTTTCTATCCTAGAATAATAATGATAATAACGTTTTATATATATAATACATATTGTCACATATATTATATAGAGAATATAGAATGTATATTGTATATATTAGAGAATATATGTTTTATATATAGAGAATAATAATATATATAGAATAATAATGATAATAATAAAATATATGATACTATTATTATCATCATTATTCTAGGATAGAAAATATGGTTATAGTATTACATAGTATAGAATTAACAATATATAATATATATAATATATATGTAATAGTATATAATAGTAATAACATTCATATTATAATGTTATAGAGTTAGCAAAATGTTTTACAAATTTCTCATTTGATGTTCATAATAACCCTAAGAAGTACTATTATCTCTAATTTACAGATGAAGAAACTGAGGCAGAGAGAGCACAAATGACTTGTCTAGGATCATACATTTAGTAGATTCTTGAGGTCACACTAGAACAGAGGTTTTTCTAATTCCAGTCTAGAGCTCTAAACACTGTACTAAACTGCCTAAAGGGAAAAAAAGAACTCTATGAAGACAGAGACTATTGTGTTCTTCATTTTGCACCCCTCTCCCATATTATAGGTATTGTAGAATACTGATGGTCATTTTTATTTCATTTAGCATTGTTGTTTTTTTAAAATGTGGGTTTTGTAGCTGTAGCTTCTAACAGATTTCCTTTTGTTGTTATTTAGTTGATTATTTTTGTCCTCCTCTGGGTTTTTTTGTTTTGTTTTTTTGTGGGGAAAAAAGTGGACTGGTTTGCCATTTTTCTTTTTACCTCATTTTACAGATGAGGAAACTGAGGCAACCAGAATTAAATCACTTGCACAGGATCATAGAGCTAGTAAGTGTCTGAGATCACATTTGAACTCGGAAAGATAAGTTTTCCAGACTCCAGACCTGGTATACTATGCATTATGACGCCATCTACCTTCCCTAAGAGATTTACTAAATTAAGTGTTCAATTCAGCCCTTTAATTCGGGTTTGGGATTACAGACTACAAGGAGGCATGCATAGACTACAAAGTCTATAAAAATAACTTACAATGAAATTAAGAAGGAAACATTTCCAGCAGCTAAAAAGGGATACCAATTCAGATAAAATGCTACTCTCCTCTTCAGAATTCACAATAGCAACTAGTTCAGAAAGGCTTTTTTTCTAAAATTAAAAATTTTGTGCCTCAGCTGGCAAGAAAGTGAAATCAATAAGAATCCTGACAAATGACTCCCCACCCTTTCAAGACACCTGATGATGAAGAGATGCTACTTTTTCCACATTAAAGCTAATGTCACTAGAGAAACCGCCACTTTCTTTTACTGGGGAAAGCATTAAGATACATAAGGTATTTTTCAACTTTTATGAATTCTGAGTAGCATGTAAAACACATACTATACAAAAGTAATAAGAATATGAAAGTCATTTTTCCCACAAGAACTTGGAAATATGCTTCAGTGGAGTTACAACACATTTTATTTCTAATGGGAATAAGATGCCATAAATAGGGAATGAAATAACCAGATGGAAAAAATGATGATAGGCATTTGCTAATGTTGGTACAGAAGACATGAAGCTTCAAGACTAGACTCTTAAACAACAGTGTCACATGTCACGGACTTGTAGTTAGGAGTCAAATGTTGATTCATTCCCCATCATTATGTCTTGGATTAGCTACTTAAAATATCTGAACTTCAATTTCCTTACCTGTAATGTGGGTGTAATACTTATCTCATATACCTGTTGTGAATCTTAAATTAAAATTAAAATCCAATATAAATTCAAGTTCTTATTATTTCTCCATTCCTCTTTTTATTCTTTAAAAAATAAAGTGCTTGAAAAGACATTTTTGAATGATTAAAATTTTTTGATACCATGGATTTTTTATATTCCAATCATTTCTGGATACTCTTCATTAGTTCCTACATTAGGAAGTTTTGCTTAGCTGTTGTTTGTAATTAAAAGGGATTGTTGGAGGAAGAGTTCATAAACAAATAAAATCACTAAAACTTTTTAAAAGATCTTACATTATATCGTTTTAAGTGCCTGTGCCCTAAGTTGTGAGCTAATTAAAGATAGGGACATTGTCAAAATCATGTACTCTCCTTTCTTTTCTTCCTCTCATCCCCCAATGTTTATCAAAGCATTCCATGCACATTTAACAAATGTGTGCTGCTATTTTGTATTGCATTTCATTTTTCATCATGTCACTTCCCTGCTCAATAAACTTCAATGACTCCCTGTTGCCTCTAGGATAACATTTAATCTCTTCTTTTTAGCTTTTATAGTACTTAACTCTGGTTTAAACCCATTTATTTAATTTCATTTTATAGTATTTTTCCTACCACAATGTGAAATCCAGCCAAACTAGTCTTTTTCTCTATTCAAAGACAACAAATTCCTTCCTTTTATCTGTCATTCTTCCTTTAAGAAATAGCTCAAGGACCACCTTCTAAGGAAATCTTCTCTGATTCATCCAACTGCTAATAACTTTTTTCCCAACATATCTATCATAGATTGTAAACTCTTTGAGGACAGGGATTGTCTTTTGCCTTTTTTTTGTTTCCTCAGCACTTGGCACATTGCCTATCACATAGAAGACACTTAATAGTTTGTTAATTGGTTGATTATTTAATTATTTGGTACTTATAGGTGGAACAATCAATATATGTTGGGCCTTGAGTTAGAATCCTTCTTCAGACATTTCTAGCTCTGTGATCCAGGACTCGTGATTGGAATTATCTTAGCAGCTTCAGTTATTAAATGAGGACATTAATAGCACCTCTTTCATAAGGATGCTAAGAGGATCAAATGAGATGAATGCCTTGCAAATGCTAGTTGCTTCTAATGTTATTACTATTATCATTGACATCATCATTTTATATGCTTATATATTAACTTATTAAATTAACTCAGATACTACCAGTGTGACTCTGGGTAAGTCACTTATTCTTGTTTGGTTTGGTTTCTTCATCTATAAAATGAGCAGGAAAAGGAAATGGCTTTGCCATGAAAAACCCAAGTGGGATCACCCAGTGGGAGACAAAAATAATTGACACCAGTACCTCAGTATCCAGTAGATAATTAACAAACCCTTGTAGATTCATTGATTTATAAGAAATGGACATAGGGAAAAGTCAAATAGAGTGCCCCTATAGACTTACGGGCTACCTAAAACATATGCTAGTTAAGACTAAGAAATAATTTATGCTGTCTACTCTTCTTTCTAAATCTTTAAACTCTTCTTGCTGCCTTTATCTTTGCTTTTATTTATATAAGCCTATATGGTGGTGTTTAGAATAGTTCCAAAATGAGTTATGAATCCCAAATAGCAACGATTAATGCCTATGATACTTACCTCCGCACGGATTTAAGCTGTGCAGCATAGTTTATGGCTGGTAAGCTACAAGTCAATTATCCACTGTGATGATCTACTCTCTCTGGGTGAAGATTCGTTTTCCCTGTAAATTAATTCTTGAAATGTTGAACAGGGCATGTCATCGGTATCATTACATGCCCTCCCCCTGCTTCTGCTCCCTCGTAGCATTTCTGTCATCTGGCTGCAGGTGTTTGCTTCTGAACAGGGAGTGCTGGGAGCTGAACACATTAAAGCATGACTTTACCCTTGGAAGTCATTCCTTTCAAAGTTGGGGACTGGCCCCCTTCCTTGCTTACTGCTTATATCATTGGGGAAAGAGATTATTTACTGCTATTCCAGATATGAAAGTTTTGTTCTTTTAGAAAGAGTATATCTATTTGTGTCTCCTTTAACTTGATATTTTTTTCTGAACTCTTCCTCTGGGAGAATTTCTCTTCCTAGATTATATTATAATAGCTAAGGTTTTTATTGAACTTTAAAGTTTAAAACATATAACATTTATTATCTTATTTGATCATCACAATAACTCTGTGAAGAAGATACTGTTATTTTTCTCATTTCACAGTAGATTAAAATGAGACTGAGAGGGATGAATTCTTGGGGCCCTGTGACTAGTGAGATGAGATTTTAACTGAGGCATTCCTGATTTTATTATGCCCCCTGTAATATTTGTTTTAGCCTCCCCAGCTCCTTTAGCCTCTCCTAGGAAAAGGACAGCTTTAAAAAACCGTAACTAGGTTGGGGTGACCTTATCCCAAGGAGCCAAAATTGAGAAGGCAAAATAGTTAAAAATGAGAATTTTCAAAAGAGTAACCAATCTTCAAATAAGTTAACATTTGCATTTTGATAGCATTACATTTCCTTCAGCAACTAGAAGTAACTGAGCTTAGCATCCAGTAAACAAAAATGAACAATTAAAATAAAAACTACCAGATGTCATGCTGCCTTTGCCCCACTCCATAATTCTGAACCCCATATGAGCCCCTTTCCAGCACAACCTAAATGTATCCAGATCCACGCAACTGTGCCATATCCTCTCCCACTTCTGGTAGTGACCTCTTTGACAGGGTTCATAATGTCCTATTGTTTGTCTCAATTTGAGTCTTGTTTTCTACTCATCCCATCCCCTGTTGAAATGGCATTCATCATTACTTATATCTATGGCAAAATTGAATTGACCTATATGGGCCATCCCCACGGATCATTATTAGAGGTTTTCACTTGATGCTGATGAAGAGTTTCTTATTAGCTGCAGAGCAGATGACTCAATGGACAATTAAATAGTAGAGAATATCTCCTTCTTCTCTCTTCCCTTTCAGCTATGAATATGTAATGACTATTTTGAACTGCTTCTAAAGATTGAAATATCTTATTCCCTTCCCACCTAACCTCCATATAATTACATGGCATCTAAAGTATATGTCCTGCCTAGGCATTTGGATAGCCTCTTTTGTGTTTGCTCTTTATTGATCTTAGGTGAGTCATTACCTGGATATATCCAAGCATGGAAGTGACTTTGTCAGTTTGAGGAATCTGGGAGTCAGAGTTCAAGGATAGCAAGGGAAAAATCTGTGGCAACTACTCCAGAGCTCTTGGAATTGGAATGGCTATCAATAAGAGAATTAGCTCATATCCAGTTGTTTTTACCAGCAAACAAATAGTGGGAATTTGGATAGTGCAAAATGGATAAAATACAAAAGGGCTAATGAATAATCATGCAAACTACCTTTTTAAAATGAGATTTGAGTATCAGCTTCCCAAAAGGTTTTAATAGAAGTTATAGGTTAAATTATTGAATTCTATTTCTTTCTATAAATACTTGATGTAAATCCTTTATGTTTAACATTTCTTTTGTATAAAGGAATAATTGTAGGTCACATAACTGATTTATATCAGACACTATTTTTATTTTTTTCCTAGGTGAAAATTACAAACTAAGCTATGAGTTAAATTTTATTTTGATTGTTAAAGTGTGGGTGTAATGAGCCAAAGAATGTTAAGAATAAGTTGTCCAGTTCTTTCTTCTTAGAGTACAAGCTCCTCATTACTGAGTTTAGTATAACCCACATGCCTGAGAATGAAACAGGAGTGAATAAATATATCAAATCCCTGTGGATCATCAGTGGTTCCTCAAGGTTAGTTGTTATTTTCATATTATGTATCTGTGAGGCAATGTGAGATAGTAGGTAGAAATCAAATCCCAGATTGAAAAAGACCTAGATTCACGTCTGCCTCTGATTTATAATGACATCTTAGGCAAGTCTCTGAAACAATTACTTTCAGACCTGTGTTGGTGGGGAAAATGTTCTAGTAGGATCTTATTAATCTATGAATTAATTATCAGGACCCCTCCAAAAAGACTTACTAAACTGAATTGAGAATATCTCACCTTACTTGCCTTGGTTACCAACATGAAGCCAAAAGTTTGTTATCATCTTTTTTATTGATTTTCTGAATATATAGCACAATGCTAGGTTCAATGTTTCATCAGAAAATAAATTAATTATCAGTCTTGTATATTAGAGATGCTAGTCTCTTAGGGTGAGACAAGTGCTAGTCTCCCCAATAATCAAGAAGAACAAATTCATTTTTGGTGTTTTTCAGTCTTCTCAATCATGTCTGACTCTTTGGAGTTTCTTGGCAGGGATACTGGATTTGTTCACCATTTCTTTCTCCAGCTCATTTTACAGATGAGATAAATGGGTTTAATTGTCTTGTCCAGGGTCACATTGCTTGTAAATGTCTGAGGTACAGGACCAATGTCACCCAATTGCCTCAGTGAATACACTTGTGAAGTTCATTTTATTGAATATTTTATTGTGTGTGGTAGAGTGAAAATATCAAACTCTCCCTGAATTCTTTGTAATCTTTTCAGTTCATAAAACTGATTTACTTTTCTGAGCTTTTCATTCTGTCCAAGTTAAGTCTAGTTAATAAAAATCGATGAAATATTGATGGCTGGTTCCTTATACTCTTCTAAGTAAAGTTCAAGTCAATTTTTTGATCTCTGCCTTCCATAAGTTTACAATTTATTTGTAGGTAAGAAACTAAAGTACTGAAGTTCATTCTAGCCTTATACTTCCTCTGACTGGTTGGTTCTTTCCAGAATCCCCATTTTAAAAATGTCTGTAATTCTAGACTAAGCTCTATTCTTGACTAGATTTTCTCTATGTTCCCCATGCTTCTCAGTTTCCTTTTGTGTATGGTCTTTCCTCATTAGACTATAAGCTCCTTGAGAACAGGGACTGTCGTTGCTTTTTTTTCTCCCTGTATTGTAAGTCTCATACCTATGATCCTGAAACTAAATATTTGAAGGGGAAAAGGGCAAGTGAGTGGTGTGTGGGGGTCATTAGTATAATTTTCCTCTATTTATGTTTTTATTCTGAACTTAAGTACTACATTAATTGAACATTTTTTCCATATACATTACAAAACAGAAAGGCTTATATGTGAAACTGAGTCTCTATTATGTAGATCTTTCTTTCCTGAGATTAAATCTCATGTTAAATTCCAACTGAGTTGGCTGGGCTTTTGGCATTTGATAAGATGGAAATAGTATAAACATCTTGGCAACAAGCAAAGGTGTGTGCTTTCTTGTTTTCTTGGCAAGTGACAGATTAAGTAGCTTATGACACTAATATTTGGTTATGAGCCTTTCCCCTTAACCCAAATTTATAATAGCAACTTTCATTAGACAGTGAATAAGCATTTATTAAGTGCCAGGCATTATGGTAAGTTTTGAGGATACAAAAAAGACAAAAAGAAGTAGAAAACATGCCAAAAACAAACAAAAAGGAAGAGAAAGGGTAAAAATAAGACAAACCTTTTGCAGAAGAAATTGGATATTATTTCAAAGAGTATACACTAAGATTAAGGAGACTTGTAAAAAGCTTCTTGCAAAAGGTGGGATATTAGTTGAGAATTAAGGGGAAGCTAGGAAGTTGAAAAGAGGAAGGAGGAAATTACAGACATGGGGAACAGCCAGTAAAAATGTCTCCATTTGTGTGATGGAGTGTTTTTTGTAAGAAAACAGCAAAGAAGTGGGCATCCTTTGTTCCAAAAGTAGTTGGGTGTAAAGTATAAAAAAACAAGAAAGGTAGTGAACAGAACCAAAATGGCAGAGAAAAGGTAGGGACTCATCTGAGTTCTACAGTTCCTCTTCAAATAACTTTAATGCCCTCCCCAAATTCTGAGGCTTATAAAGGGACAGGGTGAAAAAAAATTCAGCTCAAGACAACTTAGAAAGTTGATAGAAATGGTCTGTCACACTGAGGGAAAATAGAATGCAGTCCAGGACAACTGCACTACAGGCCACACCATGGGTTAGCAGCAATAGGTTTTTGGGATTATTGAATCAGTGGTAACAATTGATTCTAAAATTCTCAGTCCATAGCTCAATCCACACCAGAGCTTGGGGCTGCAGGGAAACTGGACCGTAGTCACAGTTCCAGAGCAGAAAAAAGTGCTGTGGTCATTCACAGAGTACAGGCTAGAAGAATAGTAAACACTTCTGGATCATTCCTCCTTAAAAGAATTAAAAACTTATAGACCCCCAAGAATTAGGTTTGAAAAGAGATGTACAGAAAATAGTACCTCCTCCATTCCAGAAACAGAGTCTCTAATTTTAATATAAAACTAAGAAACAGGCTAGAAAAATGAGCAAACAATAGAAAAAACCTTAGAAAGTTACTATGTTGACAGGAATATCAAAACACAAACTCAGAAGAAAACAAAATCAAAACTGCTACATCCAAAGCCTCAAGGAAAATATGTGAATTGGTCATATATAGGTCTTGGAAGAGCTCAGAAAAGATTTTAAAAAGCAATGATAGCAAGAGGAAAATTTGGGAAAATAAATAGCAGTGTTACGAGGAAATCATGGGGAAAAAGTCAACAGCTTGGTGAAGGAAACACAAAATATACTGATGAAAATAATACCTTAAAATTGATGAAATGGTAAAAAGAATTATCAAAATTCACTGAAGAAAAGGACTCCTTAAAATATAGAGTTAGCCAAATGGAAAAAGAAATACAAACGTCACTTAAGAAAATAATTCTTTAAAAATTAGAATTGAGAAAATATAATCTAATAACTCCAGAAGGCATCAAGAAGAATGAACAACAATGGAAGAAAAGGTGAAATCTGTCCTTGGAAAACAACTGACACACAAAAAAATAGAGCAAGAAAAGGAAATTTAAGAATTATTGGACAACCTGAAATCCATGTTGAGAAAAAGAATCTAGATATCCTCTTTCAAGAAATTATCAAGGAAAATTTGTCTTATATTCTAGAACCAGAGTGCAAAATAGAAATTGAAAAAATCCACTGCTTGCCTACTGAAAGAGATCCTTAAATAAAACCTCCAAGAATATTATAACTAAATTACAGAGCTCCCAGCTCAAGGAGAAAATATTACAAGCAGTTAGAAAGAAGCAATTCAAATCTTGTGGAATCACAGTCAGATTTAAACAAGATTTAGTAGCTACTACATTAAAAGATCAGAGTACTTGGGATATGATAGTCTAGTAGGCAAAGGAGCTAGGATTACAACCACAATCAACTATTCAGCAAAATTGAGCGTAATCCTTCAGGGGCAAAATTTTATATTCAGCATTCCTGATGAAAAGACCAAAAGTGAATAGAATTCAAGGTTCAAGAGAAGCATAAAATTAAACAGGAATGGGAAATCATAAAGAATTCAATAAGATAAAACTATTTTACATTTCTACATGGGAATATAATAATTGTAACTCTTAAGAACTTTTTCATTATTAGGACAATTGGAGTATATTCACAGCCATATGAGTGTAGGTATGAGTAGAGTATGAAGGAATGATATCTAAAAAAATAAAATTAATGGGTACAGTGGGGTAAGAGGAAAGGAGAGGTAGAATGGAGTAAAATATTCCACATAAAAGAGGCACAAAAGAGTTTTTACAGTGGAGGGTAAGAAGGAGGAGGTGTGTGGGAGTGCTTAAACCCTCTCATCAGAATTGGCTCAAAGGGAGAATAACACATACTCAATTAAAAGAAATTTATCTTATCCTACAGGAAAGTAGGAGCAGAAAGGGATAATAAAAAAAGAAGGGAGGGCAGATTAGGTGGAGAGAGTAGTCAGAATATTTTTGAAGATGGGCAGGGTATAAGGAAAGTGGGAAATAGTATTATAGTTAGTAAAATACTATGATGAAAAAATACAAGTATCTCTAATAAAGGTCACATTTCTCAAATACAGAGCTGAGTCAAATTTATAAAAATAAGTGAAACGCCCTACATGGTTAATGGTTAAAAGATATGAACAGGCAGATTTTAGACAAAATAATCATAGCTATCTATATATAGCCAAAAGAAAATGCTCTGAATAACTGTTGATTAGAGAAATGCAAATTAAAGCAATTCTGAGGTACCACCTCACACCTATCATATTGGCCAGTTTAATAGAAAGGGAAAGTAACAAATATTGGAGGGGATAGGGCAAACAGACTTTGAATTCTGGGATATTCACAATATTTTAGTAAGATTCTTTACTTATGATAGCATGGTAATATTCTCAAAAGTAATTGAGAAGTTTTTTTGGGGAAAAATAATAAAGATCAGTTTTGACATATTTGATTTAAGATGTTTATGGGACAGCCAGTTTAATGATATTTAATAGTAAGTTGAGGATGTGAACTGAAGGTCAGCAGACAGATTTGTGCTGGATAAATATATCTGAGAATCACCTATGTAGAAATGATAGTTAAATACATGGTGACCAAATGAAACAATACAGAGAAAAAGTCTCAGGAGAGAACTCTGGGAGATATCTACCATGAACACATGGATCTGGATGAAGAGCCAGCAAAGGTTCCTGACGTGAAGCAATCCAGTAAATTGCATTAGGATAGCACAATGTCACATAACCCTAGAGAGGAAAATTAAGAAAAAGGTCCCTCCACTATGTCAGAGGCTTTAAGAGAGGATGAAAATTGAAAAAAGTCCATTATGCACTGGCAACTTTTGCGAAAGTAATTTTCATTTAATAATAAAGTCAGATACCAGAATGTATAAAATTAAGAGAATGAAATTAAAAGAAAGGTGGCTTGGATTATAAAAAACCTTTTCTTGTTTTGACTAAAATGTAGCTGAGGCGATGTGGAAACTCTGCTGATTTGAAAATTTCTCTGCCAAACAATCAATGCTTGAATTTAGAAGTGAAAAGTATTTTTAAATTAAATGTCATAGTTCTAATTATTAGACACCTATTTGTTCTCTCTCCCACTTCTCACTCTACTGAGAGGAGGGGACAGTGATAGGACAAAGACAAAACCCTTATAAGTACAGTTAAACAAAAATTCTTCATGTTGGCAATATTCAAAGACGTGTGTCATTCTGTATGTTAGTTATCATCTCTCTGTCAAGACATGCAATTTTTTTTGAGACAACTGGGGTTAAGTGACTTGCCCAGGGTCACCAGATTTGAACTCCCGGTGTCCTGGCTTCAAAGGCTAGTGTTCTATCTGCTGTCCCACCTAGCTGCCCTAGATAGCATTCTTTATCATCAATCTTAATCATTGGATTATGGAATCATGATCAATCATTGATTTGATCAGAAATTTTACCTTTCAATATTATTTTTCTTACAGTATTCATATAATAGTATAAATTGTTCTTCTGATTCTTTACATTTTACTTCATTTTAGTTTATACCAATTTTCCCAGACTTTTCTGAAAGGGTCTTGCCCTCCCCCATTTCTTATGGTACAATAGTGTTGCATTCATTCATATACCATGATTTGTTCAGCCATTCCACAGTGACGTGTATTACCTTAGTTTCCAGTTTCTGGATACCATGAAAAACCTATTATACATATTTTTGTACAAATAAGAGTTTTTTCTCTCTCTTTGATCTACTGGTATATAGGCCTGGTATTGTTACTATTGGGTAGGTGACCACACACAATTTAATGACTTTGGGACCATAGTTACAAATTGTTCTCCAGAACAGTTGACTCGTAACCATTTCTAAAATTTTTTAATAATAGCTTTTTATTTCCAAAATATAGCTGAAAAAATTTTCAACATTCACCCTTGCAAAAACTTATGTTCCAAAATTTTCTTCCTCCCTTTCCCCTACCCCTTCCTCTAGACAATAAATAATCCATTATATGTTAAATATAAGCAATTCTACTGTGCATATTTCCACATTTATCATGCTGTACAAGAAAAAACATCAAAAAGGAAAAAAATGAGAAAGAAGAACATAAGGAAGCAAACAACAACAAAAAAGCTGAAGATACTGTGTTGTGATCCACATTCAGTTCCCACAGTCCTCTTTCTGGATGCAGATGGCTCTCTCCATGACAAGTTTATTGGAATTGACCTGAATCTCTTCATTGTTGAAAAGAGCCATGGCCATCATAGCTGATCATCACATAGTCTTGTTGTTGTGTGTACAGTGATCTTCTGGTTCTGCTCATTTCACTCAGCATCAGTTCATGTAAATCTCTCTAGGCCTCTCCAAAATCATCCTGCTGATCATTTTTTATAGAACAATAATATTCCATAACATTCATATATTATAACTTATTCAGCTACTCTCCAATTGATGGACATCCACTCAGTTTCCAGTTTCTTACCACTACAAAGAGGCTGCCACAAACATTTTTGCACATGTGCGTCCCTTTCCCTCCTTTAAGATCTCTTTGGCATATTATCTCAATAGAAACACTGTTGGATCAAAGGGTAAGCACAGTTTGATAGTCTTTTGCACATAGTCATAGCCATTTAAAAAAAAGTCAGGCTTGTGCCTAGAATTTGGAGTACAATAGTAATATTTTACTTTGACTGTGTAAACTATATATGTATGGGGCAGCCAGGTGGAACAGTGAATAGAATTCTGGGCTTGGAATCAGGAAGACTTCTCTAAGTGAGTTTAAACTTGGTCTCAGACACTTATTATGACACAGGTAAATCATTCAACCCTGTTGACCTCAGTTGCCTCAACTATAAAATGAACAGGAGAAGGAAATGGCGAAGTATTTTAGTTTCTTTGCCAAGAAATCCCTAAATTGGATCATGGATAGTTGGATAGGACTGAAAAGAAGTATCTATCTGCATGTAAGTATGTTTACATATCTCCATATAATTTGTGTATATATGTAGACTTACATATATTTAGAAACATATACATAGATATATACACACCACATACACATATAGTTATGATTTTATCATAATGGCTTTTTACTAATTCAGGCTGACCTTCACATTCATTTAGTTTGAATTAGTGAGATTTCAAATAATGTGGATCAATAGTGAAGTCAGTATTTTATATATCACATATAAGAATAGTTAGAGAGTAAAAGAGATCTGTTTTTTTTTCAAGTAATTGCCCCTGCTGAACTTGGAGAGAAGGGGAGTCTACAGATCATATTCCAAGGAGGCATGCAACAACAGAATTCCCAACAAGATGGCACTCTGTTCTGGGTAAGGATATCTTCTTGGGAGAAGGATAGCCCTACTTTTTCATTTTATTTTGGCCAGGGTTCCTTTTTCCCTTTATTCTGAATCCAGAATAAGAGTTGTTTATATTTATATGTTAATAGTTTACTCTTCACAACCCTGTAGCATAATAAATGATTTTTTATTGACTAACCTTCATCCTTCTGAGCCTTAGTTTCTTCATGTGCTAAATGAAGGAGTTGAACTACATGGCTTCAAGATCCAACTCTGAATCTGTATTCCTATGATAGGAAAACAAGTCTCCTTAACCAGAATCATAATTTGTGAAGTATCTTAGTCCACTGGACTCTTGAAACAATTCTATTAAGGCAGGATATGAGTATTATTGCCATTTTACAAATGAGGGAACTGAAAGTTACTGAGGCTTTGAAATATCTATGGCCATACCACTTGAAAGGTTCTGAAGAAGAATTTGAAATCAGTTGAGTTTTTCCCCCGAGTCTTCTCAGACTCTGAGCCATACAGCATTCTGTTCATAGTACTACTAGAATAAACCCAATACTGATAAAGACTAAAAAGAAACCAAAAACCCTGTGAAGTTAACTTAATTAGTTGGGTGAGACAATGTAGAGGACACTGGGTCTGGAGTAACGAAGACATGAGTTCAAATTCAGCTTCTGTCATTTGCTTTAATAGTAACAGTAATTTTAGTGGTAGAGTAATAATAATAATAATAATAATAATAATAATAATAATAATAATAATAATAAATAGTATTGTTTCAGTAGCTGTAGCAGTAGGTTATTATAGTAGTAGTAGTAGTAGTATTTTTAGTAGTACATTAATACTAGTAGTTGTAGTGGTAATTGTAGTAGTAGACTGTAGAGGGCTGAAACTCTAAAAAGATATGCTTGAATCTGACATCCTAGCACTTAAGGCTAATTACCTATGTGAGACAATGACAAAAGCATATGTTTGGATAAATGGCTCTTTTCACCATTGGTGCTTGTTGAATGTTTGGTATTAAAATAATCATAGGCAAGGACTGGAGAGTGAGGAAGAGAGACCAGAATCAGTTTGGGCAGCAGGATGAGGAGGACAGAGGCTGGTGACTCTGGACTCCAGGATCCAGGAGAGATCTTTCACTTCTCCTTCTAAAGACCTAGGAATTTAATTTATCTTGACTCTGGCTGACCGTGAGGCCCACTAGGGAGCTAGCCATACTCTATAGTGAAGTAGTAGTAAGAGTAGTAGTTGCAGTAGTAGAGAAGTATTAATGATAGTAGTAGAAACTGTAGTTGTAGTAGTAGAGTAGGAGTACTTACTGTTGTAGTGTTTGTAGAATAATACTAGTAATCAGAGTAGTTTTAATGGTAGTACTGCTAGTAATAGTTGTAGTAATGGTAGGAGTAGAAGTAGTAATACTAGTAGGAGTTGTAATAATAGTTGTAGTAAACTATAGTAACATAGTAATAAAGTAGTAATGGAAGTAATAGTAGTAATAGTTGTTTTAGTAGCTGTAGTTATAGGAAGAGTAGTCGTAATAGTAGTCAGAGTAGATATAATAGTAATACTAGTAGTAATAATAGTGGTAGAGTAGTAATAATGTCGAAGTAGTTGTAGTAATAATAGTAGTAAAAATTATAGCAATTGTAGTAATAATAGTAGTAGTAATAGTATTAATGGTGGTGATAGTAGTAGTAACAGTAGTAGTAGTTGTAGTAGTAAGAATTGTTTATAATTTTTATTTTATCTGTACAACAACCATAATTAAATACTAGTATCATCCTCATTTTACTGATAAGAAAATGGAGACAAGCAAAAGTTAAGGCTGCCTGGTAACTGTATAAGGTCAGATTTGAATTTCTAGTTTTCCCAGGCTTCATTCCAGGATTCTATCTATTGATCCACTTACTTGCCTCTCAGTGCCCTCAGGTACCATCAGATGTCCATTGTGGGGCAGATTCTCCTTATTGGGAGAATATTTTACACCAGTGAAATGAAAAGTTCAAACAAAGGAAAGAATTTTAATCTAACAGAATTTTTCTAACATGAAACCGTCATCCCTTTCTTTCTAAAATAATTTCAAAGGACTAAAATGGAAAGATTATAGGATCATAGATTCAGAGATAGATGGGGCCTCCAGGACCATCGGTTCCAATCTTGCATTTTATAAATGAGGTGAAATGTTACCGGTGAAACCCCAAATCCCAAAGATAGTAAGAGTTGGAGGATGTATTTGAGCCCTCATTCCAGAATATATGCTCTTTTTCACATATTGTGTAATTGCATCAATTAATTTAAGGAATTAAAAAATACCCAGGTTTTTAATGTTTTCTTTTTTAATGACTGCCATGAATAGGAGTACAATAAGCTCAAATTTCTAAAGTTTTAAATTTTCTTTTTATTCCTTACCAGTTGGAAATAAATTATGTCTTGAGGGTCATCTAGGTTGTCCTACTGACCTTTGATCACTAGGTGTCACTCCTAATCTACTGGTATTTTATTCTGATTCTGATGAGGTCAAAATGCACTCAAATGCAGTCAATTCTTAATGATCTAAACCTGCATTTACGAGTTTGTGAATTACTCAAAGAAAAATGTTCATCTGGGGCTTGTTTCCCTTTCCCAAACATCATGTTTCTGGACCATAGAGCCTGGCTTTCAAGATGAAGTGTACTCAAGAAACCAATTTCCATTGATTCACTATTTAGAAGGAAGGAGCTTCAGACAACATCAAGATCCAACTGTTCCTCAACAGAAATTTCCTCTAGATTGCTGAAGGGTCAAGTTGGTAGGTAGCTAGCCTCAGGGTCAGGAAATCCTGGGTTCAAATATTTTTTATTTAGTTATTAATTTTATATTTTTTACAATCCTTTACCTGGCTGTGTGATGCTGTAACCATTTAACATCCTACAATTCTAGAAAGAATTTCCTCATCAAACAGTTCCTTATGCTGAAAAAAAATCAAGGATTCAAGTCCTTTTCTCTCCATCTCTACACATACAATTCAGATCATTATTTCCACTTCCTCCTTATCTTCAAATTGAAGTGCTTCTAGAATCATCTTGGGCTGATAGGACAGCTATGGTTTTATCTGGTTATGGTCTTAGCCTCCATAGCCTTCCCTAAGCCTCTCCAGTTATGCCATTCTGAGTATATCCATAATCCTCATCTTCTTTCCAGTTCCCCTTTATAGGTTTACTGATCCTTCAAAATATAATCATAATAAAAATTAGCATTTATTTTAAGGTTTGCAAAGCACATTACAAATATCTTATTTTATCCTCAGTATAACCCTACAAGGCTGGTGGTATATTTATCCCTATTTTATTTTAAAATTGAGGAACAAAGAAGTTAAGTAACTTGCCCAGGATTATACAACTAGTAAATATCTGAGATTGGATTTAAATTTAGGTCTTCCCTATATCTAATAAATAGATTGACAGACAGACAAAGAGGGGGAGAGAGAGAGAAAGAGAGAGAGAGGTGAAGAGAGAGACAGACAGAGAGACAGAGATAGAGAGTCAAAAAGAGAAAGAGACGGAGAGAGAGAGGTGAAGAGAGAGACAGACAGAGAGACAGAGATAGAGAGTCAAAAAGAGAAAGAGACAGAGAGAGAGGGAGAGAGAGAGAGAGAGAGAGAGAGAGAGAGAGAGAGAGAGAGAGAGAGAGAGAGAGAGAGAGAGAGAGAAATGATGTGGTTCATAGGCACCAAATGATTTGCCTAACTACACAGGAATGATTTACACCTATGTATTTAATTCACCACTTAACTGTTCCCTGTAACTCTATATTCCTTAAGGGAAAGATTTTGTAGCATGATTTTATTTATAACTCTCATATTTAGCACAGTGCCTGGTACCATATAGCAACAAATAAATGTTATCTCTCTGTCTCTGTCTCTGTTTCTGTGTTGGGGTTCTGGGAGCGGTTGGCAAAAGAAAGAAATATTGATTGAATTGCATCCTGGGTAGGGCACTGATAAGAATCAGTTTAGCCTCATGGTTCCATCTTCTGTAGAGGTTATCCTATCAGAAATCCAAGTTTTGTCAAACCCCTGAGGCTTACCTCTGTGGAGAATGGGGCAGCCCCACTTTGCTTTGTCTAGTCAAGAAATTCTAGTTATGTCCCTAAGATTAAATTGCCTCTATAAATCTGCTTGCCATGACTGCTGAATTCTTTTGGCTCAGTAAGCAAGATACTCTCCCTTTTGGGGTCTTTCCCTTCACCCCTTCCCTATGCCACATGGTGTCTCTCACCTCACTATGATGGGTCCCTTCTCTCATCCTCCCACTATGCCTGATAGTGTCTGTTTTTTTTTCCCCTTATAGCTAACTAACTCCTTCAGGGTGCTAAATCCATTTTAAGTTTAAAATGGTAAACATATACCTTACTCTTGGGGTGTTTCTTTTCTCCTGACTAATTGTAAGTTCCACAAGGGAACTTGTCTTTTCCACCATTAGTTATAAAACCCTTTTCTTGCCGTTTGCTCTACCAAGTCTCTATTGTTTTTCTTCATTTTCAAATCACCTAAGCTCTAGATTCATTTACTGTCCCTGGGACTCTCCAAACTTTTTTACTTGGACCTCTCTGAGAGCACGTATTAACTACTTTGCTATTTGTATTATTAATATGAATCAAAATGTAAGATGTAGTTAATTACTGTTTTTTTCATTCATTCAATTTTTAGGAATATTTTCTTCATATTGAATCTGAGGAGTTGTTCCTAAAAATTCTAAAAATCACCATTTTCTACACCACACCCTTAACTGACTTCTCCCTCCAAGTTCTAGAATAATGAACAAATCAAATATGCTCTAGTTCCTGGAAATAAAATCAACTGTGTCAATTTACTTGCTTTGGCCCCCCTCACAAGTCTCATTATTTTTTCCATAAAAGTGCCCCTTCCTAACCACTAGATCCCCAAGAATCTCTCCATTAGAAAGTAAGCTTATGCTGTGCGGAAACTGTCTTTGCTTTTCTATCTAGGTCCCCAACATTTTGCACATTCATTCTTCATAGAGGAAAACATGTTGAAGGTTGATATGTAAGCACAAGCAGTTAAGAAAGAATACTAGAAGAGACTAAAAGAAAAGAAAGGGGAAATATCTAAGATAGTTCAAAGCCTCATGAGTATATTATGAAACAAGATTTTCTCTTTATTTCTTCTCTTGGTCTTTCCAGTGCAGAAGGGCAGAGGAAGTAAGTCTTTAGAAGCCATCACAGGAGGCTTACTTAGCCATGTTTACTTAGCCATGATTGGTCAGTAGCCAATCTCCTTCTGAGTTCTGCTATTAGGTTATGTCCTTCAGCCCTAAATCATATCTCCTTCATTTTTCTATCTTCAGGTTACCTTCCTCATTTCTTCAATAATTTCAGCTCCGAGCTTTCCATAGTGTTCTCTTCTGTTGCCTCTCTACTTTCACATGCTCTAAATCCAATATTCACCACTTTAACAACTTTCAACAATTTTCTCAGTTCCCATGAATTAGTAAATGAAATATGTACTGACTATATACTAGGCATTGATGATACAAATAGAAAAGTAGAAGTTTCTATTCTTAAGGAGCTTATATTCTAATTGGGGGGAATAATATATGGGGAAAGTTTCAGCTGCAAATAGAAAGGCTCATGATCCTTGGAGTGTAGAAGCAAAGGAGATGGTAATGTCTCTTCTCTAATGTCATTTATACTGATTAAATCAGAACAGGTTCTGAAAAGATCTGATAGTCCCGAAGACTTTGATGTCAAGAACTTTCTTTTTAGGGTCTTCAATAGCTAAGGCTATATATAATTCCTGTGAGACTAGTTTCCAGACTTCATCTCCAAAGGGGTTGCTTTCAGGGATAATGGCTATGGATATTGGAGTTGGAATCATTGGTCTTTTTGGACACTTGGATTAAAGCTCCTGGGTTCTTTCCATCAGTGCCTGAGAGGGGATGATCATCAAGCCACGATGATGGTGTTTTCACTTGTTTGGCACATGCTACCCTCTCATTGTGTCTTACAGTCTTAATATTAAGTATATGCCATGATCTATGATCTGAATGACCTCTATCATTCATTGATCTGGTTATACCTTAGATCTTGCTCTCAACCCAAGCTGCTGTACTTCCAATTTCCTGAATTATCTTTTACCACAATCTCTTGTTTTTCCTATGATTACTATTCTTTTTTATCTTGTTCCTCATACTTCCACTAATCAACAGTGGCTCAAGCTCTCCCTTATCTCTCATTCCATCTCTTTTATTCTAGCTGTAATTCTTATTTTCATGACTTTAACGCTATAAATTAGTTAATTCACCATGGCACTGCCCTTCACCAGTGCATTCCTTGGTCATTGTTTCCATCCTGTTTATCTCTAATTTTGTATCTTCCCCATCCTCTTCCTTCTCCACTTCTATCTCTGAGAAACTTAATGGATGAAGTCACAAAGCCTTGCTGACATCATTACAAAAAGATGCTACCTAACCTCAAATTAAATACTCTCTGCTACTCCTTAAATACTTAAATATTCCTCACCTACCAAGAAGCTGTTTCTAAACTATTCTTTATGAGCTCTCTATATCCCCATCTTCAAATCTCTTAAATTCTCTCACCATGCACTCATCCATAATTTTTCTTCTTTTGCTCCATTCTCTAAAGATAAAGTAATTCTCTCTACCAAAGCTTCCACTTGAATCCTGTTATCTTTGCTGGAACTTCCCTCTATTTATTTCTTTTGATCTGTCTTTCTCTTTCCAGCTCATTCTCAATCTCTGTCTCTTTCTCTGTCATTGTCTTCTCCCCCTCTCCCCTTCTCCCATTCCTTCCTTTCTTTCCTTCATCTTGTACTTTGACTGATTACTTCCCTAAAGTATTCATCCTATTCAGAACTCCACTATTTAAAATAAACCATTCCATGACATTGTGATCCTACTTACATTTTTGGAAAAAAAAAGAAAGAAAAAAAAACAGTTTGATGTAGAGTCTAATTCATTTGCTTTTTGAATTCTCTCCTTACCCCAGACCCCATATAAAAAGCCTTTTTGTAAGTGACACTCAAAGGCAAGTAGGAAAATGAGGATGTAAATGGGAAGCCATGAATATACTTTCTATTTATTTATCTATCTATCTTTCTATCTATATACTCTATATATCTATCTATCTTATACATGATGTATTAAGGCTCACCAGACTATTTCTATGCCTATGTGTGTGTCTATGCATTTGCAAACATTCTCCTTCCAAAATGTGTTATTCAAAATAGTGTAACACAGGGAAGAGAACTTAAGACTGTTATGATTATATATCTTCTAAGTGCCTGCCATTTTCCCACTGTTCTATTGAACAGAAAGGAAAACATGACTCGACTCGTTCCATGTACAGCATTCCTTTGTGCTACTACCACCCCCTTTTTATTCTGTAGCATAAAGAGAGAAGATAGTGCTGTTTGAATCTTACCATATTATTAGCTGTAAGCCACATCTGAGTCCTTCAAGGAAGAATTAGACAGCACAACTTCAAAGAGAAACATAGTCTAAAAATATTTGCTGAAAAACCTTGTTGAATATACGCCAAGTATCATTTCTTTTTTGTTCACCCATGCCCTCTTCTAACCACATTATAATGACAAATAATTTCTCCCTCATCTTAATAAAGAATGACGGTGGGAATCATCTGTGCTGGCTGACAGGTGGATGGATAAGGCAAAGAAACTGGAATAAGACTTAATCATTAAACCTAACAATCCTAGAAAGAACATCAAACTCAGAATTTTCTGCAGTGTCAATGAACTGATCTGATCTCCAAAATTTATTCCCTATAATGTTTGAAAAATTCAATGTTGAATTTTTAGGATGGTGGCCTGTCTGTATGTGTGTCTGTATGTGATTTTTGCTTTTATAAGAGTGGTTCATCCTGTTCCTATTGCTTCCCATTGTCTCCATAATGTCTAAGTCTCCTCTCTAATGAGCTAGGAGGATTTCCAGGCCATTTGCATTGTCCTTCCATCAAATTGAGATGCAAATCTTGTCTGTAGCTTTGGGAGCTGCTTCATTGTGTATCTTGGGTCTGGGGATGCACCATCAGTGAATTTCCCCTGTGACAGGTTAATGGAGAAACTATAAAACAGATGAGCAGTTGACCAGGAATCACAGAAGGGAGGAAAATTGACCATGAATCATGGCTTCAAAGAAATCCCCCAAAGTTTTAGTGTCTAAACTAGTAGCTAGAAAGGGAAGTAATTGGAGGGCATAGAGTATTGAAGGAATAATAAAAAAAAAAAGAATCTTTAGCTTTTCTTAAAATATAGAAATCTTTGTGATTGATTCATTTTAAAGAACTTTCCCTGAGTTAGAGGGTGATGATTATTATTGTTATCATGCAAATCAGAGAATAATAAGCTATCAATATGATAATAATAACAAATTTCAGTGATGTTCAAATTATATGTGAGCAATGAATAGAGACCAGGTCTCCTTCCTTTCTTCCTTTCTCCCTTCCTCTCTCCTTCGCTCCCTCCCTTCCTTCCTTTTTTTTTCTTTCTTATTTCTATGTCTGTGTCCATCTTTCCATCCTTCCTTCCTGCCTTTCTTCTTTCTCTCTTTCTTTCCTTCCTTCCTTCCTTCCTTTTTTTCTTTTTCCCTCTTTCCCTCCCTCCCTTCCTCCCTTTCTTTCTTCCTCTCTTCCTTCCTATATTCTTTCTTTCCTCTCTCCCTTCCTTCCTTGCTTCCTTCTTTCCTTCCTTTCTTCCTTCTTTTTTTCCTTTTTTCTTTTTTTCAAATAATGTCATCAGCAATAATAGTAATAATCAGGAGTGCTAGCTTTGGAATCAGAGATATTCAGATCTTATTTTGCCACAGCTACCTGTGAGATCTTGAGGAAGTCACTTCTCTTAACTTCCCTGAGCTTCCAGCTCCTTATCTGTAAAATTAAGGATTAACTACATGATAAGAATTGTAAATAATTAAATAGTTTAATGATCTTGATGAGGGTTGTGGTCCCTTTAAGACTAGTTCTTTCAGATTGATTTATTCCTTTCTGATTCCCAACCCCTCCTAGCTGAAGAAGCTAGGACTTTTGATTCACAAATCCTGGTCAAAAGCACCCTTTTGAATTCTAATAGGAGATATCCAGGCTCTCCCAGCCCCACATCAGATCTGAGCCAATTTGGACTGTCCCAGCCCCCATTGTAATGAACTGCTCAGGTTTCCCAACCCCCACCTAACAAATTCTAGCCCTCCCTGAAACCCCGCCAGGAGGCAACCTGAGACTCTACCCACAGGCCCCTTTAGCTATAAAAGAGCCAAGCTGGAGTCCTTTCTTTGCAGAGGTCCCAAATATGGCAACTTTACACTTGGCATACCCAGGATCTCTGCCCACTAGAACCCTGGTTCTAGTACCCTTTTATCTCTAACTTCAACTTTACTAACTAGTCTCTACTTCCAAACCTCAAAATAAACCTCTTTTATCAATCTAGGTTTTTGGGTCTGTAAATTCTTTCACAGGGGACTCTTGCACTGCTATTAAACCTGCCACTAACTGTATCCTTGCGCCAAATCCAAAGGGGTTTCAGGGGAGCTCTATTTGACTCCCTGTACCCCAAACTTAGCACTAGACATCAATTAAACCTAATTTCATTTAGGTACTCCAATTCTAAACCTCATCAATCTCATATATATATATATATATATATATATATATATATATATATATATATATATATATATATATATATTTGAGAAATTTTCCAATGATGAGGGTCACAAACCATTGACATCTGATCACATTATGTAATTTTTGTCCATGTTCTACCATAAGTTAGGCATGGGAATGGGAGCATTATGTGTAAGGTTATTCCATTCCTTTAAGGCCTGTCTTCCTCTTTCTTGACATAACTGATGGGAAGGAGGTACTCTAATTGTCAGGCTATCATTTTTCACTCTTGCTGTGTGACATGTATTTTGCATTTCACTGAAATATAGAAATAATAGTTAGATGTTATTATTGAAAAGATAGTCTTGGGATTTGGGTTTTTTTTTTCTTTTTGGTTTTCAATTAAAATAAAAACCTTTGCTCAATAACAGTGTTGTACTTCAGCCTCCTATTCAGCTCTGTATGGAAGTCACCAAGTCTTTATTGGTTTAATTCATTGGATTTTATCAGGTTCTTCATAGAACACTAATCATTCATCTTCAACTACCATTGTTGCATAGGTTGCAATTATTTCCATTGTAGCTTTTGTAAATACTTATGATTATGATTGCATTCTATGATGATAAAATACTTCATGAAATAATGTTTCTTATTGCCTCTAGACACACAATAAAGCTCTCTGTTGAGATCTTTCTTTGCTTTTGCAGGGAAAACCTGTGAGTCATCCTTAGAATTAGTGGCAGTTCCTTCTTTCTTTTGGTTTCATTCATATTAAGAATATCAAAATTGATCTGATTCATTTCCTCCAGCAATATGTCCAATCCTTAGATCTCAAATTTAGAATAACAACAATGAAATAAAAGTTTGTTGATGTTCTAAAAATCATGTGAATCTCAGCGCCTTCTTTCCCCTTTCCTTCCACTGACACCATACAAAAGTAGAAGACATGATTTCATGGTTTTTCATGGATAATAATAGTAATAATAATCAAAAAGTTATTTACTTAGTATATGGCATTATATTAAGCAAAATATATTATTCTACATTGATATATTTAATACTATTTATATATTGCCAAAACCCTTTTAAATAAAAAACCCATTTATGTTCATCCTTCATTTAGGGTGAAGCATTAGGGACTCTGATGGGCTTAGGCTGTAGACAATTATGTCTCCCCTATTTCAAAGCCACCCAGTATCTTATCCTCCTTTTCCCCCTCATCTTGCTTTTAACCTCAGACAATCTTTTATCTAATAAGGAACTGTCTTATTTGCTTGTTTCCACATTGGTAGCACTTAGCATTGTGCCTATCACAAAGTAAATACTTAATAATTTTTCACATATTCATTGATTCATTCATTTCATGAAGAACTCATCTGAAACTCCCAATTAAGTGAAAACAAAGGAATTGAGTAGGGATGAGCAAGCATGATGTTGATGGTTGTATAGGATTGGTGTGGGAAGAATTACTCAGGTGATGAAGGACATAGCATTAGACAGAGTTGTAATTAGAATGAGGCAAGTAGAGTTTTGCTGTAGGGAAGATGCCAGAATTTAGAGAGTAGTGACTACTCCTAAAATTTCCTCAACTAGTAGGGCAATCATTGATCTTGGCATTTAGTTAACAAAAACAAAAGTGAAAATATTTAATTTTGAATGTGGTTATCAAAATATCCAGTTTGTTGGGATGGAAATGACATTAAGTGTTTACTGAATTTTCACTGATTTATGCCAACAAACAGCCTGGCCGTATTTCACTAAAAGAGATCTCAGAAGTCATTATGGACACTGTTGGTGTTTGAATAGTCAGCTCTATTGAAGGCTGAAAGTCCCTCTAAATAATTAATATAATTATATTTATTTCTATAGCAATAACATCAGAAAATAAATGATTGAAGGCCTCTCTCCATAAAATTCACAAGATTCTAGAAAAATGAACTTGATGGAGGAGTAGGACTGGATGGAAGAAAAGTATTAAGATTCCTCTTGTCTAGTCACATGAAGGAAAGAGCTTTATGAGAACTCAGAAGGCTCCCAAATTTAGAAGTGATATGGAATAGTGGAGACTGGGGGATCTCTAACTAGAGATCTGATTCAAGCCTATACCCTTCCTAATTCAAGATTTATATTAGAACAAAATAATGAACTTTTAGATTATTTGGCAATTTAAAAAGTGAGGTTTACTTAGCCATAGTATAGAAAGGACATTGAAAATGGATACTCTAAGATTTAGCTTGATATAGTCCCATGGACATCGAGATCTTCATAGGAACTGGTCATGCCAGTTCTTTTAGCACATCTTCCACATCTTCAGGGTCTTTTCAAGTACCTGGGTGAACAGAAAGGCATTATCATCTGGTCAGAGACCATTAGGTAAGCCAGGGAGGGCACTTTCCTATGGATAGTGGTCATATCACAAAAGCAAAAGAGACAAACTGATAACTGAAATAATTACTTATCTACAAGGCAAATAGTGGTCATCAAAAAATAACTTTTGTTTCCTTAAATGTTAATCTTTTAATTCCTATGCTAAGTTCACTGTACAAATAAATGTCCATCAACATAAACTAATGTGGGAGAGGGAGAAATATTTTCCCTCAAAGTGATGGAAAATTTGTTTTTCTTCTCAGTTGGAGATGTTGGTGGGTTAGAAGACTGGAGCCAATGAGACATAGACAAAGAGACAAAGAGAATATAAATGCTGGTCATTTCTAGACCAAAAGTTTTTAACTTTTTAAACTTTTTTTAAACTTTTTTGTCTTTAGAAGTCTGGTGACTTCTCAGATTGCTTCTCAGAACCTTTTTTTAGATAATTAAAGGAAACTCTACATTTCAGTTAAAGATTAGTAAAAATCAAGATACATTTTCCCCATTCAAATTCCTTACCTCTCTGGGCTATCCATCCACTTGGCTCAGGGAGCCAAT
The DNA here is from genome assembly GCF_048593235.1 of Sminthopsis crassicaudata. Lineage (NCBI taxonomy): Eukaryota > Metazoa > Chordata > Mammalia > Dasyuromorphia > Dasyuridae > Sminthopsis > Sminthopsis crassicaudata. The sequence continues at coordinate 256,150,973 of NC_133621.1, forward strand.
TCAACAACTGATCCTAATTTAACAACTTTGCAACTGATCTCTTGGAATACCACTCTCATTTTCATGCTGCCATTTTCTTGGATTTAGCCTCCACCCAGTCCCAGAATTCCATCAGAAACCCTGGAGCCATGGGTTTTTGATTAATGAAAATTACCCTTATTTTTCTCATATCTAGATCCACCACAATATTTCCCAATCATCTTCATGCCATGCATCATCATATGTGCACCCTGTCCCCTATTTCTCCCCTTTCCAATACTAACTCTAAGATAGTAATTAAATCAACTCTATGATTCCTGGAAAAGATGTGACAATCAGTTGTCCTAGGATTTCACTCACTATTCCTGTGATTTGCCTATTTAAAATACTCTTACATGGCCCCTATACCCTTTATATATCATCTTCCCTTATTAGACTGTTAGTTCTTTGAAGGTAGAGAGTATTTTTCTTTCTTATATTTGCATGCCTGATACTAGTGATCAGTATTTAATAGATCCTCTTTCCTTTATTACAGTAATTTTTCAGAAATTCCTATGAAGACTATAGCTTCTGGCCTAGGTAATGAGTTCATATAGACTACCAGAATCCTCTTGAAACTACTTTAATCATGTATTTTTGGCCTTCTCTGCCTCAACAGAGAAAGAAAAAATTTCCCCAAGAAACTGGTGCTAGAAAATGAGGTTTGCATCATGCCCTCAGAAAACTTTCATCCTTGCTAGAAGTACAATGTGACCTTTTTGGAATTATCCCACAGAATGACTGGAATATTAGGGAATAGATTCTTAGAACCTCTTCAGGGAGTGAAAGATGGAGTGCATGTTATATTTAGTAGTATATTATGCAACATTTCCCCATTAAGAGTTGTCAGGATTTAGTCTTCTGGATTACAAGTCTGCTATTGTGAGTACTTCCAAGGTGATGCAGGTTGTAGAAGTGTTCTCACTGGGCAAGAAATAAATCAAAAAGGCCCACATTTGCCTTGGAGCACCTATCCTAAGGACATAATTGTACCCATGATTCACTGGTATAGAGAATTTCCTGTTGAGGAAACTCTACTCCTATGAATCTATACCTGAAAAAGATATTCTTTTTAAGTATTCTGAACTTAAACAGCAGAAGAAACTTCACAGTGATGGAGTACTTGGCAATTGGAAACCCACAGAAACAATCAAGTTTTAACAGTTAATAATTTTTTATTTTATTTTATTTTATTTTTACTGAGGTAATTGGGGTTAAGTGACTTGCCCAGATTCATAGGAAGTGATTAATGTCTGAGGCCAGATTTGAACTCAGGTCCTCATGACTTCAAGGCTGGTGCTTTATCCACTGCACCAACTAGTTGCCTGTTAATGATCTTTTAAAGAGAAAATTTCTACTTTGCATGGAGGGAGGTGTTAGGATATTGCTCCAACTACACACAGAATATCTGTCAAGGAATAATAATTTAAGAATCCAGACTTCCTGATAACCATGATTTGTATTTCTACCTTTAAAAACCTTGGATACTATTTCCAAAAATCATGAAAGAAAACTGCATAGATCTAGTAGAACAAAAAGGAAAAAGTAAGAATAAAAGAATCCCATTAATCACTCCCTAAAGGAAGCTTCAAATGAAAAGGCCCAGATATTGCATAACCAAAATGCAAAACCCTGATGTCAAGGAAAATATAGTTCAAGGATCAAAATAGAAGCAGTTCAAGTACTAAGAAAATACCATCAAGACTGAACAAGATCTGGAAACTTGAACTACAAATGAGATAAGATCTTGTAAAATAATATTCAAAAAGGTAAATTTTGACTAAGAATAATTTACTCTGAAAAGCTGAATATAATCTTCTGCTAAAGGGAATGGGAATGGGTAGTAGATCTTTAATGGAATAGAGGATTTTCAAAATTTCTAATGAAAAGAACGGAGCTGAATATAGGGAATTTAAAATGAAACACAGAGATGAGAGAAATCTACAAACGTAAATTTAAATGTGTTACTGAACGGGATTGTATTATTATGTGGCATTAACATTCTAAGAGGAGAAGAAACAAATCTGCCTCATTAGAACCATAATATCTCCCAAGGATACCTAGGAATGTCTGAGAATTCATAGAGGATAGAGGGTTAAGAGGAGAAAGGATGGGAAAAATGAAGAATAGTGTAGAAAGGAGTAAGAAAGAAGATTGAACTAGATGTTTCTCATGATTTAAAGTCATGAGATTATACAGAAATGGAAGAAAACATAGGCTGAGTGGGCATTAAATAAAAATCACTCTATTTGAAGGAGATAAAAAGGGTGAGGGTTAGGGTTAGGATTAGGGTTTAGAGTTAGGGTTAAGATTAAGGTTAGGTTTAGGGTTAGGGTTAGGGTTAGGGTTGGGATTACGTTTAGGGTTAGGGTTCCAGTTAGGGTTAGGGTTAGGGTTTAGCATTAGGGTTAGGGTTAGGGTTAGGTTTAAGGGTTAGGGTTAGGATTAGTGTTAGGGTTAAGGTTAGGTTTAAGGGTTAGTGTGAGGGTTAGGGTTAGGTTTAAGGGTTAGGGTTAGGGTTAGTGTTAGGTTTAAGGGTTAGGGTTAGGGTTAGTGTTTGGGTTAGGGTTATGGTTAGTGTTTGGGTTAGGATTAGGGTTAGGGTTAGGGTTGGGTTAGGTTTAAGGTTGGGGTTAGGTTTACGTTTAGGGTTAGGGTTTAAGGTTAGGGTTAGGGTCAGGTTTATGGTTGGGGGTTGGTTTAGGTTTAGCGTTAGGGTTAGGTTTAGGGGTAGGGTTAGATTTATGGTTAGAGTTCATTCGGACTGGACATTGCACCTTTCTCTACTCCCACCTTTTAGTATGGAAATACTTCACACTTAACAGTAAAGAAGAATAGGGCTAGAGAGGTAAAATAGAGGTTGATATTAGGCAAAAACCTTTTATACAAAAAAATAAAGAATCAAACACTTGATCATCAAGAGAGGAAAAAAATGCAAGAGGATGAAAAAGAAAGATTGAGAATCTAAGGGAAAAGCTTAGATCATCTTTTATTTACCTGAGGATTGGTTGTACAAAATGTTGCATGAGAATATAATGGAATATAAGTTTGTTGTAACAACCTGAGAAATTGAAGTTAGTAAATAAATGTGAATCAAGAATTTGATGCTAGTATAAAAATTCTGGGAACTAGGTGATGTCACAAGAAAATAGAACCAGTGGAATTGTTTATACACATGCAATAGTTGTATAAAGAAAATAAAAACAACAACAAATTTTGAAATATAATGATTTTAAATAAATACAATAAAGAACTCTATTTTCAAAGGACTTAAGTAGAAACGCAAATTTTGTGTTAGGGTTAGGGTTAGTGTTAGGGTTAGGGTTAGGTTTCGGGTTAGGATTATGGTTAAGGTTAGGGTTAGGGTCATGTTTAAGGGTTAGGGTTAGGGTTAGGGTTATGGTTAGGGTTATTGATATGGTTAGGGTTAGGGTTAGGGTTTAGAGTTAGGGTTAGGGTTAGATTTAGGGTTAGTGTTAGGTTTAGGGTTTGGGTTAGGGTTAGGGTGAATTTACATTTATGGTTATTGTTAGGGGTTAGGGTTAGGGTTAGGGTTAGGGTTAGGGTTTAGGGTTAGGGTTAGGGTTAGGGTTAGGGTTAGGGTTTAGGGTTAGGGTTAGGGTTAGGGTTAGGGTTAGGGTTAGGGTTAGGGTTAGGGTTAGGGTTAGGGTTAGGGTTAGGGTTATTGATATGTTTAGGGTTAGGGTTAGGGTTTAGAGTTAGGGTTACGGTTAGAATTAGGGTTAGTTTTAGGTTTAGGGTTTGGGTTAAGGTTAGGGTGAATTTACATTTATGGTTATTGTTAGGGGTAGGGTTAGGTTTTCACTTAGGATTAGTGTTAGATCTATGGTCAGAGTTAAGGAGAACTGGACACTGCCTCTTCCTCTACTCCCACATTTTAGTATACATATATTTCACACTTAACAAGTAAAGAAGAATAGGGCTAGAGATGTAAAACAGAAGATGATATTAGGCAAGTACCTTTTGCAAAAAAGAAACAAACAAACAAACAAAAACTTGATCATAAAGAGACCAAGAAAATGGAAGAGGATGAAAAAAAAAGAATGACAATCTAAGGGAAAAACTTAGATCATCTTCTATTTACCTGAGGATTGGTTGAACACAATGTTTCATGAGAATATAAGTTTGTTGTAAGAACCTGTGAGATTGAAGTAAGTAAATAAATGTGAATCAAGGATTTGATGGTTGTATAAAAAATTCTGGGTACCTGGAGATGCCACAAGAACATAGAACCAGTAGCATGATTTATACACATACATTAGTAGTATAAAGAAAATCAAAATAACAACAAGTCTTGAAATATAATGATTTTTAATACAACAAAGAACTTTATTTTCAAAGGTCTTAAGTAGAAATGCAAATTTTTGGTTAGGGTTAGCGTTAGGGTTAAGTTTAGTGTTAGCGTTAATTTTAGGGTTCGTTTGTGAATGTAGGGTTAGCCTGTGAATTTAGTGTTAGGGTTAGGGTTAAAGTTGTGAGTCTGGAGGCGGGAATTTAGGGTTTTGTTAGGGTTAAGGTTAGGATTAGGGTTAGGGTAAGGGTTCGGTTTGGGTTAGGGTTAGGGTTAGGTTTAGGGTTAAGGGTAGAGTTAGCGTTAATGTTAGTGTTAGGTTTAGTGTTAGGGTTAGGGTTAGGGTTAGGGTTTAGCATTTAGGGTTAGGATTATGTTTAAGGTTAGGGTTAGGGTTTAGATTTAAAGTTAGGGTTAGGGTTAGGGTTAGTGTTTGGGTTAGGGTTATGGTTAGTGTTTGGGTTAGGATTAGGGTTAGGGTTAGGGTTGGGTTAGGTTTAAGGTTGGAGTTAGGTTTATGTTTAGGGTTAGGGTTTAAGGTTAGGGTTAGGGTTAGGTTTATGGTTGGGGGTTGGTTTAGGTTTAGCGTTAGGGTTAGGTTTAGGGGTAGGGTTAGATTTATGGTTAGAGTTCATTCGGACTGGACATTGCACCTTTCTCTACTCCCACCTTTTAGTATGGAAATACTTCACACTTAACAGTAAAGAAGAATAGGGCTAGAGAGGTAAAATAGAGGTTGATATTAGGCAAAAACCTTTTATACAAAAAAATAAAGAATCAAACACTTGATCATCAAGAGAGGAAAAAAATGCAAGAGGATGAAAAAGAAAGATTGAGAATCTAAGGGAAAAGCTTAGATCATCTTTTATTTACCTGAGGATTGGTTGTACAAAATGTTGCATGAGAATATAATGGAATATAAGTTTGTTGTAACAACCTGAGAAATTGAAGTTAGTAAATAAATGTGAATCAAGAATTTGATGCTAGTATAAAAATTCTGGGAACTAGGTGATGTCACAAGAAAATAGAACCAGTGGAATTGTTTATACACATGCAATAGTTGTATAAAGAAAATAAAAACAACAACAAATTTTGAAATATAATGATTTTAAATAAATACAATAAAGAACTCTATTTTCAAAGGACTTAAGTAGAAACGCAAATTTTGTGTTAGGGTTAGGGTTAGTGTTAGGGTTAGGGTTAGGTTTCGGGTTAGGATTATGGTTAAGGTTAGGGTTAGGGTCATGTTTAAGGGTTAGGGTTAGGGTTATGGTTATGGTTAGGGTTATTGATATGGTTAGGGTTAGGGTTAGGGTTTAGAGTTAGGGTTAGGGTTAGATTTAGGGTTAGTGTTAGGTTTAGGGTTTGGGTTAGGGTTAGGGTGAATTTACATTTATGGTTATTGTTAGGGGTTAGGGTTAGGGTTAGGGTTAGGGTTAGGGTTTAGGGTTAGGGTTAGGGTTAGGGTTAGGGTTAGGGTTTAGGGTTAGGGTTAGGGTTAGGGTTAGGGTTAGGGTTAGGGTTAGGGTTAGGGTTAGGGTTAGGGTTAGGGTTAGGGTTATTGATATGTTTAGGGTTAGGGTTAGGGTTTAGAGTTAGGGTTACGGTTAGATTTAGGGTTAGTGTTAGGTTTAGGGTTTGGGTTAAGGTTAGGGTGAATTCACATTTATGGTTATTGTTAGGGGTAGGGTTTGGTTTTCGCTTAGGATTAGTGTTAGATCTATGGTCAGAGTTAAGGAGAACTGGACACTGCCTCTTCCTCTACTCCCACATTTTAGTATACATATATTTCACACTTAACAAGTAAAGAAGAATAGGGCTAGAGATGTAAAACAGAAGATGATATTACGCAAGTACCTTTTGCAAAAAAGAAACAAACAAAGAAACAAAAACTTGATCATAAAGAGACCAAGAAAATGGAAGAGGATGAAAAAAAAAGAATGACAATCTAAGGGAAAAACTTAGATCATCTTCTATTTACCTGAGGATTGGTTGAACACAATGTTTCATGAGAATATAAGTTTGTTGTAAGAACCTGTGAGATTGAAGTAAGTAAATAAATGTGAATCAAGGATTTGATGGTTGTATAAAGAATTCTGGGTACCTGGAGATGCCACAAGAACATAGAACCAGTAGCATGATTTATACACATACATTAGTAGTATAAAGAAAATCAAAATAACAACAAGTCTTGAAATATAATGATTTTTAATACAACAAAGAACTTTATTTTCAAAGGTCTTAAGTAGAAATGCAAATTTTCGGTTAGGGTTAGCGTTAGGGTTAAGTTTAGTGTTAGCGTTAATTTTAGGGTTCGTTTGTGAATGTAGGGTTAGCCTGTGAATTTAGTGTTAGGGTTAGGGTTAAAGTTGTGAGTCTGGAGGCGGGAATTTAGGGTTTTGTTAGGGTTAAGGTTAGGATTAGGGTTAGGGTTAGGGTTCGGTTTGGGTTAGGGTTAGGGTTAGGTTTAGGGTTAAGGGTAGAGTTAGCGTTAATGTTAGTGTTAGGTTTAGTGTTAGGGTTAGGGTTAGGGTTAGGGTTTAGCATTTAGGGTTAGGATTATGTTTAAGGTTAGGGTTAGGGTTTAGATTTAAAGTTAGGGTTAGGGTTAGGGTTAGTGTTTGGGTTAGGGTTATGGTTAGTGTTTGGGTTAGGATTAGGGTTAGGGTTAGGGTTGGGTTAGGTTTAAGGTTGGGGTTAGGTTTACGTTTAGGGTTAGGGTTTAAGGTTAGGGTTAGGGTTAGGTTTATGGTTGGGGGTTGGTTTAGGTTTAGCGTTAGGGTTAGGTTTAGGGGTAGGGTTAGATTTATGGTTAGAGTTCATTCGGACTGGACATTGCACCTTTCTCTACTCCCACCTTTTAGTATGGAAATACTTCACACTTAACAGTAAAGAAGAATAGGGCTAGAGAGGTAAAGTAGAGGTTGATATTAGGCAAAAACCTTTTATACAAAAAAATAAAGAATCAAACACTTGATCATCAAGAGAGGATGAAAAAGAAAGATTGAGAATCTAAGGGAAAAGCTTAGATCATCTTTTATTTACCTGAGGATTGGTTGTACAAAATGTTGCATGAGAATATAATGGAATATAAGTTTGTTGTAACAACCTGAGAAATTGAAGTTAGTAAATAAATGTGAATCAAGAATTTGATGCTAGTATAAAAATTCTGGGAACTAGGTGATGTCACAAGAAAATAGAACCAGTGGAATTGTTTATACACATGCAATAGTTGTATAAAGAAAATAAAAACAACAACAAATTTTGAAATATAATGATTTTAAATAAATACAATAAAGAACTCTATTTTCAAAGGACTTAAGTAGAAATGCAAATTTTGTGTTAGGGTTAGGGTTAGTGTTAGGGTTAGGGTTAGGTTTCGGGTTAGGATTATGGTTAAGGTTAGGGTTAGGGTCATGTTTAAGGGTTAGGGTTAGGGTTAGGGTTATGGTTAGGGTTATTGATATGGTTAGGGTTAGGGTTAGGGTTTAGAGTTAGGGTTAGGGTTAGATTTAGGGTTAGTGTTAGGTTTAGGGTTTGGGTTAGGGTTAGGGTGAATTTACATTTATGGTTATTGTTAGGGGTTAGGGTTAGGGTTAGGGTTTAGGGTTAGACTTAGGGTTAGGGTTAGGGTTAGGGTTAGGGTTAGGGTTAGGTTTTAGGGTTAGGGTTAGGGTTAGGGTTAGGGTTAGGGTTAGGGTTAGGGTTAGGGTTTGGGTTATTGATATGGTTAGGGTTAGGGTTAGGGTTTAGAGTTAGGGTTAGGGTTAGATTTAGGGTTAGTGTTAGGTTTAGGGTTTGGGTTAAGGTTAGGGTGAATTTACATTTATGGTTATTGTTAGGGGTAGGGTTAGGTTTTCGCTTAGGATTAGTGTTAGATCTATGGTCAGAGTTAAGGAGAACTGGACACTGCCTCTTCCTCTACTCCCACATTTTAGTATACATATATTTCACACTTAACAAGTAAAGAAGAATAGGGCTAGAGATGTAAAACAGAAGATGATATTAGGCAAGTACCTTTTGCAAAAAAGAAACAAACAAACAAACAAAAACTTGATCATAAAGAGACCAAGAAAATGGAAGAGGATGAAAAAAAAAGAATGACAATCTAAGGGAAAAACTTAGATCATCTTCTATTTACCTGAGGATTGGTTGAACACAATGTTTCAAGAGAATATAAGTTTGTTGTAAGAACCTGTGAGATTGAAGTAAGTAAATAAATGTGAATCAAGGATTTGATAATTGTATAAAGAATTCTGGGTACCTGGAGATGCCACAAGAACATAGAACCAGTAGCATGATTTATACACATACATTAGTAGTATAAAGAAAATCAAAATAACAACAAGTCTTGAAATATAATGATTTTTAATACAACAAAGAACTTTATTTTCAAAGGTCTTAAGTAGAAATGCAAATTTTGTGTTAGGGTTAGCGTTAGGGTTAAGTTTATTGTTAGCGTTAATTTTAGGGTTCGTTTGTGAATGTAGGGTTAGCCTGTGAATTTAGTGTTAGGGTTAGGGTTAAAGTTGTGAGTCTGGAGGCGGGAATTTAGGGTTTTGTTAGGGTTAAGGTTAGGATTAGGGTTAGGGTTAGGGTTCGGTTTGGGTTAGGGTTAGGTTTAGGTTTAGGGTTAAGGGTAGAGTTAGCGTTAATGTTAGTGTTAGGTTTAGTGTTAGGGTTAGGGTTAGGGTTAGGGTTTAGCATTTAGGGTTAGGATTATGTTTAAGGTTAGGGTTAGGGTTTAGATTTAAAGTTAGGGTTAGGGTTAGGGTTAGTGTTTGGGTTAGGGTTATGGTTAGTGTTTGGGTTAGGATTAGGGTTAGGGTTAGGGTTGGGTTAGGTTTAAGGTTGGGGTTAGGTTTACGTTTAGGGTTAGGGTTTAAGGTTAGGGTTAGGGTTAGGTTTATGGTTGGGGGTTGGTTTAGGTTTAGCGTTAGGGTTAGGTTTAGGGGTAGGGTTAGATTTATGGTTAGAGTTCATTCGGACTGGACATTGCACCTTTCTCTACTCCCACCTTTTAGTATGGAAATACTTCACACTTAACAGTAAAGAAGAATAGGGCTAGAGAGGTAAAGTAGAGGTTGATATTAGGCAAAAACCTTTTATACAAAAAAATAAAGAATCAAACACTTGATCATCAAGAGAGGAAAAAAATGCAAGAGGATGAAAAAGAAAGATTGAGAATCTAAGGGAAAAGCTTAGATCATCTTTTATTTACCTGAGGATTGGTTGTACAAAATGTTGCATGAGAATATAATGGAATATAAGTTTGTTGTAACAACCTGAGAAATTGAAGTTAGTAAATAAATGTGAATCAAGAATTTGATGCTAGTATAAAAATTCTGGGAACTAGGTGATGTCACAAGAAAATAGAACCAGTGGAATTGTTTATACACATGCAATAGTTGTATAAAGAAAATAAAAACAACAACAAATTTTGAAATATAATGATTTTAAATAAATACAATAAAGAACTCTATTTTCAAAGGACTTAAGTAGAAACGCAAATTTTGTGTTAGGGTTAGGGTTAGTGTTAGGGTTAGGGTTAGGTTTCGGGTTAGGATTATGGTTAAGGTTAGGGTTAGGGTCATGTTTAAGGGTTAGGGTTAGGGTTAGGGTTATGGTTAGGGTTATTGATATGGTTAGGGTTAGGGTTAGGGTTTAGAGTTAGGGTTAGGGTTAGATTTAGGGTTAGTGTTAGGTTTAGGGTTTGGGTTAGGGTTAGGGTGAATTTACATTTATGGTTATTGTTAGGGGTTAGGGTTAGGGTTAGGGTTAGGGTTAGGGTTAGGGTTAGGGTTAGGGTTTAGGGTTAGGGTTAGGGTTAGGGTTTGGGTTAGGGTTAGGGTTTAGGGTTAGGGTTCGGGTTAGGGTTAGGGTTAGGGTTAGGGTTTAGGGTTAGGGTTAGGGTTAGGGTTAGGGTTAGGGTTAGGGTTAGGGTTTAGGGTTAGGATTAGGGTTAGGGTTTAGGGTTAGGGTTAGGGTTAGGGTTAGGGTTAGGGTTAGGGTTAGGGTTATGGTTAGGGTTATTGATATGTTTAGGGTTAGGGTTAGGGTTTAGAGTTAGGGTTACGGTTAGATTTAGGGTTAGTGTTAGGTTTAGGGTTTGGGTTAAGGTTAGGGTGAATTTACATTTATGGTTATTGTTAGGGGTAGGGTTAGGTTTTCGCTTAGGATTAGTGTTAGATCTATGGTCAGAGTTAAGGAGAACTGGACACTGCCTCTTCCTCTACTCCCACATTTTAGTATACATATATTTCACACTTAACAAGTAAAGAAGAATAGGGCTAGAGATGTAAAACAGAAGATGATATTAGGCAAGTACCTTTTGCAAAAAAGAAACAAACAAACAAACAAAAACTTGATCATAAAGAGACCAAGAAAATGGAAGAGGATGAAAAAAAAAGAATGACAATCTAAGGGAAAAACTTAGATCATCTTCTATTTACCTGAGGATTGGTTGAACACAATGTTTCATGAGAATATAAGTTTGTTGTAAGAACCTGTGAGATTTAAGTAAGTAAATAAATGTGAATCAAGGATTTGATGGTTGTATAAAGAATTCTGAGTATCTGGGGATGCCACAAGAACATAGAACCAGTAGCATGATTTATACACATACATTAGTAGTATAAAGAAAATCAAAATAACAACAAATCTTGAAATATAATGATTTTTAATACAACAAAGAACTTTATTTTCAAAGGTCTTAAGTAGAAATGCAAATTTTTGGTTAGGGTTAGCGTTAGGGTTAAGTTTAGTGTTAGCGTTAATTTTAGGGTTCGTTTGTGAATGTAGGGTTAGCCTGTGAATTTAGTGTTAGGGTTAGGGTTAAAGTTGTGAGTCTGGAGGCGGGAATTTAGGGTTTTGTTAGGGTTAAGGTTAGGATTAGGGTTAGGGTTAGGGTTCGGTTTGGGTTAGGGTTAGGGTTAGGTTTAGGGTTAAGGGTAGAGTTAGCGTTAATGTTAGTGTTAGTTTTAGTGTTAGGGTTAGGGTTAGGGTTAGGGTTTAGCATTTAGGGTTAGGATTATGTTTAAGGTTGGGGTTAGGGTTTAGATTTAAAGTTAGGGTTAGGGTTAGGGTTAGTGTTTGGGTTAGGGTTATGGTTAGTGTTTGGGTTAGGATTAGGGTTAGGGTTAGGGTTGGGTTAGGTTTAAGGTTGGGGTTAGGTTTACGTTTAGGGTTAGGGTTTAAGGTTAGGGTTAGGGTTAGGTTTATGGTTGGGGGTTGGTTTAGGTTTAGCGTTAGGGTTAGGTTTAGGGGTAGGGTTAGATTTATGGTTAGAGTTCATTCGGACTGGACATTGCACCTTTTTCTACTCCCACCTTTTAGTATGGAAATACTTCACACTTAACAGTAAAGAAGAATAGGGCTAGAGAGGTAAAGTAGAGGTTGATATTAGGCAAAAACCTTTTATACAAAAAAATAAAGAATCAAACACTTGATCATCAAGAGAGGAAAAAAATGCAAGAGGATGAAAAAGAAAGATTGAGAATCTAAGGGAAAAGCTTAGATCATCTTTTATTTACCTGAGGATTGGTTGTACAAAATGTTGCATGAGAATATAATGGAATATAAGTTTGTTGTAACAACCTGAGAAATTGAAGTTAGTAAATAAATGTGAATCAAGAATTTGATGCTAGTATAAAAATTCTGGGAACTAGGTGATGTCACAAGAAAATAGAACCAGTGGAATTGTTTATACACATGCAATAGTTGTATAAAGAAAATAAAAACAACAACAAATTTTGAAATATAATGATTTTAAATAAATACAATAAAGAACTCTATTTTCAAAGGACTTAAGTAGAAACGCAAATTTTGTGTTAGGGTTAGGGTTAGTGTTAGGGTTAGGGTTAGGTTTCGGGTTAGGATTATGGTTAAGGTTAGGGTTAGGGTCATGTTTAAGGGTTAGGGTTAGGGTTAGGGTTATGGTTAGGGTTATTGATATGGTTAGGGTTAGGGTTAGGGTTTAGAGTTAGGGTTAGGGTTAGATTTAGGGTTAGTGTTAGGTTTAGGGTTTGGGTTAGGGTTAGGGTGAATTTACATTTATGGTTATTGTTAGGGGTTAGGGTTAGGGTTAGGGTTAGGGTTAGGGTTTAGGGTTAGGGTTAGGGTTAGGGTTAGGGTTAGGGTTAGGGTTTAGGGTTAGGGTTCGGGTTAGGGTTAGGGTTAGGGTTAGGGTTTAGGGTTAGGGTTAGGGTTAGGGTTAGGGTTAGGGTTTAGGGTTAGGGTTAGGGTTAGGGTTTAGGGTTAGGGTTAGGGTTAGGGTTAGGGTTAGGGTTAGGGTTATGGTTAGGGTTATTGATATGTTTAGGGTTAGGGTTAGGGTTTAGAGTTAGGGTTACGGTTAGATTTAGGGTTAGTGTTAGGTTTAGGGTTTGGGTTAAGGTTAGGGTGAATTTACATTTATGGTTATTGTTAGGGGTAGGGTTAGGTTTTCGCTTAGGATTAGTGTTAGATCTATGGTCAGAGTTAAGGAGAACTGGACACTGCCTCTTCCTCTACTCCCACATTTTAGTATACATATATTTCACACTTAACAAGTAAAGAAGAATAGGGCTAAAGATGTAAAACAGAAGATGATATTAGGCAAGTACCTTTTGCAAAAAAGAAACAAACAAACAAACAAAAACTTGATCATAAAGAGACCAAGAAAATGGAAGAGGATGAAAAAAAAAGAATGACAATCTAAGGGAAAAACTTAGATCATCTTCTATTTACCTGAGGATTGGTTGAACACAATGTTTCATGAGAATATAAGTTTGTTGTAAGAACCTGTGAGATTGAAGTAAGTAAATAAATGTGAATCAAGGATTTGATGGTTGTATAAAGAATTCTGGGTACCTGGAGATGCCACAAGAACATAGAACCAGTAGCATGATTTATACACATACATTAGTAGTATAAAGAAAATCAAAATAACAACAAATCTTGAAATATAATGATTTTTAATACAACAAAGAACTTTATTTTCAAAGGTCTTAAGTAGAAATGCAAATTTTTGGTTAGGGTTAGCGTTAGGGTTAAGTTTAGTGTTAGCGTTAATTTTAGGGTTCGTTTGTGAATGTAGGGTTAGCCTGTGAATTTAGTGTTAGGGTTAGGGTTAAAGTTGTGAGTCTGGAGGCGGGAATTTAGGGTTTTGTTAGGGTTAAGGTTAGGATTAGGGTTAGGGTTAGGGTTCGGTTTGGGTTAGGGTTAGGGTTAGGTTTAGGGTTAAGGGTAGAGTTAGCGTTAATGTTAGTGTTAGGTTTAGTGTTAGGGTTAGGGTTAGGGTTAGGGTTTAGCATTTAGGGTTAGGATTATGTTTAAGGTTGGGGTTAGGGTTTAGATTTAAAGTTAGGGTTAGGGTTAGGGTTAGTGTTTGGGTTAGGGTTATGGTTAGTGTTTGGGTTAGGATTAGGGTTAGGGTTAGGGTTGGGTTAGGGTTAGGGTTAGGGTTAGGGTTAGGGTTAGGGTTAGGGTTAGGGTTAGGGTTAGGGTTAGGGTTAGGGTTAGGGTTAGGGTTAGGGTTAGGGTTAGGGTTAGGGTTAGGGTTAGGGTTAGGGTTAGGGTTAGGGTTAGGGTTAGGGTTAGGGTTAGGGTTAGGGTTAGTGTTTGGGTTAGGATTAGGGTTAGGGTTAGGGTTGGGTTAGGTTTAAGGTTGGGGTTAGGTTTACGTTTAGGGTTAGGGTTTAAGGTTAGGGTTAGGGTTAGGTTTAGGGTTAGGGTTAGGGTTAGGGTTAGGGTTAGGGTTAGGGTTAGGGTTAGGGTTAGGGTTAGGGTTAGGGTTAGGGTTAGGGTTAGGGTTTAGGGTTAGGGTTAGGGTTAGGGTTAGGGTTAGGGTTAGGGTTAGGGTTAGGGTTAGGGTTAGGGTTAGGGTTAGGGTTAGATTTAGGGTTAGGGTTAGGGTTAGGGTTAGGGTTAGGGTTAGGGTTAGGGTTAGGGTTAGGGTTAGGGTTAGGGTTAGGGTTAGGGTTAGGGTTAGGGTTAGGGTTAGGGTTAGGGTTAGGGTTAGGGTTAGGGTTAGGGTTAGGGTTAGGGTTAGGGTTAGGGTTAGGGTTAGGGTTAGGGTTAGGGTTAGGGTTAGGGTTAGGGTTAGGGTTAGGGTTAGGGTTAGGGTTAGGGTTAGGGTTAGGGTTAGGGTTAGGGTTAGGGTTAGGGTTAGGGTTAGGGTTAGGGTTAGGGTTAGGGTTAGGGTTAGGGTGCGAATTTAGGGTTAGGGTTAGGGTTAGGGTTAGGGTTAGGGTTAGGGTTAGGGTTAGGGTTAGGGTTAGGGTTTGGGTTAGGATTAGGGTTAGGGTTAGGGTTGGGTTAGGTTTAAGGTTGGGGTTAGGTTTACGTTTAGGGTTAGGGTTTAAGGTTAGGGTTAGGGTTAGGTTTATGGTTGGGGGTTGGTTTAGGTTTAGCGTTAGGGTTAGGTTTAGGGGTAGGGTTAGATTTATGGTTAGAGTTCATTCGGACTGGACATTGCACCTTTTTCTACTCCCACCTTTTAGTATGGAAATACTTCACACTTAACAGTAAAGAAGAATAGGGCTAGAGAGGTAAAGTAGAGGTTGATATTAGGCAAAAACCTTTTATACAAAAAAATAAAGAATCAAACACTTGATCATCAAGAGAGGAAAAAAATGCAAGAGGATGAAAAAGAAAGATTGAGAATCTAAGGGAAAAGCTTAGATCATCTTTTATTTACCTGAGGATTGGTTGTACAAAATGTTGCATGAGAATATAATGGAATATAAGTTTGTTGTAACAACCTGAGAAATTGAAGTTAGTAAATAAATGTGAATCAAGAATTTGATGCTAGTATAAAAATTCTGGGAACTAGGTGATGTCACAAGAAAATAGAACCAGTGGAATTGTTTATACACATGCAATAGTTGTATAAAGAAAATAAAAACAACAACAAATTTTGAAATATAATGATTTTAAATAAATACAATAAAGAACTCTATTTTCAAAGGACTTAAGTAGAAACGCAAATTTTGTGTTAGGGTTAGGGTTAGTGTTAGGGTTAGGGTTAGGTTTCGGGTTAGGATTATGGTTAAGGTTAGGGTTAGGGTCATGTTTAAGGGTTAGGGTTAGGGTTAGGGTTATGGTTAGGGTTATTGATATGGTTAGGGTTAGGGTTAGGGTTTAGAGTTAGGGTTAGGGTTAGATTTAGGGTTAGTGTTAGGTTTAGGGTTTGGGTTAGGGTTAGGGTGAATTTACATTTATGGTTATTGTTAGGGGTTAGGGTTAGGGTTAGGGTTAGGGTTAGGGTTTAGGGTTAGGGTTAGGGTTAGGGTTAGGGTTAGGGTTAGGGTTTAGGGTTAGGGTTCAGGTTAGGGTTAGGGTTAGGGTTTAGGGTTAGGGTTAGGGTTAGGGTTAGGGTTAGGGTTTAGGGTTAGGGTTAGGGTTAGGGTTTAGGGTTAGGGTTAGGGTTAGGGTTAGGGTTAGGGTTAGGGTTATGGTTAGGGTTATTGATATGTTTAGGGTTAGGGTTAGGGTTTAGAGTTAGGGTTACGGTTAGATTTAGGGTTAGTGTTAGGTTTAGGGTTTGGGTTAAGGTTAGGGTGAATTTACATTTATGGTTATTGTTAGGGGTAGGGTTAGGTTTTCGCTTAGGATTAGTGTTAGATCTATGGTCAGAGTTAAGGAGAACTGGACACTGCCTCTTCCTCTACTCCCACATTTTAGTATACATATATTTCACACTTAACAAGTAAAGAAGAATAGGGCTAGAGATGTAAAACAGAAGATGTTATTAGGCAAGTACCTTTTGCAAAAAAGAAACAAACAAACAAACAAAAACTTGATCATAAAGAGACCAAGAAAATGGAAGAGGATGAAAAAAAAAGAATGACAATCTAAGGGAAAAACTTAGATCATCTTCTATTTACCTGAGGATTGGTTGAACACAATGTTTCATGAGAATATAAGTTTGTTGTAAGAACCTGTGAGATTGAAGTAAGTAAATAAATGTGAATCAAGGATTTGATGGTTGTATAAAGAATTCTGGGTACCTGGAGATGCCACAAGAACATAGAACCAGTAGCATGATTTATACACATACATTAGTAGTATAAAGAAAATCAAAATAACAACAAATCTTGAAATATAATGATTTTTAATACAACAACGAACTTTATTTTCAAAGGTCTTAAGTAGAAATGCAAATTTTTGGTTAGGGTTAGCGTTAGGGTTAAGTTTAGTGTTAGCGTTAATTTTAGGGTTCGTTTGTGAATGTAAAGTTAGCCTGTGAATTTAGTGTTAGGGTTAGGGTTAAAGTTGTGAGTCTGGAGGCGGGAATTTAGGGTTTTGTTAGGGTTAAGGTTAGGATTAGGGTTAGGGTTAGGGTTCGGTTTGGGTTAGGGTTAGGGTTAGGTTTAGGGTTAAGGGTAGAGTTAGCGTTAATGTTAGTGTTAGGTTTAGTGTTAGGGTTAGGGTTAGGGTTAGGGTTTAGCATTTAGGGTTAGGATTATGTTTAAGGTTGGGGTTAGGGTTTAGATTTAAAGTTAGGGTTAGGGTTAGGGTTAGTGTTTGGGTTAGGGTTATGGTTAGTGTTTGGGTTAGGATTAGAGTTAGGGTTAGGGTTGGGTTAGGTTTAAGGTTGGGGTTAGGTTTACGTTTAGGGTTAGGGTTTAAGGTTAGGGTTAGGGTTAGGTTTATGGTTGGGGGTTGGTTTAGGTTTAGCGTTAGGGTTAGGTTTAGGGGTAGGGTTAGATTTATGGTTAGAGTTCATTCGGACTGGACATTGCACCTTTCTCTACTCCCACCTTTTAGTATGGAAATACTTCACACTTAACAGTAAAGAAGAATAGGGCTAGAGAGGTAAAGTAGAGGTTGATATTAGGCAAAAACCTTTTATACAAAAAAATAAAGAATCAAACACTTGATCATCAAGAGAGGAAAAAAATGCAAGAGGATGAAAAAGAAAGATTGAGAATCTAAGGGAAAAGCTTAGATCATCTTTTATTTACCTGAGGATTGGTTGTACAAAATGTTGCATGAGAATATAATGGAATATAAGTTTGTTGTAACAACCTGAGAAATTGAAGTTAGTAAATAAATGTGAATCAAGAATTTGATGCTAGTATAAAAATTCTGGGAACTAGGTGATGTCACAAGAAAATAGAACCAGTGGAATTGTTTATACACATGCAATAGTTGTATAAAGAAAATAAAAACAACAACAAATTTTGAAATATAATGATTTTAAATAAATACAATAAAGAACTCTATTTTCAAAGGACTTAAGTAGAAACGCAAATTTTGTGTTAGGGTTAGGGTTAGTGTTAGGGTTAGGGTTAGGTTTCGGGTTAGGATTATGGTTAAGGTTAGGGTTAGGGTCATGTTTAAGGGTTAGGGTTAGGGTTAGGGTTATGGTTAGGGTTATTGATATGGTTAGGGTTAGGGTTAGGGTTTAGAGTTAGGGTTAGGGTTAGATTTAGGGTTAGTGTTAGGTTTAGGGTTTGGGTTAGGGTTAGGGTGAATTTACATTTATGGTTATTGTTAGGGGTTAGGGTTAGGGTTAGGGTTAGGGTTAGGGTTAGGGTTAGGGTTAGGGTTAGGGTTAGGGTTTAGGGTTAGGGTTCAGGTTAGGGTTAGGGTTAGGGTTAGGGTTTAGGGTTAGGGTTAGGGTTAGGGTTAGGGTTAGGGTTTAGGGTTAGGGTTAGGGTTAGGGTTAGGGTTAGGGTTAGGGTTAGGGTTAGAGTGAATTTAGGGTTAGGGTTAGGGTTAGGGTTAGGGTTAGGGTTAGGGTTAGGGTTAGGGTTAGGGTTAGGGTTAGGGTTAGGGTTAGGGTTAGCGTTAGGGTTAGGGTTTAGGGTTAGGGTTAGGGTTAGGGTTAGCGTTAGGGTTAGGGTTAGGGTTTAGGGTTAGGGTTAGGGTTAGGGTTAGGGTTTAGGGTTAGGGTTAGGGTTAGGGTTAGGGTTAGGGTTAGGGTTTAGGGTTAGGGTTAGGGTTAGGGTTAGGGTTAGGGTTAGGGTTTAGGGTTAGGGTTAGGGTTAGGGTTAGGGTTAGGGTTTAGGGTTAGGGTTAGGGTTAGGGTTTACTGTTAGGGTTAGGGTTAGGGTTAGGGTTAGGGTTAGGGTTATTGATATGTTTAGGGTTAGGGTTAGGGTTTAGAGTTAGGGTTACGGTTAGATTTAGGGTTAGTGTTAGGTTTAGGGTTTGGGTTAAGGTTAGGGTGAATTTACATTTATGGTTATTGTTAGGGGTAGGGTTAGGTTTTCGCTTAGGATTAGTGTTAGATCTATGGTCAGAGTTAAGGAGAACTGGACACTGCCTCTTCCTCTACTCCCACATTTTAGTATACATATATTTCACACTTAACAAGTAAAGAAGAATAGGGCTAGAGATGTAAAACAGAAGATGATATTAGGCAAGTACCTTTTGCAAAAAAGAAACAAACAAACAAACAAAAACTTGATCATAAAGAGACTAAGAAAATGGAAGAGGATGAAAAAAAAAGAATGACAATCTAAGGGAAAAACTTAGATCATCTTCTATTTACCTGAGGATTGGTTGAACACAATGTTTCATGAGAATATAAGTTTGTTGTAAGAACCTGTGAGATTGAAGTAAGTAAATAAATGTGAATCAAGGATTTGATGGTTGTATAAAGAATTCTGGGTACCTGGAGATGCCACAAGAACATAGAACCAGTAGCATGATTTATACACATACATTAGTAGTATAAAGAAAATCAAAATAACAACAAATCTTGAAATATAATGATTTTTAATACAACAACGAACTTTATTTTCAAAGGTCTTAAGTAGAAATGCAAATTTTTGGTTAGGGTTAGCGTTAGGGTTAAGTTTAGTGTTAGCGTTAATTTTAGGGTTCGTTTGTGAATGTAGGGTTAGCCTGTGAATTTAGTGTTAGGGTTAGGGTTAAAGTTGTGAGTCTGGAGGCGGGAATTTAGGGTTTTGTTAGGGTTAAGGTTAGGATTAGGGTTAGGGTTAGGGTTCGGTTTGGGTTAGGGTTAGGGTTAGGTTTAGGGTTAAGGGTAGAGTTAGCGTTAATGTTAGTGTTAGGTTTAGTGTTAGGGTTAGGGTTAGGGTTAGGGTTTAGCATTTAGGGTTAGGATTATGTTTAAGGTTGGGGTTAGGGTTTAGATTTAAAGTTAGGGTTAGGGTTAGGGTTAGTGTTTGGGTTAGGGTTATGGTTAGTGTTTGGGTTAGGATTAGGGTTAGGGTTAGGGTTGGGTTAGGTTTAAGGTTGGGGTTAGGTTTACGTTTAGGGTTAGGGTTTAAGGTTAGGGTTAGGGTTAGGTTTATGGTTGGGGGTTGGTTTAGGTTTAGCGTTAGGGTTAGGTTTAGGGGTAGGGTTAGATTTATGGTTAGAGTTCATTCGGACTGGACATTGCACCTTTCTCTACTCCCACCTTTTAGTATGGAAATACTTCACACTTAACAGTAAAGAAGAATAGGGCTAGAGAGGTAAAGTAGAGGTTGATATTAGGCAAAAACCTTTTATACAAAAAAATAAAGAATCAAACACTTGATCATCAAGAGAGGAAAAAAATGCAAGAGGATGAAAAAGAAAGATTGAGAATCTAAGGGAAAAGCTTAGATCATCTTTTATTTACCTGAGGATTGGTTGTACAAAATGTTGCATGAGAATATAATGGAATATAAGTTTGTTGTAACAACCTGAGAAATTGAAGTTAGTAAATAAATGTGAATCAAGAATTTGATGCTAGTATAAAAATTCTGGGAACTAGGTGATGTCACAAGAAAATAGAACCAGTGGAATTGTTTATACACATGCAATAGTTGTATAAAGCAAATAAAAACAACAACAAATTTTGAAATATAATGATTTTAAATAAATACAATAAAGAACTCTATTTTCAAAGGACTTAAGTAGAAACGCAAATTTTGTGTTAGGGTTAGGGTTAGTGTTAGGGTTAGGGTTAGGTTTCGGGTTAGGATTATGGTTAAGGTTAGGGTTAGGGTCATGTTTAAGGGTTAGGGTTAGGGTTAGGGTTATGGTTAGGGTTATTGATATGGTTAGGGTTAGGGTTAGGGTTTAGAGTTAGGGTTAGGGTTAGATTTAGGGTTAGTGTTAGGTTTAGGGTTTGGGTTAGGGTTAGGGTGAATTTACATTTATGGTTATTGTTAGGGGTAGGGTTAGGGTTAGGGTTTAGGGTTAGGGTTAGGGTTAGGGTTAGCGTTAGGGTTAGGGTTTAGGGTTAGGGTTAGGGTTAGGGTTAGGGTTAGGGTTAGCGTTAGGGTTAGGGTTAGGGTTTAAAGTTAGGGTTAGGGTTAGGGTTAGGGTTAGGGTTAGGGTTAGGGTTAGGATTATGGTTAAGGTTAGGGTTAGGGTCATGTTTAAGGGTTAGGGTTAGGGTTAGGGTTATGGTTAGGGTTATTGATATGGTTAGGGTTAGGGTTAGGGTTTAGAGTTAGGGTTAGGGTTAGATTTAGGGTTAGTGTTAGGTTTAGGGTTTGGGTTAGGGTTAGGGTGAATTTACATTTATGGTTATTGTTAGGGGTTAGGGTTAGGGTTAGGGTTAGGGTTAGGGTTTAGGGTTAGGGTTAGGGTTAGGGTTAGGGTTTAGGGTTATGGTTAGGGTTAGGGTTAGGGTTAGGGTTAGGGTTAGGGTTTAGGGTTAGGGTTAGGGTTAGGGTTAGGGTTAGGGTTAGGGTTTAGGGTTAGGGTTAGGGTTAGGGTTTAGGGTTAGGGTTAGGGTTAGGGTTAGGGTTAGGGTTAGGGTTATGGTTAGGGTTATTGATATGTTTAGGGTTAGGGTTAGGGTTTAGAGTTAGGGTTACGGTTAGATTTAGGGTTAGGGTTAGGTTTAGGGTTTGGGTTAAGGTTAGGGTGAATTTACATTTATGGTTATTGTTAGGGTTAGGGTTAGGGTTAGGGTTAGGGTTAGGGTTAGCGTTAGGGTTAGGGTTAGGGTTTAGGGTTAGGGTTAGGGTTAGGGTTAGGGTTAGGGTTTAGTGTTAGGGTTAGGGTTAGGGTTAGGGTTAGGGTTAGGGTTTAGGGTTAGGGTTAGGGTTAGGGTTAGGGTTAGGGTTAGGGTTTAGGGTTAGGGTTAGGGTTAGGGTTAGGGTTAGGGTTAGGGTTTAGGGTTAGGGTTAGGGTTAGGGTTTACTGTTAGGGTTAGGGTTAGGGTTAGGGTTAGGGTTAGGGTTAGGGTTAGGGTTAGGGTTATTGATATGTTTAGGGTTAGGGTTAGGGTTTAGAGTTAGGGTTACGGTTAGATTTAGGGTTAGTGTTAGGTTTAGGGTTTGGGTTAAGGTTAGGGTGAATTTACATTTATGGTTATTGTTAGGGGTAGGGTTAGGTTTTCGCTTAGGATTAGTGTTAGATCTATGGTCAGAGTTAAGGAGAACTGGACACTGCCTCTTCCTCTACTCCCACATTTTAGTATACATATATTTCACACTTAACAAGTAAAGAAGAATAGGGCTAGAGATGTAAAACAGAAGATGATATTAGGCAAGTACCTTTTGCAAAAAAGAAACAAACAAACAAACATAAACTTGATCATAAAGAGACCAAGAAAATGGAAGAGGATGAAAAAAAAAGAATGACAATCTAAGGGAAAAACTTAGATCATCTTCTATTTACCTGAGGATTGGTTGAACACAATGTTTCATGAGAATATAAGTTTGTTGTAAGAACCTGTGAGATTGAAGTAAGTAAATAAATGTGAATCAAGGATTTGATGGTTGTATAAAGAATTCTGGGTACCTGGAGATGCCACAAGAACATAGAACCAGTAGCATGATTTATACACATACATTAGTAGTATAAAGAAAATCAAAATAACAACAAATCTTGAAATATAATGATTTTTAATACAACAAAGAACTTTATTTTCAAAGGTCTTAAGTAGAAATGCAAATTTTTGGTTAGGGTTAGCGTTAGGGTTAAGTTTAGTGTTAGCATTAATTTTAGGGTTCGTTTGTGAATGTAGGGTTAGCCTGTGAATTTAGTGTTAGGGTTAGGGTTAAAGTTGTGAGTCTGGAGGCGGGAATTTAGGGTTTTGTTAGGGTTAAGGTTAGGATTAGGGTTAGGGTTAGGGTTCGGTTTGGGTTAGGGTTAGGGTTAGGTTTAGGGTTAAGGGTAGAGTTAGCGTTAATGTTAGTGTTAGGTTTAGTGTTAGGGTTAGGGTTAGGGTTAGGGTTTAGCATTTAGGGTTAGGATTATGTTTAAGGTTGGGGTTAGGGTTTAGATTTAAAGTTAGGGTTAGGGTTAGGGTTAGTGTTTGGGTTAGGGTTATGGTTAGTGTTTGGGTTAGGATTAGGGTTAGGGTTAGGGTTGGGTTAGGTTTAAGGTTGGGGTTAGGTTTACGTTTAGGGTTAGGGTTTAAGGTTAGGGTTAGGGTTAGGTTTATGGTTGGGGGTTGGTTTAGGTTTAGCGTTAGGGTTAGGTTTAGGGGTAGGGTTAGATTTATGGTTAGAGTTCATTCGGACTGGACATTGCACCTTTCTCTACTCCCACCTTTTAGTATGGAAATACTTCACACTTAACAGTAAAGAAGAATAGGGCTAGAGAGGTAAAGTAGAGGTTGATATTAGGCAAAAACCTTTTATACAAAAAAATAAAGAATCAAACACTTGATCATCAAGAGAGGAAAAAAATGCAAGAGGATGAAAAAGAAAGATTGAGAATCTAAGGGAAAAGCTTAGATCATCTTTTATTTACCTGAGGATTGGTTGTACAAAATGTTGCATGAGAATATAATGGAATATAAGTTTGTTGTAACAACCTGAGAAATTGAAGTTAGTAAATAAATGTGAATCAAGAATTTGATGCTAGTATAAAAATTCTGGGAACTAGGTGATGTCACAAGAAAATAGAACCAGTGGAATTGTTTATACACATGCAATAGTTGTATAAAGAAAATAAAAACAACAACAAATTTTGAAATATAATGATTTTAAATAAATACAATAAAGAACTCTATTTTCAAAGGACTTAAGTAGAAACGCAAATTTTGTGTTAGGGTTAGGGTTAGTGTTAGGGTTAGGGTTAGGTTTCGGGTTAGGATTATGGTTAAGATTATGGTTAGGGTCATGTTTAAGGGTTAGGGTTAGGGTTAGGGTTATGGTTAGGGTTATTGATATGGTTAGGGTTAGGGTTAGGGTTTAGAGTTAGGGTTAGGGTTAGATTTAGGGTTAGTGTTAGGTTTAGGGTTTGGGTTAGGGTTAGGGTGAATTTACATTTATGGTTATTGTTAGGGGTTAGGGTTAGGGTTAGGGTTAGGGTTAGGGTTTAGGGTTAGGGTTAGGGTTAGGGTTAGGGTTAGGGTTAGGGTTTAGGGTTAGGGTTCGGGTTAGGGTTAGGGTTAGGGTTAGGGTTTAGGGTTAGGGTTAGGGTTAGGGTTAGGGTTAGGGTTAGGGTTTAGGGTTAGGGTTAGGGTTAGGGTTTAGAGTTAGGGTTAGGGTTAGGGTTAGGGTTAGGGTTAGGGTTAGGGTTATGGTTAGGGTTATTGATATGTTTAGGGTTAGGGTTAGGGTTTAGAGTTAGGGTTACGGTTAGATTTAGGGTTAGTGTTAGGTTTAGGGTTTGGGTTAAGGTTAGGGTGAATTTACATTTATGGTTATTGTTAGGGGTTAGGGTTAGGGTTAGGGTTTAGGGTTAGGGTTAGGGTTAGGGTTAGGGTTAGGGTTAGGGTTAGGGTTTAGGGTTAGGGTT
Source organism: Sminthopsis crassicaudata (assembly GCF_048593235.1). Taxonomy (NCBI): domain Eukaryota; kingdom Metazoa; phylum Chordata; class Mammalia; order Dasyuromorphia; family Dasyuridae; genus Sminthopsis; species Sminthopsis crassicaudata. The sequence goes on from NC_133621.1 coordinate 256,174,935, forward strand.
AGGGTTAGGGTTAGGGTTAGGGTTTAGGGTTAGGGTTAGGGTTAGGGTTAGGGTTAGGGTTAGGGTTAGGGTTTAGGGTTAGGGTTAGGGTTAGGGTTTAGGGTTAGGGTTAGGGTTAGGGTTAGGGTTAGGGTTAGGGTTATGGTTAGGGTTATTGATATGTTTAGGGTTAGGGTTAGGGTTTAGAGTTAGGGTTACGGTTAGATTTAGGGTTAGGGTTAGGTTTAGGGTTTGGGTTAAGGTTAGGGTGAATTTACATTTATGGTTATTGTTAGGGTTAGGGTTAGGGTTAGGGTTAGGGTTAGGGTTAGCGTTAGGGTTAGGGTTAGGGTTTAGGGTTAGGGTTAGGGTTAGGGTTAGGGTTAGGGTTAGGGTTAGGGTTTAGGGTTAGGGTTAGGGTTAGGGTTAGGGTTAGGGTTTAGGGTTAGGGTTAGGGTTAGGGTTAGGGTTAGGGTTAGGGTTTAGGGTTAGGGTTAGGGTTAGGGTTTACTGTTAGGGTTAGGGTTAGGGTTAGGGTTAGGGTTAGGGTTAGGGTTAGGGTTAGGGTTATTGATATGTTTAGGGTTAGGGTTAGGGTTTAGAGTTAGGGTTACGGTTAGATTTAGGGTTAGTGTTAGGTTTAGGGTTTGGGTTAAGGTTAGGGTGAATTTACATTTATGGTTATTGTTAGGGGTAGGGTTAGGTTTTCGCTTAGGATTAGTGTTAGATCTATGGTCAGAGTTAAGGAGAACTGGACACTGCCTCTTCCTCTACTCCCACATTTTAGTATACATATATTTCACACTTAACAAGTAAAGAAGAATAGGGCTAGAGATGTAAAACAGAAGATGATATTAGGCAAGTACCTTTTGCAAAAAAGAAACAAACAAACAAACAAAAACTTGATCATAAAGAGACCAAGAAAATGGAAGAGGATGAAAAAAAAAGAATGACAATCTAAGGGAAAAACTTAGATCATCTTCTATTTACCTGAGGATTGGTTGAACACAATGTTTCATGAGAATATAAGTTTGTTGTAAGAACCTGTGAGATTGAAGTAAGTAAATAAATGTGAATCAAGGATTTGATGGTTGTATAAAGAATTCTGGGTACCTGGAGATGCCACAAGAACATAGAACCAGTAGCATGATTTATACACATACATTAGTAGTATAAAGAAAATCAAAATAACAACAAATCTTGAAATATAATGATTTTTAATACAACAAAGAACTTTATTTTCAAAGGTCTTAAGTAGAAATGCAAATTTTTGGTTAGGGTTAGCGTTAGGGTTAAGTTTAGTGTTAGCGTTAATTTTAGGGTTCGTTTGTGAATGTAGGGTTAGCCTGTGAATTTAGTGTTAGGGTTAGGGTTAAAGTTGTGAGTCTGGAGGCGGGAATTTAGGGTTTTGTTAGGGTTAAGGTTAGGATTAGGGTTAGGGTTAGGGTTCGGTTTGGGTTAGGGTTAGGGTTAGGTTTAGGGTTAAGGGTAGAGTTAGCGTTAATGTTAGTGTTAGGTTTAGTGTTAGGGTTAGGGTTAGGGTTAGGGTTTAGCATTTAGGGTTAGGATTATGTTTAAGGTTGGGGTTAGGGTTTAGATTTAAAGTTAGGGTTAGGGTTAGGGTTAGTGTTTGGGTTAGGGTTATGGTTAGTGTTTGGGTTAGGATTAGGGTTAGGGTTAGGGTTGGGTTAGGTTTAAGGTTGGGGTTAGGTTTACGTTTAGGGTTAGGGTTTAAGGTTAGGGTTAGGGTTAGGTTTATGGTTGGGGGTTGGTTTAGGTTTAGCGTTAGGGTTAGGTTTAGGGGTAGGGTTAGATTTATGGTTAGAGTTCATTCGGACTGGACATTGCACCTTTCTCTACTCCCACCTTTTAGTATGGAAATACTTCACACTTAACAGTAAAGAAGAATAGGGCTAGAGAGGTAAAGTAGAGGTTGATATTAGGCAAAAACCTTTTATACAAAAAAATAAAGAATCAAACACTTGATCATCAAGAGAGGAAAAAAATGCAAGAGGATGAAAAAGAAAGATTGAGAATCTAAGGGAAAAGCTTAGATCATCTTTTATTTACCTGAGGATTGGTTGTACAAAATGTTGCATGAGAATATAATGGAATATAAGTTTGTTGTAACAACCTGAGAAATTGAAGTTAGTAAATAAATGTGAATCAAGAATTTGATGCTAGTATAAAAATTCTGAGAACTAGGTGATGTCACAAGAAAATAGAACCAGTGGAATTGTTTATACACATGCAATAGTTGTATAAAGAAAATAAAAACAACAACAAATTTTGAAATATAATGATTTTAAATAAATACAATAAAGAACTCTATTTTCAAAGGACTTAAGTAGAAACGCAAATTTTGTGTTAGGGTTAGGGTTAGTGTTAGGGTTAGGGTTAGGTTTCGGGTTAGGATTATGGTTAAGGTTAGGGTTAGGGTCATGTTTAAGGGTTAGGGTTAGGGTTAGGGTTATGGTTAGGGTTATTGATATGGTTAGGGTTAGGGTTATTGTTTAGAGTTAGGGTTAGGGTTAGATTTAGGGTTAGTGTTAGGTTTAGGGTTTGGGTTAGGGTTAGGGTGAATTTACATTTATGGTTATTGTTAGGGGTTAGGGTTAGGGTTAGGGTTAGGGTTAGGGTTTAGGGTTAGGGTTAGGGTTAGGGTTAGGGTTAGGGTTAGGGTTTAGGGTTAGGGTTAGGGTTAGGGTTAGGGTTAGGGTTAGGGTTAGGGTTTAGGGTTAGGGTTAGGGTTAGGGTTTAGGGTTAGGGTTAGGGTTAGGGTTAGGGTTAGGGTTAGGGTTATGGTTAGGGTTATTGATATGTTTAGGGTTAGGGTTAGGGTTTAGAGTTAGGGTTACGGTTAGATTTAGGGTTAGTGTTAGGTTTAGGGTTTGGGTTAAGGTTAGGGTGAATTTACATTTATGGTTATTGTTAGGGGTAGGGTTAGGTTTTCGCTTAGGATTAGTGTTAGATCTATGGTCAGAGTTAAGGAGAACTGGACACTGCCTCTTCCTCTACTCCCACATTTTAGTATACATATATTTCACACTTAACAAGTAAAGAAGAATAGGGCTAGAGATGTAAAACAGAAGATGATATTAGGCAAGTACCTTTTGCAAAAAAGAAACAAACAAACAAACAAAAACTTGATCATAAAGAGACCAAGAAAATGGAAGAGGATGAAAAAAAAAGAATGACAATCTAAGGGAAAAACTTAGATCATCTTCTATTTACCTGAGGATTGGTTGAACACAATGTTTCATGAGAATATAAGTTTGTTGTAAGAACCTGTGAGATTGAAGTAAGTAAATAAATGTGAATCAAGGATTTGATGGTTGTATAAAGAATTCTGGGTACCTGGAGATGCCACAAGAACATAGAACCAGTAGCATGATTTATACACATACATTAGTAGTATAAAGAAAATCAAAATAACAACAAATCTTGAAATATAATGATTTTTAATACAACAAAGAACTTTATTTTCAAAGGTCTTAAGTAGAAATGCAAATTTTTGGTTAGGGTTAGCGTTAGGGTTAAGTTTAGTGTTAGCGTTAATTTTAGGGTTCGTTTGTGAATGTAGGGTTAGCCTGTGAATTTAGTGTTAGGGTTAGGGTTAAAGTTGTGAGTCTGGAGGCGGGAATTTAGGGTTTTGTTAGGGTTAAGGTTAGGATTAGGGTTAGGGTTAGGGTTCGGTTTGGGTTAGGGTTAGGGTTAGGTTTAGGGTTAAGGGTAGAGTTAGCGTTAATGTTAGTGTTAGGTTTAGTGTTAGGGTTAGGGTTAGGGTTAGGGTTTAGCATTTAGGGTTAGGATTATGTTTAAGGTTGGGGTTAGGGTTTAGATTTAAAGTTAGGGTTAGGGTTAGGGTTAGTGTTTGGGTTAGGGTTATGGTTAGTGTTTGGGTTAGGATTAGGGTTAGGGTTAGGGTTGGGTTAGGTTTAAGGTTGGGGTTAGGTTTACGTTTAGGGTTAGGGTTTAAGGTTAGGGTTAGGGTTAGGTTTATGGTTGGGGGTTGGTTTAGGTTTAGCGTTAGGGTTAGGTTTAGGGGTAGGGTTAGATTTATGGTTAGAGTTCATTCGGACTGGACATTGCACCTTTCTCTACTCCCACCTTTTAGTATGGAAATACTTCACACTTAACAGTAAAGAAGAATAGGGCTAGAGAGGTAAAGTAGAGGTTGATATTAGGCAAAAACCTTTTATACAAAAAAATAAAGAATCAAACACTTGATCATCAAGAGAGGAAAAAAATGCAAGAGGATGAAAAAGAAAGATTGAGAATCTAAGGGAAAAGCTTAGATCATCTTTTATTTACCTGAGGATTGGTTGTACAAAATGTTGCATGAGAATATAATGGAATATAAGTTTGTTGTAACAACCTGAGAAATTGAAGTTAGTAAATAAATGTGAATCAAGAATTTGATGCTAGTATAAAAATTCTGAGAACTAGGTGATGTCACAAGAAAATAGAACCAGTGGAATTGTTTATACACATGCAATAGTTGTATAAAGAAAATAAAAACAACAACAAATTTTGAAATATAATGATTTTAAATAAATACAATAAAGAACTCTATTTTCAAAGGACTTAAGTAGAAACGCAAATTTTGTGTTAGGGTTAGGGTTAGTGTTAGGGTTAGGGTTAGGTTTCGGGTTAGGATTATGGTTAAGGTTAGGGTTAGGGTCATGTTTAAGGGTTAGGGTTAGGGTTAGGGTTATGGTTAGGGTTATTGATATGGTTAGGGTTAGGGTTATTGTTTAGAGTTAGGGTTAGGGTTAGATTTAGGGTTAGTGTTAGGTTTAGGGTTTGGGTTAGGGTTAGGGTGAATTTACATTTATGGTTATTGTTAGGGGTTAGGGTTAGGGTTAGGGTTAGGGTTAGGGTTTAGGGTTAGGGTTAGGGTTAGGGTTAGGGTTAGGGTTAGGGTTTAGGGTTAGGGTTCGGGTTAGGGTTAGGGTTAGGGTTAGGGTTTAGGGTTAGGGTTAGGGTTAGGGTTAGGGTTAGGGTTAGGGTTAGGGTTTAGGGTTAGGGTTAGGGTTAGGGTTTAGGGTTAGGGTTAGGGTTAGGGTTAGGGTTAGGGTTAGGGTTAGGGTTATGGTTAGGGTTATTGATATGTTTAGGGTTAGGGTTAGGGTTTAGAGTTAGGGTTACGGTTAGATTTAGGGTTAGTGTTAGGTTTAGGGTTTGGGTTAAGGTTAGGGTGAATTTACATTTATGGTTATTGTTAGGGGTAGGGTTAGGTTTTCGCTTAGGATTAGTGTTAGATCTATGGTCAGAGTTAAGGAGAACTGGACACTGCCTCTTCCTCTACTCCCACATTTTAGTATACATATATTTCACACTTAACAAGTAAAGAAGAATAGGGCTAGAGATGTAAAACAGAAGATGATATTAGGCAAGTACCTTTTGCAAAAAAGAAACAAACAAACAAACAAAAACTTGATCATAAAGAGACCAAGAAAATGGAAGAGGATGAAAAAAAAAGAATGACAATCTAAGGGAAAAACTTAGATCATCTTCTATTTACCTGAGGATTGGTTGAACACAATGTTTCATGAGAATATAAGTTTGTTGTAAGAACCTGTGAGATTGAAGTAAGTAAATAAATGTGAATCAAGGATTTGATGGTTGTATAAAGAATTCTGGGTACCTGGAGATGCCACAAGAACATAGAACCAGTAGCATGATTTATACACATACATTAGTAGTATAAAGAAAATCAAAATAACAACAAGTCTTGAAATATAATGATTTTTAATACAACAAAGAACTTTATTTTCAAAGGTCTTAAGTAGAAATGCAAATTTTTGGTTAGGGTTAGCGTTAGGGTTAAGTTTAGTGTTAGCGTTAATTTTAGGGTTCGTTTGTGAATGTAGGGTTAGCCTGTGAATTTAGTGTTAGGGTTAGGGTTAAAGTTGTGAGTCTGGAGGCGGGAATTTAGGGTTTTGTTAGGGTTAAGGTTAGGATTAGGGTTAGGGTTAGGGTTCGGTTTGGGTTAGGGTTAGGGTTAGGTTTAGGGTTAAGGGTAGAGTTAGCGTTAATGTTAGTGTTAGGTTTAGTGTTAGGGTTAGGGTTAGGGTTAGGGTTTAGCATTTAGGGTTAGGATTATGTTTAAGGTTAGGGTTAGGGTTTAGATTTAAAGTTAGGGTTAGGGTTAGGGTTAGGTTTATGGTTGGGGGTTGGTTTAGGTTTAGCGTTAGGGTTAGGTTTAGGGGTAGGGTTAGATTTATGGTTAGAGTTCATTCGGACTGGACATTGCACCTTTCTCTACTCCCACCTTTTAGTATGGAAATACTTCACACTTAACAGTAAAGAAGAATAGGGCTAGAGAGGTAAAGTAGAGGTTGATATTAGGCAAAAACCTTTTATACAAAAAAATAAAGAATCAAACACTTGATCATCAAGAGAGGAAAAAAATGCAAGAGGATGAAAAAGAAAGATTGAGAATCTAAGGGAAAAGCTTAGATCATCTTTTATTTACCTGAGGATTGGTTGTACAAAATGTTGCATGAGAATATAATGGAATATAAGTTTGTTGTAACAACCTGAGAAATTGAAGTTAGTAAATAAATGTGAATCAAGAATTTGATGCTAGTATAAAAATTCTGGGAACTAGGTGATGTCACAAGAAAATAGAACCAGTGGAATACACATGCAATAGTTGTATAAAGAAAATAAAAACAACAACAAATTTTGAAATATAATGATTTTAAATAAATACAATAAAGAACTCTATTTTCAAAGGACTTAAGTAGAAATGCAAATTTTGTGTTAGGGTTAGGGTTAGTGTTAGGGTTAGGGTTAGGTTTCGGGTTAGGATTATGGTTAAGGTTAGGGTTAGGGTCATGTTTAAGGGTTAGGGTTAGGGTTAGGGTTATGGTTAGGGTTATTGATATGGTTAGGGTTAGGGTTAGGGTTTAGAGTTAGGGTTAGGGTTAGATTTAGGGTTAGTGTTAGGTTTAGGGTTTGGGTTAGGGTTAGGGTGAATTTACATTTATGGTTATTGTTAGGGGTAGGGTTAGGGTTAGGGTTTAGGGTTAGGGTTAGGGTTAGGGTTAGGGTTAGGGTTAGCGTTAGGGTTAGGGTTTAGGGTTAGGGTTAGGGTTAGGGTTAGGGTTAGGGTTAGGGTTAGGGTTAGGGTTTAGGGTTAGGGTTAGGGTTAGGGTTAGGGTTAGGGTTAGGGTTAGGGTTTAGGGTTAGGGTTAGGGTTAGGGTTAGGGTTAGGGTTTAGGGTTAGGGTTAGGGTTAGGGTTAGGGTTAGGGTTAGGGTTAGGGTTTAGGGTTAGGGTTAGGGTTAGGGTTAGGGTTAGGGTTAGGGTTTAGGGTTAGGGTTAGGGTTAGGGTTTACTGTTAGGGTTAGGGTTAGGGTTAGGGTTAGGGTTAGGGTTATTGATATGTTTAGGGTTAGGGTTAGGGTTTAGAGTTAGGGTTACGGTTAGATTTAGGGTTAGTGTTAGGTTTAGGGTTTGGGTTAAGGTTAGGGTGAATTTACATTTATGGTTATTGTTAGGGGTAGGGTTAGGTTTTCGCTTAGGATTAGTGTTAGATCTATGGTCAGAGTTAAGGAGAACTGGACACTGCCTCTTCCTCTACTCCCACATTTTAGTATACATATATTTCACACTTAACAAGTAAAGAAGAATAGGGCTAGAGATGTAAAACAGAAGATGATATTAGGCAAGTACCTTTTGCAAAAAAGAAACAAACAAACAAACAAAAACTTGATCATAAAGAGACCAAGAAAATGGAAGAGGATGAAAAAAAAAGAATGACAATCTAAGGGAAAAACTTAGATCATCTTCTATTTACCTGAGGATTGGTTGAACACAATGTTTCATGAGAATATAAGTTTGTTGTAAGAACCTGTGAGATTGAAGTAAGTAAATAAATGTGAATCAAGGATTTGATGGTTGTATAAAGAATTCTGGGTACCTGGAGATGCCACAAGAACATAGAACCAGTAGCATGATTTATACACATACATTAGTAGTATAAAGAAAATCAAAATAACAACAAGTCTTGAAATATAATGATTTTTAATACAACAAAGAACTTTATTTTCAAAGGTCTTAAGTAGAAATGCAAATTTTTGGTTAGGGTTAGCGTTAGGGTTAAGTTTAGTGTTAGCGTTAATTTTAGGGTTCGTTTGTGAATGTAGGGTTAGCCTGTGAATTTAGTGTTAGGGTTAGGGTTAAAGTTGTGAGTCTGGAGGCGGGAATTTAGGGTTTTGTTAGGGTTAAGGTTAGGATTAGGGTTAGGGTTAGGGTTCGGTTTGGGTTAGGGTTAGGGTTAGGTTTAGGGTTAAGGGTAGAGTTAGCGTTAATGTTAGTGTTAGGTTTAGTGTTAGGGTTAGGGTTAGGGTTAGGGTTTAGCATTTAGGGTTAGGATTATGTTTAAGGTTAGGGTTAGGGTTTAGATTTAAAGTTAGGGTTAGGGTTAGGGTTAGTGTTTGGGTTAGGGTTATGGTTAGTGTTTGGGTTAGGATTAGGGTTAGGGTTAGGGTTGGGTTAGGTTTAAGGTTGGGGTTAGGTTTACGTTTAGGGTTAGGGTTTAAGGTTAGGGTTAGGGTTAGGTTTATGGTTGGGGGTTGGTTTAGGTTTAGCGTTAGGGTTAGGTTTAGGGGTAGGGTTAGATTTATGGTTAGAGTTCATTCGGACTGGACATTGCACCTTTCTCTACTCCCACCTTTTAGTATGGAAATACTTCACACTTAACAGTAAAGAAGAATAGGGCTAGAGAGGTAAAATAGAGGTTGATATTAGGCAAAAACCTTTTATACAATAAAATAAAGAATCAAACACTTGATCATCAAGAGAGGAAAAAAATGCAAGAGGATGAAAAAGAAAGATTGAGAATCTAAGGGAAAAGCTTAGATCATCTTTTATTTACCTGAGGATTGGTTGTACAAAATGTTGCATGAGAATATAATGGAATATAAGTTTGTTGTAACAACCTGAGAAATTGAAGTTAGTAAATAAATGTGAATCAAGAATTTGATGCTAGTATAAAAATTCTGGGAACTAGGTGATGTCACAAGAAAATAGAACCAGTGGAATTGTTTATACACATGCAATAGTTGTATAAAGAAAATAAAAACAACAACAAATTTTGAAATATAATGATTTTAAATAAATACAATAAAGAACTCTATTTTCAAAGGACTTAAGTAGAAACGCAAATTTTGTGTTAGGGTTAGGGTTAGTGTTAGGGTTAGGGTTAGGTTTCGGGTTAGGATTATGGTTAAGGTTAGGGTTAGGGTCATGTTTAAGGGTTAGGGTTAGGGTTAGGGTTAGGGTTAGGGTTAGGGTTTAGGGTTAGACTTAGGGTTAGGGTGAGGGTTAGGGTTAGGGTTTAGGGTTAGGGTTAGGGTTAGGGTTAGGGTTAGGGTTAGGGTTAGGGTTAGGGTTAGGGTTAGGCTTAGGGTTATTGATATGGTTAGAGTTAGGGTTAGGGTTTAGAGTTAGGGTTAGGGTTAGATTTAGGGTTAGTGTTAGGTTTAGGGTTTTGGTTAAGGTTAGGGTGAATTTACATTTATGGTTATTGTTAGGGGTAGGGTTAGGTTTTCGCTTAGGATTAGTGTTAGATCTATGGTCAGAGTTAAAGAGAACTGGACACTGCCTCTTCCTCTACTCCCACATTTTAGTATACATATATTTCACACTTAACAAGTAAAGAAGAATAGGGCTAGAGATGTAAAACAGAAGATGATATTAGGTAAGTACCTTTTGCAAAAAAGAAACAAACAAACAAACAAAAACTTGATCATAAAGAGACCAAGAAAATGGAAGAGGATGAAAAAAAAAGAATGACAATCTAAGGGAAAAACTTAGATCATCTTCTATTTACCTGAGGTTTGGTTGAACACAATGTTTCAAGAGAATATAAGTTTGTTGTAAGAACCTGTGAGATTGAAGTAAGTAAATAAATGTGAATCAAGGATTTGATGGTTGTATAAAGAATTCTGGGTACCTGGAGATGCCACAAGAACATAGAACCAGTAGCATGATTTATACACATACATTAGTAGTATAAAGAAAATCAAAATAACAACAAGTCTTGAAATATAATGATTTTTAATACAACAAAGAACTTTATTTTCAAAGGTCTTAAGTAGAAATGCAAATTTTGGGTTAGGGTTAGCGTTAGGGTTAAGTTTAGTGTTAGCGTTAATTTTAGGGTTCGTTTGTGAATGTAGGGTTAGCCTGTGAATTTAGTGTTAGGGTTAGGGTTAAATTTGTGAGTCTGGAGGCGGGAATTTAGGGTTTTGTTAGGGTTAAAGTTAGGATTAGGGTTAGGGTTAGCTTTCGGTTTGGGTTAGGGTTAGGGTTAGGTTTAGGGTTAAGGGTAGAGTTAGCGTTAATGTTAGTGTTAGGTTTAGTGTTAGGGTTAGGGTTAGGGTTAGGGTTTAGCATTTAGGGTTAGGATTATGTTTAAGGTTAGGGTTAGGGTTTAGATTTAAAGTTAGGGTTAGGGTTAGGTTTAGATTTTCGGTTAGGTTTAGAGCTAGAGTAGGGAATCGGGAGGTGGGAATCTGTATTCTGGATGTGGTAGGAGGGAGGCGTTAGGCGGGAATCGGGACCCATGAATTTAAGGTCTGTATTAGGATTTGGGGTTTTGGTTTAGTCACCTGAGGATTGGTTGAACAAAATGTTATATGAGAATATAATGGAATATAAATTCGATGTAACAAATAAAGAACTTGATGTAAGTAAGAAAATGTGAAGCAAGAATTTGATGCTAATCTATAGAATTCTGTGTATTATGAGATGACACAGGAAAATAAGACTAGTATGATGAGTTACACATAGGCAGTAGTATTAGAAAGAAAAAAAAAACAACAAATCTTGAAAGACAGTGATTTTAAATAAATACAATAAAGAACCCCATTTTCTGAAGATTTAAAAAGGAACGCAAATTTACGGTTATGTTCGATTTATGGTTAGGGATAGGGTTAGGGTTAGGTTTTGGGTTAGGGTTAGGATTAGGGTGAGGGTTAAAGTTAGGGTGAATTTATCTTTAGTGTTAGGGTTATTGTTCGGTTTATCGCTAGGTTTAGGTTTAGGGTTAGGTTTAGGGTGAGGGTTAGGTTTAGGATTAGGGTTATGCTTAGTGTTAGGATTTGGGTTTAGGATTAAGGTTAGGGTTAGTATTTAGTGTTAAGGTTAGAGTCGGGAGGCAGATTTGTGTTAGGGTTAGGATTAGGGTTAGGGTTAGAGTCAGTAGGCAAATTTAGGGTTAGCGAATTTAGTGTTAGTGTTAGAGTTAGGGTTACATTTAGGGTTAGAGTTAAACAGGACTGGACACTGCACCTTCCTCTTCTCCCACCTTTTAGTATAGAAATACTTCACACTTAACAGATAGAGAAGAATAGGGCTAGAGAGGTAAAACAGAGGATGATATTAAGCAATAACATTTTGTAAAAAAGAAACTAACAAACAAACAAAAACTTGATCATAAGGAGAGCAAGAAAATGGAAGAGGATTAAAAAGTAAGAATGAGAATCTAAGGGAAAAACTTAGATCATCTTTTATTTACTTGTTTATTGGTTGAACAAAATGTTGCATGAGAATATAATAGAATATAAGTTTGTTGTAACAACCTGATAAATTGAAGTTAGTAAATAAATGTGAATCAAAAATTTGATGCTAGTATAAAGAATTCTGTGTATTATGAGATGCCACAAGAAAATAGAACCAGTAGGATGATTTTTCCACATACAGTAGTAGTATAAAGAAAATAAAACCAACAACAAATCTTGAAATATAATGATTTTAAATAAATAAAATAAAGAACTTCATTTTCAAAGGACTTAAGTAGAAACGCAAATTTTATGTTAGGGTTCGATATGGGAGGTAGGAGGGTGTAGGCTGTGAATTTAGGGTTAGTGTTAGGGTTCGGGTTAGGATTTAGGATTAGTGTTATGGTTATAGTTAAGGGGGACTTGACACTGCACCTTCCTCTACTCCCCTCATTTAGTATAGAAATACTTTACACTTAACAGGCAAAGAAGAATAGGGCTATAGAGGTAAAACAGAGGATGATATGATGTAAGAAACAATTGTAAAAAAAAAACAAACAAATAAAAAAGTAAACTTGATCATAAAGAGAGGAATAAAAGGGAAGTGGATGTAAAAGAAAGAATGAGATGTTAAGGGAAAACCTTAGATCATCTTGTAGTCACCTGTTGATTGGTTTAACAAAATGTTATATTAGAATATAATGGAATATAAATTTGTTGTAAGAAACCGAGAAATTGAAGTAAGTAAATGTGAAGCATGAATTTGATGCTACTATAAAGAATTCTGGGTACTATGAGATGACACAGGAAAATAGAACCAGTAGGATGAGTTATACAAAGATAGTGGTAGTATAAAGAAAATAAAAACAACAACAAATCTTGAAAGACAATGATTTTAAATAAATATAATAAAAAACCCCATTTTCAGAGGACTTAAGAAGAAACATGCTATTTATCTCTTAAAAGGGAAGTGATAGGCAAAGTACATGTATATATATATATATATATTTACATTTATATGTATATGTGTATGGATAGGTAGACTAATATAGCCCCTGTTTGGATTTATATTGCTTGGATATACTTATTTGTTATATGCACTCTTTATCCCCTCCTTGCATTTCTAAATGGAGGGAACTTTGTAGGGATATATTACGACTAACTATTGCACTAGTGATACAAAATTGGAGATCCATTAAAACTCTTTCCAAAAATATGCAGAAGACTCTAGCAGAATACATGAAAATATTTGATGATTACTTTTAAGTGGTCATTTTTGTTGTTATATCTTGCAAGATAAATATGATAATGGGGCTTATATAAGTTATCTTCAATTAACAGTAGAGAAGAACTGACCAATGTGTGCACACATTGTGTGTATCATTTTTAATCTCTGTCTTAACAATGAAACCAGTTTGTTCTGGCAAAAGATTTTAATTTAATGTACTCTAGGAGATTATTTATCCATTTAAACTGAGGATATTTAATAATGAAATCATTTGCCAAATTTTATGATTGTTTAAAAGTTATCTGACACATCCTGTTCCACTCAAAAACCAGTGAACCTCTCTATTCTTCATGTCAATGTGACACATGATTCCATGATATAATATAGCAAGGATTTGTCATCCACCACTATTTCTCTCTTATTCTTCTCACTATAACAATGTCTTTCTTGCGATGACACTTGGGGATCTATGTGATCATTTCTTCTAACATAAGTATCTGTTTCTTTCTCAGAAAACTCAACTACACTCTCCACAATAAAGTCCTCATAGATATCGTATAATTCCCAAGCTTTAGTACATCTTCTTCTTTTTTTCTGTGACAAATTTTTTTATCCTCTAAATGTTTAACAATTCAATATTCTTCTCTGTCCTTTACAATTCTTTCTTCCTCATTTTCTCAGCGAATTACTTCTATTTTTAAGAGAGACAAAGTATTCTTCCTGACAAACCATAGTAAAGGAACATTCCTCTTGTTCCTTCATATTTTCTTTCAAATAGGAAAACCAATCTGCAGTATGGGTATACATGTTACTAGGTATCACAGTGGGGAGAGTGCTGTACCCGTAATCAAGAAACTCTTGAGTTCAAATTCTTCCTCATATACTTACTCAAGTATTATCTCAAGGAAGCTCTATGATTCAGTTTCCTCATCTATAAACATGGATATATTATTACCTACCTCTCAGAGTTGTGAAGATTACATAACAAAAAAAGTATTTGGAAAATCTTGAAATGCTATATGAAGGCAAGCTAATAGGTATTTTTGTCAATAGAAGAAATACAAATCTAGCACTTTTTTCAATAGTATTTTATTTTTCCAAATGCTTACAAAGATAGTTTTCAAAATTCATTTTTCATAAGATCCGAAGTTTCAAATTGTTCCTCTTCCTTTCTTTCCTTACCCACTCTCCAAGAAAGTAAACAATCTAATATGGGTTATACATATACAATCCTTTCAAACATAATTCTGTATTTGTCATGTTGTGAAAGAAAAATCAGACCAAAAGTGAGTTTGATATATAATATTTTTATTCAAATCAATTAAATATTTATTTAAATTCAACAATTGTAAATATTATTTCCTCAGCAATTGTGGATATTATTTCTAAGTTTTCATTGATTTATCCTTCTTCGTGAAGGAATTTTGAACTTACTAATCCATTTTCTGATTTCAGATCTGGGACTTTACCCATAATGAGTTCTCAATTTCTATTCTAGTCTTGGTTAAATTGAAAATGATTTTTTCTCTATTTACCATGACAAAAGAGTAACTTTTAGAAAGGAACCTTCTGATGTATGGGACAAATTAATTTGTCAACAATCTATTCTTAGTTCAATATGAGCAAATCCTTGAAATGCTTACTTTTTAAAATAGGTATGTATTTTATTTATCCTTGGAAAGATTCTAAATGTTTTAGGACCCAGAAATGAAAGTACTTTAGAGGTCATTATTTCAACCTCATTTAAAGAAGATTAAACTGAGCTTATGAGTCAGGCATGTAACTTAACAAAGTAGAAGAGTCAGAATTTGGGTCCAGATCCTCCTGATGCCAAATCCAGTGCTTTTTCTCCTATCCTAATTTATCTTAATTAGAGAATTTTTAAATGAGTAGAAAAAACAAGAACATGGAACAGAAACTCTTAGAAATATAGAAAAGTCATGCCATCCAAGTGATTATTAAATTTTTACTTTGATAACTGAATTGAAAGGACTTTCTTTTGGGGCTGTTTTTTCTCCCCACTGGTGAGTTGTGGAGTTCAGCTCCTTCCTTTCAGAAAGAATAAGCCTGCTATCTGGTGGTCAAATCAGAAATTACTCATTTGAATCCATCATAAAAGATCCAAACCATGTACCAGTAGCTGCAAATTGCAAAGGGGAAGTTAAGAATTTTATTTCCACTTAATTTGATTGGTAAGTGTTGTTGCAGTTCTCTAAATTATTATTTTCTTTTTAGCTCCAAAAAGACTTCTTTAGAATTTTTCCAAATGTACGAAAAACAATCCTACTTAATTAATTCAATTCAATCAACCCATAATAAAAATAACTGTGATGAAGTCACAAATATATAAAAACAAGAAAACAAGATTCACAGGAACAGAACTTCAGTTCTTCAATGCTACTCATTTTAGATAGAAGTCAGATAGACTAGACATTTCAAGCTTCACCAGAATGGTCAGGATCACAAATGAAGTTGGGACACTGGCTTCTGGGAATCCAGATTCTCAATTTTTCTTCTAGCCCCAGCATAACACAAAGTTCAAAGGCCAGTGTCCTATACCCTACAGAGGATGAGTTCACAATTTCTTCCTTTTGGACTTCTCAACTTCATGTATAGCAAAAACATTAAGGATATTTCTTGTCTTTCCCTGCATTATATCTCTTAGTAGGTAACTTCTTAGATATAATTTCTTGTATGTTACTATCAGCTATCAAGTCATGTCCTAACTCTAAACCAGTTTTTATGTAAGTACCCTGATTATGATGTCTCTCTGTTAATGTCATTTCTACTTATAAAATGATAACAGTTTTTGATATTGAACCATTTGATTTTGGTGTCAAGAACTTTCTTATATAGATCTTCATTGACTCCTATAGAAACATTTACCAGTTTCCACCTCTTTAGGGTACTTACCAGTATGGTGGCTAAGGGCAGTGGACTGGAAGTATTAGTCTTCTCAAGGCTTTAGGATTCAGAATCCTTGCTTGTCACCATTAGAGTCTGAGAGGAATTGAGATGTTGATGGGTATTGCCCCTTACTTGTTATATTCTATCTCTCCATCAGGTTCTCCTCTTTCCCTTATATTCATCAGTTATCAAGACTTGTCAATTCTACCTACAAAGAATTCCTCATATTTATCCCTTTCTCCCTATTCACACAGCAGACACTTTATTTCAGACTCCCATTACTTCTTACCGGACTATTAAAATAGCCTCCTAATTGTATTCCCTGCTTATACTCTCTTTTCTCTCCATCCTCTACCAAAATGCCAAAAAATTTATATGAGTAAAATACAGATCAAATCATGTCATTCCTTATGCAAATAAATTTTAACCATGTTAGTAGTCTCCAGGACAAGCACAAAAGACACAAATTGTTTTCTCAAACTTCATCAGAAGCCTTTCCCTATAATTTAGCTTTTATACAGATATATATATGTATATATGTATACATATATATGCATACATGTGTGTATTTTATATATGTACACATATACCATATATACATACACACACAAACACATTTGTATGTATATATATATATATATATATATGTATATGTATTTAGCAATCTATCTATAAATAAAACACACTCTCACAGAGAAAGAGAGACAGAGACAGAAGAATGGAAAGGAGAGAGAGATATTTTTGTTATTCCAGTTATGTTTGAATCTTTATGACTCTATTTGCATTTTCTTGACAAAGATAGTAGAGTGGTTTGCCATTTCCTTCATCAGCTCAGTTTACAAATAAGGAAACCGAGGCAAACAGGGTAAAATGTCTTATCCATAGTCACACAGCTAGTAAGGGTCTGAGACTAGATTTTAACTTGGAAAGACTCTTCCGGACTTGAGGCCCAATGTTTTATTATCTGTGCTATTTAACTAGATGGATGGATGAATGGATGAATGGATTAGATAAATATTATCTTTCCCAAAGAATGTTAGTTTTCTGAGAGTAAGAATTATTTCATAAAAAAGTAAACAAAAACAGATCCCCAATGTCTAATAGTACCTGGCACAAAGAAGGTGCTTAAGTGATGCTAGTTTATTGGTTTATAGAACCACAAGTTTTCTCCACCTACATTTTTAATGAACTCACATTTCTTCCCTTAGTGCATTCTCCATTCTAATGAGATTAGCAGTATATTTGTTGCTTCTTATATCCAATAAGAATTGATCTCAGATCATGGAAGAGCTTAAAATGGATTTTGAAAATCAAGTAGGTAAGTTTGAGAAAAAATTGGGAAGAGAAATGAGAGTGTAAAGCAAAAAAAAGAAAAAATATTAAAAGCTAATGAGGAGCAAAATTGGCCTAATAGGAAAGGAGCTAAAATGTTCACTGAAGAAAATAATTCTTTAAAAATCAGAATTGAGCAAATGAAATCTAAGGACTTTATGAGAAATCAGGAATTCTTAGTTTCTTTGTAGTAAGTTTATTTATTTTTAATACACATAGCTTTATGAATCATGTTGAGAGAGAAAAATCAGAGCAAAAAGGGAAAAACCATGGAAGAGATTAAAAACACAGAAAAACAAGTGAATATAATGTGTACTGATTTACATCTAGTCTCAGATATTTTCTTGATACAGATGGCATTTTAAGTCCAAAGTCTACTGGGATTGCTTTGGATCACTGAACCACTGAGAAAAACAAAACCTTTCATAGGTGATCATTGCACATTCTTGCTGTTATTGTGTACAGTGTATTCCTGGTTATGCTTATTTTGCTCAGCCTCAATTCATGAATTCATGTAAATCTTTCCAGGACTTTCTATAATCAGCTTGTTCATCATTTTTTATAGAATAATATTCCATTGCCTTCATGTACCACAGCTTGTTCAGCCATTCCCCAATTGATGAGCATCCACTTGTTTTTCCATTTTTTTTTTTGCTACCAAAAAAAGAACTGCTACAAATATTTTTGCACATATGGGTCCTTTTCCTACCCTTAATGATTTCCTTAGGATACAGGCCAAGGAATGGAACTCTGGGCTAAAGGAAAATTCATAGTTTTATAGCCCTTTGGACATAGTTCCAGATTGCTCTTCAGAATGGTTGGATTATTTCCCAATTCCACCAACAAGGCATTAGTGTCCCAGTTTTCCCACATCCTCTTCCATTTATCAATTCTTTTATGATTATTTTTTCCTTTCTTCTTAGCCAATCTCAGAGATGTGAAGTGGTCTCTCAGAGTTGTTTCAATTTGCATTCTCTGGTCAATAGTGATTTAGACCATTTTTTTTTCATATAACTATAAATAACTTCAATTTAATAACCTAAAAATTATCTGTTCATATTCTTTGACCATTTATCAATTTGAGAATGACTTGTATTCTTATAAATTTGAGATTTCTTTAAATATTTTAGAAATGAAATCTTGATCAGAAATATTGTCTGTAAAAATTTTTCCCAGCTCTGTACTTCCCTTTTAATCTTGCTTCTGTTGGTTTTGTTTGTGTAAAATCTTTTTAATTTAATGCAATCAAAGTTTTCCATTTTGCTTTCATAATGTTCTCTAATTCTAGTTCCTGCCTTCTCCAAAGATTTGATAGGTAAATTATCTCTTGTTCTCCTAATATGTTTATGGTATCTTCTTTTATGCCCAAATCATGGATCCATTTTGATCTTATTTTGATATGGGGTGTGAGATGTAAATCTGTGCCAGTTTTCTGAAATATTAGTTTCCAGTTTTCCTAGCAATTTTTGTCAAATAGTGAATTCTTATTCCAGAAGCTGGAGTTTGGGGATTTATCAAATACTAGATTGCTGTAGATCTTAATTATTGTATCATGTGTGTCAACCTATTCCATTGATTCACCACTAATACTAACACTAAAGCCAGTACAAAATAGTTTTGATTACTGCTACTTTATAACATAGTTTTAGTTTTGGTACTACTAAGCAACCATTCTTTTGTACATTTTTCATTAATTCCCTTATTATTCTTGATCTTTTGTTCTTCCAAATGATTTTTGTATTATTTTTTCTAGGTCAATAAAATAATGCTTGGGCAGCTTAATTTGTATAGCACTGAACAACTTGACCAATTTAGGAAGAATTGTCATATTTATTATATTAGCTCAGTCTTACCATGAACAATGATATTTTTTCAGTTGTTTAGATCTGATTTTGTGTGAGAAGTGTTTTGTAATTGTGTTCATATAGTTCTTAGGTTTGTCTTACAGATAGACCCCCAACTATTTTATTTTGTCTAGAGTAATTTTAAATTGATATATTCTCTTTCTATCTCTGGCTGATGGTTTTTGTCAGTAATATGTAGAAATGCTAAAGATTTGTGTGAGTTTATATTATATCCTGTAGTTTTGCTAAAGTTGTGGATTGTTTCGAGTAGGTTTTTGGATGATTTTCTAGGATTTTATAAGTATATCATCATATTATCAGCAAATGATAATTTTATTTCTTCATTGAATATTCTAATTCCTTTAATCTCTTTTTTTCTTTTCTTATTGCTAAATTCAAAACTTTATACAATGTTTAATAATGCTGGTGATAACAGGCATCCTTTTTTCATCCCTGATCTTATTGGGAATGCATTCAGCTTCTCTCCATTACAAATAATGCTTAATGTAGATTTTAGTAGATAATGATTATTATTATTTTAAGGAAAGCTCCCATTATCCCTATATTCTATAGTGTTTTTAATAGGAATGGGTGCTGTATTTTGTCGAAAGCTTTTTCTGCATCTTCTGAAATTATTATATGATTTCTGTTGGTTTTGTTATTGAGATGATGGTAATAGTTTTCCTGATATTGAAAAAGCCCTGCATTCCTGGTATAAACCCCATTTAGTCATAGCATTTTATCATGCTGATAAGTTGCAATCATTTCTTTTCTAATCTTTTGTTTAAAAGTTTTGCATCAATATTCATTAGGGAGATTGGTCTGTAGTTTTCTTTCTGTTTCGGCCCTTCCTAATTTAGATATCAGTGCTAAATTTGTGTTATAGAAGGAATTTGGCAGTACTCCTTCTTTACTTACTTTTGCAAGGTAGTTTATTTTTCTAAATTCTTACATCAATAAAATGGAAAATAAACAGATCAATGAATTAAACACACCTAAAAAGCTTTAACTAATTTAGCATTAAAATTGAAAATCCTGAAAATTGAAGGTGAAATTAATAAAATTGAAAAAAAAAAAAACCCAAACCAAAACTTCTACATTAATAAATAAATCTAGGACCTGACTTTATGAAAAAAAAAAAAAAAACAACAATAAAATAGATAGGCCATAAGAATTTGATTAAAAAAACAAAAGAAAGCCAAAATACTCAGCATTGAAATAAAAAGGATGAAATCATCATCAAAAGAAGAAGAAGAAGAAGAAGAAGAAGAAGAAGAAGAAGAAGAAGAAGAAGAAGAAGAAGAAGAAGAAGAAGAAGAAGAAGAAGAAGAAGAAGAAGAAGAAGAAGAAGAAGAAGAAGAAGAAGAAATTAAAGCAGTCATTTGGATAAACTTTGCCTAACTTTATGCTAAATTATCTGACAATTTGAATGAAATTGATGAATATTTTTTAAAATATAAATTACCTAGATTAAAAGATCAGTAAATGGAAACCCTAAATAATCCCGTATTAGAAAAATAAATTAAACAAGGTATTAATGAATTCCTTAGGAAAAATCATCAAATCCAGATGAGTTCATGACTAAATTCTACCAAATATTTAAAGAACAATTAATTCCAATAGTATGTAAACTATTTGGAAAAATCATGAACTCATTTCGACCTTATCTTAGTATATGGTGTTAGGGTTGGATCAATGCCTAGTTTCTGCCATACTAGTTTCCAATTATCACAGTAGTTTTTGTCAAATAGTGTGTTCTTATCCCAAAAGCTGGGGTCTTTGAGTTTGTCAAACACTAGATTACTATAGTCATTAACCACTGATTGACTACTCATTTCTTAGCCAGTGCCAGATGGTTTTGATAACCACTGTTTTATAATACAATTTTAGGTCTGGCACAGATAGGTCACTTCATTTGCATTTTTCATTAATTCCTTTGAAATTTTTAACTTTTCTTCCAAATGAACTTTGTTATTATTTTTTTAAGATTATTTTTTTCAATAATTTCTTGGGAGTTTGATTAGGTATGGTACTGAATAAGTAGATTAATTTAGGTAGTATTGTTATTTTTATTACATTTGCTCAGCCTATCAATGAGCACCTGATATTTTTCCAGTTAATTAGATCTTGTTTCATTTGTATGAAAATTGTTTTATAGTTGTATTCATATAGTTTCTAACTTTGCCTTGGCAGGTAGACTCCCAAATATTTTACATTATCTACATGTATCTCAAATGGAATTTCTCTTTGTATCTCTTGCTGTTGGACTTTGTTAGCAATATATAAAAACGCTGGTGATTTCTGTGGATTTATTTTGTATCCTGAAACTTTGCTAAAGTTGTGAATTGTTTCTAATAGATTTTTAGTTGATTCTCCAGGATTCTATAAGAATCATATCCTCTGTAATAAGTGATAATTTGTTTTCCTCATTATGTATTGTAATTTCTTTAATCTCTTTTTCTTCTCTTATTTGTGTTATAAAGGAACTTGGCAGTACTCCTTCTTTTCCTAGTTTTGCAAATAGTTTGCATAGTATTGGAATTAATTGCTCTTTAAATGTTTGGTAAAATTCCCATGTAATCCCATCTAGCCCTGGATATTTTTTCTTAGGAAGATGATTAATAGTTTCTTCAATTTTTATTTTTTTCAATGTTTATTCAATGATTAATAGTTTGTTCATTTTTTTTTTTTTTTGCTGAAATGGGAATATTTAAATAATTTATTTCCTCCTCTGTTAATCTGGGCAATCTATATTTTTGTAAGTATTTCTCCATATCACTTAGATTATCAGTTTTTTTGGGGTTTTTTGACTGATTCTTGAAGTGTCATTATTCAATTCTAAGTTTTAGTGAATTATTTTCTACAGTTAGTTTTTTTGTGTCCTTTTTTATTTGGCCAATTGAACTTTTAAATGAGGTGTTTTATTCATTGCATTTATTTTCCATTTCATGAATTCTGTTTTTCAATGAATTGGTTTCTTTTTCATATCTATTTTGTAAGCAGTTATTCTTTCCAATTTCATCAAATCCATTTTTAAGGAATTTTCTTCAGATAATTTCTGTTGTTTCTTTTCCAAACTCTTTTGCAAGATTCTCATTTCCTTTCCCCATTTTTCTTCTAACTCTCTCTTAAGACCCTTTTTGAATTCTTCAGAGAGCCTTGTGAAATGGGGACCGACTTCTATTACCCTTTGGGCATCTGGAGATGATTTGCCTTTAGGATCCTCAGGGGTTTGAGATCTGTTCTTCTCTTTATCAAAAATATATGTATGATCAGAGTTCCTTTTGATTTTTTACTCATTTTTTTGAAGATTGAAGGCTGCTCTTAGGGCAAAGGGTCAACAGTTATTTTAGTTTTCCTTGTGGCTGGTGCTGCTGATTGACTTCTGGTGCTGGCTAGACATGGCCAGGTGCTGCATTATTTTGGGGTTCAGAGGCTCATTCTTTGCCTTTTGTATTTGCTTTGGATGTCTCACAGTTAATCTGCTGATCCATTGGCTTGTAACCAGGACAGAGTAGCATAAGAGTCTCCCAGTAGATTCCCTGGTGAGCAGAGACTACAAGGTTCTGGCTCCCTGCACATATTGGATCTACCCTCGGCCTCATCCCCTTCTGCCCAATTGAAACAGACCCTTTCTGAAGTTCTTCCAAAGTATCTTCTCCTGCAAATTCATTATACTCCAAATATTTGTGGGTGCTGTCACTCCAAAACCAGTTCAGAGGCTTGATGTGGTGTTGATCTAAGGGACATTAGGGGAAGAGCAGATAAAGATGTGTCTACTTTCTGCCTTTGTGGCTTTGACCCTTATTTATAGACTTTTAAAACCAATCTTATACACCTTTTAGTAGAACAGCAACCCAAGAGACTGGTATGTAACAAATAAAAGAATATATGGTAATTCCAATTCCCATAAGTAAGATTACCTTTTCCAGACTGGTCATTCTTATTTTATATTATTTCAATTTTGCATGTACACTGCAGTGGCACTATGTTCTTATACTATATGCATGGAACTAATTTTTCTTGTTCCTTTTTCGACATTTATAAATGCCTTTAGGTGCTTGGATTTGATTTGATTTTTTTGAACGGTGATATAAACATTCTTGCTAAAAATGAACCCAGGAGATATTAAAAAGCTACAGTTAAATGGAAGAATAGTTTCTTTTATTTTTTTAGAGATTAAAAAAACACAAATAAGGGAAGCTTGTCTTCTTGTACTTCCAAAAGCAAAAAGGAAAACCATATCATGACATTTTTGGTCATCTTGCCTTGTGGTGCTCCATGATGAAGACAATACACTACCATGAAATTAAATCCAAAATTATGTTCCAATAAAGGATTCAGAAAATTAATAATTAGAGAAAATATACATTACTTGACAAGATCTATCAAATAAAATCCCAACATTTGCCTTTGACATAGGCATGTACCATTTGGGACTTTCAGTGTGAGGATAGAATGGTAAAAACTATGGTGAAAATTTGATTTGATATCAAGAAAAATAAAAGGCTTTTAGACACAGCTCAAGTCATGTTAAATTAAGAAGCATTTATTAAGTAGAGACTGTGTGTCAGGCATTGTACTAAACCCAAAATACATAGGAGGGTGAAAACAGTTCCTTACTTCCAGGAAGCCTTGTAACTGTCTAGCATAAATAATTATATTCAAAGAGAGAAATGGAAAGCATTTAAGTAAAACAAAAAATGGGGGAAGAATAATAGTAATGTAAGGATATTGATTCTGTTTCCATTTTTAAAGAAATTTAATTGATGGTAATTTGAGGAAGTTAAATAAATCCAGAAACTGCCATTATTATTTTTAAGAAAAGCATTTGACTCAATAAATCAAGATAGAGTTTTAAAGGCTTTCTATGTGTAAGATATTTCTCACACTCATGTTAATAAGATGGTGCAAAAGCACCCATAGAAATTATATCAATTAAGTGCTGATCATTAATGTCAATTGAAGTATAAAACTAGAGATCTATGCATGTATAGTGATATTGTCATCATGAAGGATATCCCAAGGAAGGTATAATCTGAAGTCTTTTGTATTAATGGAAAATTTTATTAAGTGTTCTTAGTCACATATGTACTGAGCCTTTGAACAGTTTATAAACCAACTATGTAAAATCCATAATTACTAAGGAAATTGGTTTCACCATCCATTTGGAGAAAGTATGGAAGAAAAGTGTATTTTGCCTAGCTTTTGACATGTAGCCAGTTGGAAAGTCTACTAAATAAGTGGAAAATGGGGGAGAAATATTGCTACAAAGTCAAAAAATGGGGTTCAAAGTCTACCTGATGTTACCACCTGTAGGAACTTTGAGCTCTACTCTTAGGCATCTATGATCCCATCAGTGTATGTATGTGTGTGTGTGTGTGTGTGTGTGTGTGTGTGTGTGTGTGTGTGTGTTGGACATAAATTGTAAATGGAACTGGGTCCAAGTAAAACTAATGTCAGATAACATTTGGGAAAATAATCAGTGCTTCCAAATGATCCAAACCTCCTCATTTTTTTCTTTTTTTTTAAAATTATTTTATTGATATTGTTTCTTTTTATGAAGGTAGAAGCCTTCATTTGCTAGAATAACTTTTCCTCTATCCTCATCCAAAAAGTTATAGAACCAAGAATAAAAAAGAGAAAAGAGACAGTTCAATAAAATAAATACATATGTTAATTCTGACAAGATATGTAATAATTCATTTTTATATATTCCCAACTCTACAAATAAGGGAGATGTGCTCCCATAATTTCAGAGTTTGGTTTATTTTCTTTTAATAATTGTTTTATTATTGTTGTTGAAGTCATTGTGTATATTTTTCCTTGTTTTGTTTACTTCATTTTATTTCAATTCAAATAACACTTCCCATGATTCCATCTTTTTCATTTCTAATACCACAGTAATATTCCATTATTTTCACATACCACAATTGCTTAAACAGTTTTCAAAGGTGAGGAACTTTGTTTCCAGATTTTTTTCTATGACAAAAAAGTTGCTATCAACATTTTAATATATTTTGGACTTATCACTAATCTTCTTGGGATATATATATATATATATATATATATATATATATATATATATATATATATATATATATATATATATGTATATGCCTAATGGTGGTTTCTCTATATTAATGATTATGTAAATTTTACTTTCTTCCCATAATTCCAAATTACCTTCCAGACAGATCCTCCAGCAGAACATGAGTTTGCCTGCTTTTCACATATTGTCTAAAAGTATTTTCACCATTTTTAATTTAATAGTTTTCTCTATAAGGAAGCTCAAAACACATACTCAAAGTCAAAGCTCCTACAACCAAACTCTTTAAGAAAAATAAGAATTGGGGTCAGGTCATGGAAGAGCTCAAAAGGGATTTTGAAAATCAAGTAAAAGGAAAAGAGGAAAAAATAGAAAAATAATTTAGAATAATGCAAAAGGAAATACAAAAAGCTAATGAAGAGAAGAATGCCTTAAAAAGCAAAATTAGCCACTTGGGAAAGGAGGAACCAAATCTCACTGAGGAAAGTAGTAATTCCTTAAAAATTAAAATTGAGCAAATGGAAGATAATGACTTTATGAGAAATTAAAAAATAATAAAACAGAACAAAAAAATAAAAGAACAGGGAAGATGTGAAATATATCATTGGAAAAATCACTGATATAAAAAATAGATCAAAGAGAGATAATTTAAAAAATTATTGGTCTACCTGAAAATCATGATCAAAAAAAGGTCCTAGATATTATATTTCTAGAAAGTATCAAGAAAAATTGTCCTGATATACATCATCTTTCAAGAAAGTATCAAGGAAAATTGTCCTCATATTCAAGAAGCAGAGGGTAAAATAAAAATTGAACGAATGCACCAAGCACCTCTTGAAAGAGTTCCCAAAATGAAAACTCCTAGGAATATTACAGTCAAATTTTGGAGCTCCCAGATCAAGAGGAAAATATTGCAAGCACCCCAAAAGGAACAATTCAAGTATAGTGGAACCACAGTCAGGATAAGAAAAGATTTAGCAGCTTCTATTTTAAAAGACTGGAGGGCTTTGAATATGATATTCAGGAGAGCACTAGAACTAGGATTACAACCAAGAATCACCTACTCAGAAAAACTAAGTATAATTCTGAGGTAGACATTCAATGAAATAGAGGATTTTCCAACATTCATGATGTAGCTGAATGGAAAGTTGATTTTCAAATACAAGGCACAAAAGAAGCATAAGGAAATAATCAGGAAAGTGATATCATAGACTTTAATTTATCTTTTTACATTCCTTCACGGGAGGATATTTGTAACTTACTAGAACTTTCTCATTATGATGACAGTTTGAAGAAATATACACAGAAGATATTTGTATGAGTTGAATATATAGGGATAATATCTTTTAAAATGATGAAATTAAGGAGAGGAATATACTGGGAGAAAGGGAAAGGAAAAAGGGGATTGGTTTTAATTATCTGCATAAAAAGAGGGAAGAAAAAGCTTTCACAGTGATGGGGAAGAGAATTAGAAGGTGAGTGAGTGAATCCTATTCTCATAAGAATTGGCTCAAAAATAAAATAACATACACACTCAATATGAGTATAGAAATTTATCTTACCCTTCTGGATAATAGGAGGGGAATGGGATACAGGAAGGAGGGAGAGGGAATTTGGCAGAGGGAATGATTAATAACAAAACACTTTTGAGTTGAGTGAAAGGACAGAGCAAATAGAATAAATGGAGGAAAATACAGTTAGCAATAGTAAATATAAAAAATAATTTTGAAGCAAGTTTCTTTGATAAGGTTTATTTCTCCAATACAGAAGGAACTGAGAAAAAATTATAAAAAATAAGAGCCATGCCCCAATTGATAAATGGTCAAAAGATATGATCTATGTCTAAAGGGCTATAAACTCTTATATATCCTTTGATGTAACAATTCCACTATTAGACAGAAAGATCAAAAGAGTTTTTAAAGCTGGGAGGAAAAGGACTATACATACAAAAAATGTTTGTAACAGCTTTCTTCTTAAGGGATGCCCATCAATTGGGGAATTGCTGAATAAATTGTGGTGGCTAATTGTCACAGAATAATATTGTTCTATGAGAAGTGATGAGCAAAATGCTCTTGGAGAAAAAATCCTATAAAGTCCTTCATGAACCGAAACAAACTGAAATGTACTACATACAAAATAATAGCAATGTTCTGGGATAACCAGCTGTAAATGACTGCTATTCTCAGCAGGACAATGATGCACAATTATTCTGATGGGCTTATGATGAAAAAAATCATATCCAAACCCAGGGAAGAAATTTATTGTTTCTGAATACAGATTGAATCATACTCTCTTAAAAAAACAAAAACAAAAACAAACACAAAAAATACCTTTATTTTTCTTGAGTGTTTCTTTTTATTGAGATGAGAGATCTAGGTTTTCATTTAAAAGATGACTTTTATGAAAATGTTTGAGTGTAACTGTAGCGGCCAGAACTCTAAAAGGGTGTACTTGAATCTAAGACAGCAGGATGCTTGTAGTTAAGTACCTACTTGATGGGAGATGGTGGTTCTCTAAGCACATACTTGATGTAATGTAATGATATGGTCAATCTAGTTGGCATATACTTAAGTCAATGTGGTGATGATGATGTTCTACAGCATGCCCAGTGTGGTGTGGCAATGTAGTCGTGTAGAGATATTTAAGGGGAGTCCCAGGGACAGAGGGCTGTCTCTCAGCTGCAGCTTTTAGCAGCAGCTCTCAGCCACAGAAGACTTCAAACTCCAGTCTCCAGACTCCATCTTGGACCAGTCACGTGGTGACTCTCCTGTCTCCTTCACTTCTCCACACTAATACCAAAGACTTTGCCTGATCCTCTAGGGAGCTAAGCACAGACATTATACATAACTTCACATGTAATTTCTTAATGGAGAGAGGGTGGGGTGGGGATAAGGAAGAGAATATGGAACTCAAAATTAAAAAAAAAAAAAAAATATATATATATATATATATATATATATATATATATATATATATATATATATATAAATTGTTTTAAATATACCTGGGGAAAATATAAAATAAATAAATAAATAAATAATGTATATATATAGATATGTATATATGTATATATATACACACACACACATATATATACATATATATATATATATATATATATGTATATATGTATACACACACACACACGTAACCAGAAAAAAAAGAGTGGCTTGTCTATAGCAAAAGTAAGTAAGTGTTCACTGGATACTGTGTACTATATTGGTATTCAGCAAGTGGAAGAATAAATGGAAAACGTTTACAATGTTGAATGGACTTCGCATTGTAGATTTGTAGAAGGACTTTCATAGAAGGCAAACAGAATTAACACATATTGCTGGATCTCAAGCTGCAACATTGAAGGGATTACCAATTATAATTGAGATTAAAAACTACACTGGAGAATACTAGAGAGTATGTGAATTTAAGTCATGTGGAAAGTCATAGAAGCAGGGAGGTATGAATAACCAAGACTTTGCATTAATAAGCTCAACTCAATTTAAAATCCAGGCACATTTAATACCAGAAAGTTCCTTTAAATTCAGCTCCTAAAGCAATCTAAAGTCACTTTTTGATAATAAAGACACCATTCACAGTTGTATGTCTAGTATTTTATATTTCCCAGCAGAATGATACCACTTTGGTCAAGTTGGAATGCTGCATTACATTTTGCAGTTCTTAAAAATGATGAAAATTGTGAGAATACATGATGGGCATGCAATGGAAGGACAACATTACAAATGTCATATTATATCACATAAATTTAAAATACCATTGGGTTTTACCATACACTGTATTTCTAGAATAAGTCCTTTGTAGCAAGAACTTTATTCTTCCATATGTTATAGCACCAAGTAAACACAATGGTTTTTTTCCAAGAAATAATATTGAAAAAGCATAAAACATTTATATATCAGAAAGCTTTCTGGATTCCAAATTTTTATCCATGCATCTTAAATATTTTTCATGGGAATCAATATAGCAGATCTAGAATTGGAAAAGAACTTAAAGATCATCTAGTTCAAAGCTTCTTAAACTGCTTAAACCCCATATGGAGTTATGTAATATCTGGGATAGAATAAAATTTCTCAGGTGAAAAGGAGTTACAAGTGGGAAAAGTTTAAGAACCCATGACAAATTCAAATAGATATGGGAGCCACTGAAATGTATATATTTTTCCAATTACACTTTAATTTGTTGAGGCTGTGTTCACAAGTACTCCTAAGACATATAGCCTGCAGTTTAATTCTGATAAGTCTAATTCTCTCATTTTACAGATAAACTGAGACCCAGAGAAGCTATTTGAGTTGCCCAAGTCAGAAGTTCACTCGGATACTGTGACTCAATGTTCACCACACTTTTCTTTGCATATATTCCCTCTCATAAGACACACAACTTCATGACTTGACTTAATTCAGTTTCTGCCATTGACTGCTTTCCTCTATTTCTAATACAATAGTTGTGTCAAATATTGAGTATTAAACTAATGCCTTGGATTTCTAGCATGCTTTATGCTTTCAAATAATTCCCCCATCCCCACATATATTATCTCAACTATTAGGGTGATTAGAGATGACAGTATTGAGTGATCCCTTCCATTTGGAAATTATTGAAGTATTATTGTTCATCCTTGTTTTTGAAGAGGACCAGTGACATCTTGGGGGGGGGGGGTGATGTCTTGACTTGTACATGAATTGGATTTTAATGAGGCAGAGTTACAGGAAGTTCTCAGCTTCATTCTCTCTTTCAGAGCCAGTAAGTTCAATGGCAAGATGGATCATAACAAACTACTGAGGTAAGTTCTTATACCAGTTGCATAATTGAGCTCATATATATCTTTGAAGGAAGTATTCAGAGGTTTCCTTAGTTCCCTAGGTAAGAAGCAAGGGGACTCATGTAGAGTCTCAGCCATATTTATCTGGGTCTTAATAGCCACTTGGTGAGTCACTACCTAAATAACAAGATGAATTTCTTCATATAATTCAAATTTGAGAACACCATGAAGAAATCAGACAAAGAGCTGGGGGAAGAATAAGGAAATAGCTTTATGGAACATATTTAATTATTTGAGAGATTATTTGAGAGAAGAGGGAGGTAGAAGTGAATTTAAAAAGTGTGTTGTAAAGACCAGTGGTGCTACTGGAACTGATGTAAGCATTTTTTCTAAAGAGATTTCTTTTTACATGATTTTAAAAGAAAAGACTAAATTATTTAAAAATACATGTAAATTGAATCTTTTGTGTAGCTTACTGATGCAAAACACTGAGAATAAATTAGGATCAAGAAAAGCTCCATTTCTTGAAGATTAAAACTCATCTCACTTAGTGGTTTATTAACCTAAAAGGCTTATGCAAGGCTCTTCAAATTTTGTGGTCAGTTGATCAAAATCAAAGTTTTCTAACTCACTCTCAATAATTTTATTTGACAAGTACTTGAATAGACTTTCAGTGGCACAGTAGATAGAAAATTGGATTTGGAATATTGAATCACATGTTAAGACCTGAAAGGGATATCAGAGATCCCACCTCTTTATTTTTACAAATCAAGGAACTGAGGTCCAAAGAGATTAAATATTTGTCAAAGGCTGCATGGGTAGTGGAATGGTAGAGCCATCATTCGAACCCAAGTCCTCTGACTTCGAGGCTAGGGCTTATACAATTGACCCACTTAAATTTTTAAATTTGAAATCTTTTTCCAACACAGTATTTATATGACCATGAGTAACTTAACCTTTCTGAATCTTGTTTTCTCATGTGCCAAGTAAGGATAAGATGATTCTTACCTCAATATAATTATGAAGAAAGTGCTTTGGAAGATTTAAAAGGCTAGAGAAATATGAGCAATTATCAATGCCACATAATTATCATCTATTATTTTTGTTGTGAGGAAATTCAAAAGAAACATTTAATCTATCAGCACCAGCACTGTTTGGAGGTGAAGAACAGAAAGATTAAAATGAGCATGCCAAAAGTCTTAGTGCCATCTTTAAAGTTTTTAGAGCTTAAAAATGTACTAATTGTGTGTGTTTTGGGGGAAGGGGTGAAGAAGAACATTCAAGAATCTATGTTTTTTCTCGATGTAGATAATCTTTATGCTGATATGGATTGCAATCCCATCCATGCTGTGAAGAGAAATGTCAGTATTTACCTTGGAACTAGTGAACCAAATATGTTACTGGTCTAAGGCAAATTTCTCAAATCTGCTCTGGAACGAAGGCTTATCTAGTTTGTCTAGGGTAAAGGGAATTCCTAAGGAGTATCCTCTTGATCTGTACAAGTCAAACCTCTCGTTTGTAATTTTTCCTGGGACTGGTCCCATTCATGGTTACAATTAAATATCTAGGTTGAAAAGTTTTCAAAAAGTCAGTCTGTTTTCCATACATTTCTAAATAACTTTGCATCTTCAGATAGCATAAACATTTTAATATACAGGTACTATAAAGACATAGCTGAATAAGTTAATCATAGATCTGGAATTCAAATGAAGTCATAGGTCATCTAGTCCAACTCTCATAAAGAAAAGGAAAATGAGTCACAGGGTAGTTAATTATGTTGCCAAAGTTCAAACAGGCAGTGAGAATTAGAAGCAGGATTTAGACTCAGGTCCTCTCATTTTAAATCCAGTGCTTTTTCCATATCACCATAAAATAGATAGAATCAATTGTGTCATAGTTGAAAACTACATTTGAAAATTGGTGTAATACCTCTTCATTCTAAGAGAGAGAACTAAATCCATAAAAAGCCCATAAATATTAGATTTTGAAATTTAAGTCTTAGAATTGTCTTAAAAGATAGTGGTGATTTGTGCAACTAGAGAGCTCTTTATTGATTATATGATTGAGGGAACTCAAAAGACTGTTTTTCTTTCTAAAGTCAATTGTGAATTAAATTCATTATCTCTTTTCCAGAAAGTGTCTTTCAAACAGCAACAAAATCAAAATATAAATACTCCACTGAAAAGCTCAGATTGTCTGTTTCTTGTAGCTTATATCATAACTTTACAATTAAGGGAACCAAACCATTAAATACCAAGTATCATCAACCTGTGCAAGATGAAGAGCTCAATTTTAAATTGTTATCGATAGAAGGTCATGTTACTTTAACAAAGTGAATATTCCTAGTTCATGTATAATACAAGATACTGGTAGGTTTATTAATATCATTTTAGATAATCCAAAGAAAATATTCTTGCTGATCATAGCATTGATACAATTTGGAACAGCAAAACTTCCTTCTTCTCATAGTAGTTAGATAAGATCTAAAAGAGTTACACACAGCAACAGAATATCCAGCTTCAACCATTCCTTTGGCAGAGAAATCAACTAATTAAGGAGAAATGGTACTTTTGGCAACTCTTGAAAGTAGTTCTATTTGCTAAAGATTAGAAATTTATATATATACACGGAGAGAGAGAGAGAGAGAGAGAGAGAGAGAGAGAGAGAGAGAGAGAGAGAGAGAGAGAGAGAGATGATTTTTCAGTATACATAATATGATTTAGCAGTGATTCATTATAGTGACCCTGTCCAAGTCACTGCCCCTTATCTCCACCTCAGTTTTCTTATTTGCAAAATAAAGGAGCTAGACCAAATGACCTCCATGAAACTATCCAGCTTTATACATTATATATATATATATATATTATTATGTTTCCAACACACAGGGAAATCATATACCTGACATTAGCTTAGGAAAATCCTTCTTTAGCAACATGTAAAATAGCAATCCTTTTGTATGAATGTAAAATCACACAGTGATTTAATATTCAGACAACATTTATGGTCAAATAAAGGTATCCTATTTTCTGCATTAGTTTGAACTGTCACATTAGAATTGAATGTCTGTTGGGCCTGGTTACTTTGCTCATTGCCCTGAGGTCTCCTCGCCCTGTCACCCGAAGATGGGCTTTCCTCTGTAGAGAAGTCAGAGGTCACCCTGTCCTTTCCATCACTAGCTGGCCACAGTGCATGACTTGTTCCCCCAACTCCATTTGCAGAAGCCTGGGAACATTATCTGGGTTTTCAATTGAATAAAAAAAATAAGACAAAAAAAAAAAAAAAAGAATTGAATGTTGAAACTTGTAAAGGTATTGAAGAAGCCACTTTCTCTCTTATAAAAGACCAGTGACTTTCATAAAGGAGAATTACACTCAATTGTATTGAGATTTTTCTGTGTAATAACTAATAATCTGCTTAAAAAGTAAAAATGGTCTTCTGTAAACTTAGCAAATATCATCTAAGAATTTCCTTCATTGTCTTCTTTCTCTTTTCATTTCTGCTAACTACAGAGCACTGAGAGCTCATACTTCAGTCCTTTCAAGTTCAGAGAGAATTGATTTGACAAAGTTGGCATTTAGTTACCTCAGCATGGCACTGTCAAAAGTGGCTGATGGTCTGCTCTCCAGATTCTCTGCCTTTCAGTGGGCTTGTGCTCTCTGTTGTTGAAATAATTATCACTGTTGAAGATGCCAAAGCCTAACCTGCTATTACAATAGTAAATCTTTTTCTAAGACTTGGAAGGGATGTTGAAAAATGACATCATGCACAATAGCTCCATTTTCTGAGAATAAGTCTGGTGTGTGATAGCTGTTTCATGTTTCTTAATTACAAAATTTTTATGGAACATTTCTTATTTTGGTTAATAAACCTCGGTGAAATTATCCTGTTATTTGGATAATAATATTTCCTTTTCTACGTGGTGAAGGAAAATCCATTGTATGACTCCCTCTTTTTTTTTCCCTCAGTCAAATCTTATGTGTCCTCTTGAACTGTTATATTGTACTAATTGTTAACTGGTTAAATATTTTTTGTTGAAATATTCATAGAATTTGGAATCCTTTCACCCTGGAAGAAATAGTATCTATTTAGACTTTAGAACATATAAACCTATTGTTTCTTAATCCTAATTTTTAAGAAAAATGATCATTTTTTCAATCTTCTAATCTCAGTAATATCCACTTAACAATCTTTGGGAAGATAACCATTGCAGCTTTGTATAACATATTATTTGTGTGTATGTATATTAATGTATATACATATTTATATAGTTACATATATTATAATTTAGCTTATAAAAGTCCAAGATTTGTTATCAAATAGATTGCTAAAACAGGATGACAGTGTAAATAGAAACACTTTACATTTTTCCAGAGTTTGTTAACCATAAAATATAAAAATTAAAAATACAGAAAGCTGGGTTATATCTATCATGTGTTCAATGAAGCTGGGTCTTTTTTGTAGTATTCTCTTACCAGATTTTGAATATATATAGTAAGAAAAGACCATAAATCTGTAACAAATACAATCTGACAATATATATCTTATGGCATTAAATATACATTATATTCAGTTAGATCTCAGAATAGTAGTTACAAGCAATACCTAAGTTTAAAAATACAGTACTAGAGTTCTCTACCCTTGCTGCTAAGAAAGCAAAAGGTGATCTAAAATTGCCCCATTCTATTAATTAATGCATAATAAAATTCATGGAAACACCAAGAATAAAAAGCCAATTGCTTCTACAACTTGAATACAGTATAAATATAGTATAATAACTTGCTATTTTTTTCAGAAAAAAAGTTTTGCATTTGTTATAAACTGGAAGTCCAATTCAAATAATTCTACAATATGTATATAGTATAGGGCATGAGGATGATAATGTCAAAGAGAAGTGTTTGTCTTAAATGGCAAATCCTTGAACTGATGCAGTTTGATCTATGGACTAATAAGGGGTGTATTAATCTCTGGAAAAAAAACTTTAAGCCAAAGACTCACTCCATCCCTGGCCCTAGGAAAGTATTTAAAAGCCACAGATTTTTTTTCTTCCTAGAATGTTAAAGTCTGCAGGTGTAGTCAACAGCATATGGAGAAGCCTTCATTTTTACACATAGAGAACTCCCAGGGCTATGAATGGAAGAGTTGTGCGTATAAAGTGCACATGATTGGCAGGGGGTCAGGCCCAGAGAAAGAAGGTATAGAGTTGTCTTGGTAAAGAATTTAATTAACAGTGTTTATTCATAGCTTCTTTCTTGACAGGTATGATTATTGGTGCTTTCTTTGCCTTTCATCAGTTGCTGTAACCCTGAAGCACAGATCCAACTCTACATGATGGCCAGATCACTGGATCTAAATTTTTTCTTCTCAGTGACCTAAAGGGAAGAAAAAAAAAAAAAAAAACAATTTGAGAGAAATGAGCTATTTCTCTCTTCCATTGACTAAAATATGCTCAGACTATCCACAAAGACACATTCATTTACATTTTTTTTCATTCAGGCACACAGTTTCTAGGTGTGAAAGGGGTGTTGGATATCTGTGAGAGCAATATTTTGAATGAACAATGGAAAAGCAGCACTCATAATGGGGAATGAGAGACAGAATGCTGCAAATAGCACTAGTTTGGAAACCTGAAAACATGAAACATTTAGACTCTGTTTTAACTCAAATGGATTCAAGAAATACTAAATGCCTTCAAAAAATACTAAAAGGACTATGGTAGGAAATACTAAGTCAGAAATTAAAAGTATGCATAGCCCTCAAAGGGATGACAATACATTTAGGGACAAAGCATATAAAGGAATGAATTTAGGAAAATTTGAGGATGGAAAGGGCACTAGTGACTAGGAGGAATCAGGGAGGATTTTCTTAGATGACATAAATTGAAGATTGAAGGAAGAAACAAATTATAATAGCTACGGTTTCGTATAAAATCAAATTTTCTGCTTTTCTTTGTACAAGGAAGTGATATTTGTTGGTATTTATTGGTAAATTCATAATAATAAAAAGCAATTAAAACATTACAACATTATCAATATTTTTTGCAAGTAGCTTACATAAATGAGAGAAATCTTTACAGGAAGTTGGTGAAGGGTTAAGACAGGAATATATCATAATGATCAGGTACCGTGTTAATGAAGTGGCATAATGAGGTGGTTTTAACAGCTTGTGGGACTCTGAGGTCTAGATATGGACCTTCTTTGAAGGAATGGGGCTTCAACTGCAGGGGAAATGGAAAGGTGCTATGAGGAAATCCAACATAATCTAACCTTATGGGCTGGCAATTGAGTCACTTACGCATGTTCTCAAGGTATTTGTTGCTAGGGATATGTGATACTCTATTTTCCAACTTCAAGAATTTATAAAGCTGCTTTCCATGCCTAGAATTCATTCTCATTTTACTTCCTGCTCTTAGATTACCTTGTTTCCTTCAGCACTAAGCTCACTTGCCACCTTCTTACTAAATCTTCTCTCCAGATGCTAGTGTCTTTATTTCCTCTAGTTAACTTTGCATTTATTTTGTATGTGTTTTAAATATGCTTGCATATTCACATATTACTTCCATTGATATAATATAAGCTCTTTGAAGGCAGGTACAATCTCATCTTTCTCTTTTTGTCATTATTGGTAACTAAAGTGCCTGTCACATAATAGTATTGCTGAATGATGAAGTAATTTCATTTCTGAGGGATTTGATCTTTGGATGATTCCACACCTGTAAAAGTCAATTGCACATGTCAAATCAAGTCAATTAGCATTTAATAAGCATATTAAAGACAGTGCCTGACACTGTACTAACTTGCTGACACTTGAAATATTACTAGAAAATAGAAATGTAAAGATCTAAAGATATGAATGTGTTTAAGCTCAATACAAGTTACTGTATGATACAACAGTGAGAAAAATTAATGAAATTGGATTTTAGTGGATTGTAAGCTTGGCACAAGTCAACTGTATGACTTAACAATGAGATGAAATTTCAGGTTACCTTAATATATAGAGGTTTGTGATGTTTGTAATGAAGTGAGTCTAACATTTAAAAAAGACATCTGATAAGATGCTGAGGGGGGTCTGAAGATTATGTCATATGAAGATTGGGTGAAACAAGTGGTGATGTTTTAACTTTTAATATCTTCTCAAAAGGTGCCTAGTATAATTAGTGTTGAAAGTTTCTCTACGCATTGTTAACAGAGTCTTAGCATGGTTTCC
Source organism: Sminthopsis crassicaudata (assembly GCF_048593235.1). Lineage (NCBI taxonomy): Eukaryota > Metazoa > Chordata > Mammalia > Dasyuromorphia > Dasyuridae > Sminthopsis > Sminthopsis crassicaudata. The sequence goes on from NC_133621.1 coordinate 256,211,766, forward strand.
TAGTGGTTAAAAGCCAGAACATGGGTAGTGAGGATGCAAGTTAGAGCAGTTTATGAAGAATGAAAACCTGGTGCTTGGTTTGAAAACTATGGAAGCAGAGAAAGTAGCTAGTAGGTATGTCAATGTAAACATAAATTCACCTGAGATCTTAGATTTACAGGTAGAAGTGATCTTAGAGGTCATATATCCTAATTTCCTCCTTCTCCCTCAGATAACTAAATGACTTGCCTGAATTTACACAAGGCAGTAAGCAGCAGAGACAAGAAGTGAACTCAATACCTTTTCACCCAGTGTTAAAATTGAAGAAGTCTTTAGAGTTCTGCTGCAATTGAATTGGGGATGGGAGCTGTAGCTGAATTATAGGTATCCAGGCAGGATAAGGGTACATTTAGGACTTCCACTCATAGATATCCCAGAGGACTTAGGAAACAGCATAGCCATAACCAAATATTAAGATAGCATGCAGAAATAAGCAGACCTGCTGTATGCTCATGTGGAGAAAATAATTGAAGGCCAAGTCCTAATGATAGTTCCCAGAAAGCCTTTTGGGGATCAGAATTCTGAAGTTCTAGCAGATGTAGATATTTCTTGTCACAATTGTTTGCTCCTAACTGTCTTTGAATAAAAAGAGAGAATATCCAGGCATGGGGTGAGTGAATTCAATAAAACAATAACAAAAACATCAATTTATATGAAGAGTTCACTCTATGCCAAACACAACAGACACAAATGCAATGTCAAAACAGTTGCTACTTTCAAAGAAACAGCATGGAAAGGATAACAGTAGTTAAAAGTAAGTTTTTGGACAAGTGGGCAGGCAATACGGATTTAAGAAGCACTTAACTATATGTTAAATACTGGGTATTTAACAGGTTAGAATTACAAGCAAAAAGATAGACAACCCCTGCCCTCAAGGAGATTATAATTAATGCAGGAGGAGGAGACAGCACATAAGTGGGGACTGGAAAGTTAGAGCAAAGAGAGGAAGAAGGAATAAAGGAGGAAAAAAATACTTTTCTGAGTTTATGGTAACTTCAAAGAGTCAAAAGTGCAGAGGTTTGGTCTAAGTCACAAATAACAGTAACGACTGATTGAATTTGAGAGAAACATGTGGGGTGATCCATGTAAGCCTGAACTTAAAAGGGACACAATCACTGTTTTAGTATTTTATGGGCTTTCAAATGAAGTTAAATTGACTTTATCTTCTTGGCCCTGGTGAAAAGTAGTAGGAACCATGGATATGAGCTAAAAAGCAAGCAAAAAACCAAAAAACCCAACAGCCCTAAAACCACAAACAAACCAAAATTTCATTTTGATATGAGGGTAAAAATCAATTTTTTAACAATTGAAGCTAGCCAAGATCTAATTTTTTTTCCTCTCACTAGATTGGACTTTCTTAGGGATCCTATACAAGAGATCCCTATTCAGGTATAGAAACCTCTGTAGTCCCTTCCAATTTAGACATTCTGAGGATTTTTTTATTTTTTCTTGTTTTTATAGTCTGTGAAGAAGACAAAAATGCCATTGAGGAATTTTCCTCTGGTTAATGTTTTCAAATGTACATTGGATGCATTGATGCTTAATTGGAATTTTCTTTGCACAAGAGAATTTTAAAAAGCATTGGGTGATCTTTCATCCTTTGCCTTTCTAAATAAATCCAAAGTGACCTTCAAATAAGAGATTTTATGCCTAAAGTTTTTCCTTTCCTGGGATTCATGAATCACTTGTGAATATTCATGTGTGATTGGTGTACAAATTATAAACACTTTAGAATGGTGCTTATTGATTGTTGACAGTATGGTGAATGTGGACTGGAAAGAAATGATGTTTCACTTCAGCATTGGCATTAATCATAGTCCTCTGAGAAACTATTAAGAAACTAATTATTGATGTTTGCCATAGAGTGAAAGTATGTTAAAGTTACAACTAAGTAGTTACCAGCCTAAAATGGCAAAAAATTTAGCTGATGCCATCCTTACTAATTGATGATGCTAATTCTGGCACTGACGTTTGTATATGGCATATTATATGTAAGGTTGAAAGGATACAACAGTAATTCCTACCTCCTGCCCCATAGCACAGATTCTGCTCAGATTTTTGGCTGTAGCTGCTGATGGAAGAACTTGATGCTATTTGGAATTCAGTGTTTTCTCATAATCAGCTTGACTTACCATGTGCTACCTAATCCAAATCTAACTGAGTACCCTAACCTTCATCTCCCACAAGACTCCAACTATATCTTACTATTTGGAGTTTTTTAAAAAGTCTAAATATGCATAGGTGCATTATTAAACTAAATAAAATGAAACTTGACTTTCTGTCTCTTTCTGTCTTTGTCTCTATGTATATGTGTGTGTGTCCTTATACTATTGCTATTAGATAGGTAGGTGATGAGAATATATTTAAAAAGCTGATGTTTGGGAAGGAAGGATGAGGAAGCAAAAGAGAGGCAGCAGATAGAAAAGGGGGAGGATGGGCTCCTAAGGTCACTCTCATTATAGAGAGGAAGAAACTTAGACCTAGGTAGGTAATCGATGTGATTTGATCAAGGGCCAATTAGAGGTAAACAAGCATTAGAGGTAATATTGAACCTATGTGTTTTAATTCCAGGGCTAATCTTCCATTGTACTATACTATAAGATAAATAGGGAAGAAAGGGGGAACTTCTACAAAGGTCTAACACCAAGTCATTATGAAGTAGTGTTATATATGGAAAAGGAGATCTTGAGGATGGCCAGGATATTGATGAGGCTAAAAAGAGAGATTTAGGCTAGGACATTAGGGGATCAAAGTAGCTAGGAAGGTGATCTTTAATACCAAGAACAACTAGGGATGGTTGGGCTACAGAAGATCCAAGTTGGTAGAAGAGGCTGGGAAATGTCCAAAGTACTTAGGTTTTGGAAGGTTTTTATGAGGAAGAGAGATAAAATTATATGCTGGGCCTCAGAAAGTATTCCTGGGAGCAATGGTGATTTCTGTTCACTTGTCTATCTATCTATCTATTACTAGCCAGTTATCTATTTGTCTATATCTTTCTATCTACATACATACTTTCTAACAATTAGAGACATACAAAAACTGGAAAGTGATGCTCCCTCCTACCCATGAGGATTTTCATATACAGATAGTATAATATATAATTTTCAGGTATAATTTTCATTAATTTTGCATATATTTTGTATTTACGTACATATTTAATCCCTATCTGTTTTCCTCCCACTCCCTAGAACATAAACTCTTTAATGGTTTCTATATATTTTTCCTATATTAAGCCAACCACAAAGCCTTTCATATTGTAGATGATTGGTAAACAATACTTGTTGGATTGAACTGGATTAATGAAAATATAAAAGGTAGTTTCTATGAGAACCGAGGTCTTTGGCTCTCTCTCTCTCTCTCTCTCTCTCTCTCTCTCTCTCTCTGTCTCTGTCTCTCTCTCTCTCTCTCTCTCTCCCCTCAACTGAGCCTCAGAAATCATAGCTATAAGCTGTAAGAGGCCTCAAAGACCATCTGGTTGAGATTGAGTATAACTATGAACCTAAATGAGTATATTTTGTTTTGAAATTATAGCAACAATTCTATACAGAGTACCTGAAGAAACATCTTTTACTTCTTTTTTCTTTGTCAACAGAAATTTCTTTGTTCCAGTTAATTTTCTTTATTCTGTTTGACAAGCTCTGGCAAGGGGTTTGCTGGACACAAAGCTCTCTGTAATTTATAATTCATTCAAGTTTGGAAAATCAGCCCTCTAAGATGAGGACATTTAACTCAATATAAGTCAGATAATTTGCCAAAGGACAGAAATGTAATAAGCATCAAAGTTAGGATTTGCCTCCTTGGATTCCAGGACTAATATTCTCTCCATTCTACCTGATTGTCTCTCTAGAGTGTTATCAAAATAGCAGTCATGACAGTCACAGCTATATCTTCCACATTCTTTTGGCTTACTGGATCTCTATTTTTTTTTAATCATGACTTTCAGGAAGTCCAATAACTCTTACATTGTCTTTCCTAGATCTATTTTCTGGGTCAGTTGTTTTTCCAATGAATTATTTTACGTTTTCTTCTATTTTTTTCATTTTTTGTTTTGTTTTGACTGATTCTTAAAGTCTCATTGCATCATTTATTTCCATTTGTTTGATTCTAATTTTTAGTGAATTATTTTCTTCACTTAGCTTTTTTATCTCCTTTTGCCTTTGGTCAACTGAACTTTTAAATGAGGTGTTTTGTTCATTGGATTTTTTTTCCATTTCACAAATTCTGTTTTTCAAGGAGTTGTTTTTTTTCCCATTTCATCAAATTTACTTTGTAAAGTTATATGCTTTTTCCATTTCATCAAATCTATGTTGTAAGGAGTTATATGATTTTTCCATTTCACTAAATCTATTTGTAAGAAGTTTTTTCAGATAATTTCTGCGTTTCCTTTTCCAAACTCTCTTGCAAAGTTCTCATTTCATTTCCCCATTTTTCTTCTAATTTTTAAAATCTTTATTGAATTCTTCCAAGTGAGCCTTGTGAGATAGGGACCAACTCATATCATCCTTTAGGGCTTCTTCTGGAGATGATTTGCTTTTAGGATCCTCAGGGTTTAAGTTCTGTTCTTCTCTTTCTCCATAAAAGCTATGGTCACAGCTCTTTTTGGTTTTTTGCTCATTTTTTAAAGGTTGAAGTCAAAAGGGAGATTGTTCCAAGCTTCCTTTACAAATGACAGTAGCTTTAGGCTGCCCTAGACTAAGGCTGCTGACTTCCTCCCTATGCTGGGTGGGCCTGGCTAGATCCTGCATTACTCTGGGATTCAGGGGCTCACTATCTTTTGCATTTGCATTGTATGTCTCACAGCTAATCAGTTGATCCACCAGGACAGAGTAGCCGGCACTGCTGTATGTTGGCTAAGAGCCTTCCAGTAAATTCCCCAGCAAGTGGACACCCACTGCCCTGGGTTCTTGCACTGTGCCTGTGTTCCCCTCTTAGTTCCCCCTTGTTCCCCTCTCTAAGGAGGGACCTTTTCTGAAGTTCTTCCAAAACATCTTCTGCTGGAAATGTTACATTCTAAATATTTGTGGGAACTGTCACTCCAAAACCAGTTCAGAGATTTGATCTGGTTTTGATCTGAGGTACACCAAGAGAAGCTCAAATAAAGACCTGTCTATTCTCCACCAACTTGGTTCTGCTCTTGGGTCTCTGGCTTTTCTTGCATACTCTGTTGAGTATCTCTCATAAACATCATCAGTATCACTTAATCCTTGGCTACTCTATCTGTGGTCACTACAATGTGCCCTTGCCTAAGTTTTTAACCCATGTTAATATCCTATTTCCTCCTATCCTGTCTAGATTTCTCTCCAGTGATTTTTCTCTCCTTTGCATCTTTAATTTCTTCTACTCTATCAGTTCTTCATCTGCCAATAACATGCTCAAGCCCTCTCTTTGACCTTTTTACTCCATCCAGCTGCTTTCCCAATCTCCTGTTTCCCTTCTCTGACAAACAGATTGAAAAAAATGTTTATACTTTGGGACTATGATGACCAGCAAAAGAGTTAAGGGTCCATTAGTAAAAACTTGCCTAACCCTCCCTTATGATCTCCTTCTTGCAATTAATTTTTCATACAAGCTGTGGAATATTCTTAGCTATATATAGATTTTATCCATATCATTCCTTTGCTAAAATATCTGTTGTAGTTACCTAATGCTTTCCAAGTCAATCATAAATTCCTTAACTAAGCATTTAAGATCCTCTACTATTACATATATTTTACAATCAGAATGTTTTCCTCTGTCATCTCAAGAGTGCCTTGTGCTCTACCTATACTGTTATCTGTGTCAGACCACTTTCCCTACCTTTGCCTATTTGATGTCTTCTTCTCTTTGAAATTTCAGTTTATTTGCCATGTCCTTTATGAAGTCTGTCTGATCTCATTATCAATGAAGATCCATTTGGACCTCACACAACACTTATTGGAAGGCAACCTTTTAAAGTATTTATGTGATGTTGGGCATTATGATTATCTGTCTTTGTTCCTTTATAATCACCGTACTGTAAATTCCAGGATCAGTGTGTCTTATCTATTTTTTTTTAAATTTCCCCAGCTATTAGCATAATGATCTATACCAAAGGTGTCAAAATCCTGCCCTTCTCCAAGTATGGCCTAAGACATAAGACAGATTAAAATAAAATTAATAAATGTTTCACAGAATAAATAAAAATACAGTACAACATAAAGTAAATTTGTTGTTTTCTAAGTCAATATACTTCTTTATTCCAATCTGATACCACTACTCTAGAATTCTCTGATATAAAATCTTCATTTTTGGAGATTCTGAGGAAAGGAGGATCAGATTATTTTTTTTTTCTTTGAAGAAATTTTAAATATGAAAGTATATAGTACAGTAAGTCTCTGAGGAATATTTGTTTCCACCCTCACACTGCATTATTAGTTATTCTTTAAAGGCTTAAACACCCACAGATAAGGTAAAAATAGACATGGTTACATATTTGGAGTGTAGAAACTCTAGTCCACTTAAAAGAGAACAAATCCAAATCTAATATGCATTTTATAGATCAGCTTCTATTTTCTATGAGATTTATCCCTCTGAAAATAAAATGATATTGAATGTTTTCCCCAAAGCAGTAAGGCAAAGATGAATTCAAATCTTTTCTCAGAAGCAACATTCATCTGAATTAGAAGTAGAACGAATCTCATTTAAACATTTTAAATCCAATCAATTAAATATTAAATTAATAAGTTCCACCATAAAATTTTTACTGGATTCTGTGTCACATCCACAAATAGATTCATGTTTTATTCTTTTTTTTTTTGGAGGGGACCTCATGAAATGATCAAACTGGAAGGAATATTAAAAGGTATGTAGTCCAGCCATCTCATATATACATGAAGAAAGAGTAATGTGTCTTGTCCAGACTTACACAAGTAGTGATAGAGAACAGATTTTAACCCTAGGTACTCAAACTCAAGACAGTGAGTGATCTTTCCAACATAAAGAATCTAGAGATACCACCTCCAACAGATCAATCAACCAGTTAGTATATATGAAGCATAGTTGTAGGTCTTGGGCATACAAGAATTAAAAAATGAAATATTAAAGTACCTCCTCAATGAAACTTATACCATATACTCTATTTTGTCAAGGAGAAATATACATTTCCAAACACATTCAAATATATTTATATCATAGAGGCAGTGTCTTAGAATAAGGAAAATCTACTTTCAAGCTCTGCTCCATGATATAGTAGCTATGAGACCCAACTTGGCAAATTACAAACTCTAAACAATTCTCTGAGTCCATAAATTACTGAGAAGTTAATTAATTAAATTGGTAGGAGTTTTAATATCAGGAATTCTCAATGCCCATGAAATCAGTTTTATGGGTGGTTCTCCCTTCTATGCTCCAAAGACCCATAACCAACATAAGAAAAATGTGTGTGTGTGTGTGTGTGTATTGTACAGATACCTTTTGCTTGAAAAAGTGGGTTAACGTAATGGGATAACAATAGGATCTGAGAACATGCAATATTTAAATGTATTAACAAGAAGGGAATTGAATTGAAATTAAGTATACAAGGCAACAAATCTTTAGGGCCATACTAGGCACTTTTAGATGCTGAAATATGACTATAATTTTTTAAATTACTAGGTAGATCGTTGCATTTTGTATAAGGCACAAGGCTCTCCAAATCTTCAGAGTAAAAACATTAGGGGAACAGAAGGAATTAGTAATCATGTGCCAGTGAGTTCAAGTGGAAGTGACCATAGCAATCATAGCTACCTAAAGCCTAGGGCAGCAGTAACCTTGGCAGCCTAAGCCAGGTGTGGGAATCCCCACTGTGAAAGGAAGGGGCTCATTGTGGCAGATGATTTGATGAAGCTCCTCTACAAAAATTGCTAAATATTAAAGAATGTCTTCATACCATGCCTCAGAAAGGGATGTAGTGGCTCTTATCAAAATGGCAAATGGTAATGCTAAAGCATCCTTTGAGACCTGCTTTTCTATTTACTTTTGTACTTGTAACAGACCAGAAAGCAAACTTGGACTTTGAAAAAATAAAAGTATCATTTGCTACTACAACACATACCAAGTAGTCTGATTACCATTGGTGGTAAGTTTCATAGTAAGCAGCAATGCTAATATTGGACTGATTGTCAGCCTAGAAAAGGAAATTGTTCCACTGTTTGAAGAGTTAAGACAGGTTGTAGAAAGTTCTTAACCTGATTGTGGTTTGACCCTGGTCATATTATAATCTCAGTAAGTCCAGCAATCTTGATTTCATCAAGAAATATGATTCCACATGGTCAGAAAAGATGATTTTCCCCCCAATTTATTTTATTTATTATTTTTAAATAAATGGACTACTGTGTTGGGTATTAGGCTCAATTCTTCTATAGCATGATTTCTGGGGAAACCACTAAAATGGTTCAGTGTCAATCACAGTTCCTATGGTGTTTAACTCAGCTACCAATGAAAAAAAACTAAGGTTATCCAGTGGATCAGAATCAAAATGTTCCCAAGATCCACATGAGCTACAAGCTTCCCTGTTGTGTACAGTACATACAGACTTGCAGGAAATAGACCCTACTCTGTATATGCTATTTCTTTATTGTGAATAATAGAAAACTTATTTTTGTGAGTGCCATGTTATATGTCTGCACTGAGAGGAAGATATCCTTAAACAGGAGCAATAAACCAGTAAAATCACTGACTACCTCTTAATATTATTATGAGATGGAGATTTAAGAAAGCATTACTCAATGTGTTTTTCTTTAAAGTCTTGTCTAAAAAGAAGTTTGTTGCTTTTGATTTATTTTTTACATTCAGCTATCAATAGCCAATGAGTATTGTGATGTTTGTTTCTTTGTACAATTTAAGTGTGAAAATCAATATCAAAGTTTTTGTTTGTAAGACTTACAGGAATACTGCAATGCAACAGTTCTTTTTTCCCCTTTTCCTAAATAAGGGTCTAAATAAAATAGTATTTTGTATTTTGTAAAAGTATAGCTTGACTACTTAGTCATAGCATTGAGGAGGGGCAGGGCAGGAGGTGAATGAGGCCTTCATTTAAGAAGACTGAAAGGAACTTTTCATGGGATAATGGCTGAGGCAGATATCTGACTGGTCTAGATAAGAGGTGGTGAGAATCCAAACCAGGATGGTTGTGGGGTGACTAGAAAAATGAAGGTGCCCACTATGGTAAAGTATAGCAACCCTGTGGTATACGCAGGGATAGAGGATCAGATCAGGTTATGAGAGCCTGAGAGGGACTGTTCAGATATAGAAAGATAGCCAGCGTAGAGAGTAGCATCATAAAACTGAGGCAGATACTTGATCAAGTATCCAAAAGACATCTAGACTGAGGGGTGTCTCAGAGGCTGAGAGAGCTGGTTCATAACTCCTAACACCTTCAAAGATTGAGATGAGACCCTTCCTACTGACTAGTAGCTTGTACATTTTCCCACAAAGCTTCCCACATATGATGTTATAATGCAAAGGAGTGAATGCAGAATAAAGTACCAAACAATGACTTCTTAGGTCAAGGGAATTCTTCATGTTAACATGAGTTGGAGAAAGGAAAGGATGTCAAAATGGAGACCAGGGGTGAGAAAAAGGGAAGTCTATTTCTAACCAGAGGAGAAAATAGAAAAGGTATGAAAAGAGCAAAGAAAAGAACAAATATAGGGAACAATCTTCTCTTTAAGAAATCTGGGATCACTTTATGCTGTAATGAAAAAGTGGAACTGGACTTTATAAATTACTTAACTAAAGTAGCCAGTGTTGATTTAGGGGAAATAGTTTGCTGTACCTACTATAATTGCATTTTGTGTCATGATGGAATTCTATCTTTTGGATACTTGTAAAAAAGTACATATACTGTTTCATCTTTGCTATTTTTGATTCTACATAATGGGAAAATATGCCCTTTCATATTTTAAAATAGGATGCATGTAATTATGTTTGTATATACATATAAATGATTAAATATGTATAGATAGTCAATGTAATTTAAGCTTTAATAAATTTAAATTGCTCTTTAGATTTTTGAGATGTCCTGTAAACCGACATACATACACATTTACAAACAAGTAACAAACATAGCATTTAATGAATACCAATTATTCTGAAGGTGCTGTATGGTGTAGTGGAACCACCAGAGTTAAAATCAGGTTCAAATTCTGTCTCAGACATGTAACTTTGTAACCTTGGACAAATCACAACTTTGCTTTCCAAGTAGTTGTAACAATCAAATCAGATAATGTATATAACATTGTAAACTTTCAAGAACTAAATAAACACCAGTTATTGTGTTAATATCAAAAAAAAATTAGGATCCCTTTTAATAATTTAAATGTCAATTGATTTTGGGAAATTTTGAAAAAGTGCAGAAAAATAAAAATCCCTTATGTTTCATACAGTACTTTATTGCTGCAAATAACTTTTAAAATTGTTAAGTAAAAGATTATTACAAAAAGAAAGCTCCCAATCAGAATAATAAATTAAACTGTGAATCTGTTACATATAGCATGTTTCTCTTAGTATACACTGAATATAATAGTAGTAACATTGTCTTGTTTGTACATGTCCTCCTCTGAACTCTCTTCTGGGCTCATCTGTGTATTTCTAACTAGTTAATTGTTGCTTGTTTTCTTATTGTCCTACTCTGACTTCTTTACTCCTCCCCACCTTCTTAAAAAACACAGTTTAGCAAACACAATTCGAGTTGTAATGGTTCTATATGGAAATGTTTGTCTCCTTTTGCACCTAGAGTCTATCACCTATCCTGAAATAAGTAAAAGCGCACTTCATCATAATTCTCCTCTAGAGCATGATTGGTTATATATACTGAAGAGAGTACATAATTATCTTATTGTTTAAGGAAAAAACTTACTTTTTTATATAATCAAAATTGTTTTGTGTCTTGCATATTTCTCTCACTCTTGCTTTAGTCAAAAACTCTTCACTTATTCATAATTGTAAAAAATATTTCTCCTTGTCTCTTTGTCTACTCTAATTTGTTTGTGATAAGACTATTTTATATCTACTTCATATATTCATTCATTTGAGAATTGTTATACATGGTGTGAAATGTCAACCTAAACTCACTTTATGTCGACTAATTTCTAATTTTCTCAGCAATTTTTGCACAAATAGTGACCTCATACCAGTGATTGGCTTCCTTTGTCTTACCATGCTACTATATTTGATTGCTTCCAGGTCTTAGGTATGTAATCTTTTTTACTGATAAACATTTATATTTTAATTAATACCAAATTGTTTTGATGATATTTTGAATTCTGGTACTGATAATTTCCTTCCTTGTCACTTACTTTTTTTCCATTTTTTCTTCAAGTTTCTTGAATTTTTGTTCCCTTAAAGTAAATTTTGTTATTATTTCAAGTTCTGGAAAGCAATCCTTTGGTAGTATGATTAATATGACAATGAAACTATAAGTTAATTTAGATAATCTCATTTTTATTGGATTATCAAGTCCAAAATAATAAACAATTAATGCCACTCCAATTATTTAGGACTGTCTTTATTTTTTGTAATGGATGCTTTGTAGTTCCATTTATATAACTCCTGTGTGTGTTTTTAGTAGATGGATTCTCCCACAACCACAACATGCAAGAAACAAAACAAAAGAAAAACCCAACAATAGTTGCATTCCTTTATTATCTTTCAATTGTGATCCAATCAATTTCTTTTCCTTCTTTGTTGCTAAGGCAAATGTTTCTAGAAATATATCAGATAATAGTAGTGACAATAGATATCCATTCTTTACCCGGAATCTTGTTAGAAATATCCCTGGTGATTCTCTATTATAAATATTAACCTTTGGTTTTATATAGACACTAACATGTGAAGGAATAGCTGATTTATTTTCTTTTAAATTACTTTAATACAAGGGAGAAGTATATATAGCCAAATAACTTTTTTTGTCTATATTGATGCAATCATATGATTTTATAATGTTAAATATGAATATTTTCTATTATGTTGATAATTTCCTTAATATTGAACTAATCCTGCATGTTTCATATAAATTCAACCTAATGCATAATTTATATATGATTTGATATGCTATATAAATGATTTATTAATATTTCATTTGATATTTATTTATCAGATATGACTTCTTGTTCTATTTATATGACACCTCATGATGGTTATTTCAGAACCAAATCCATCTTACAGCAAGAATTTAGCAAGATACTATCTTTCCTTGTTTTTAAAAATAATGCTTATAAATTGAGGAAATTTAATAGTATTTGTAATTCTATCTGATCCTTCCTTTTACCCATGTTGGGGATTCATTCATATATTGTTTTTAATTCCTTTTTTCCTATGCTTGGGTTATTTCAATTCTTTATTTCATGCTCTGTTAACCATAGTATTTTATACTTTTATACATATTTATCCTCTTTATTTAAAACATCATCTTTATTGGCATATAACCATGTAAAATATCTTTATTTCTTTTTCATTTGCTGTTATTTCTTTTTAATTTTAATTAATTTGACAATTTTATTTTTATTTGTTTTGGGGGGCTGACATCAGATTTTAAAATGATCTGTTTTATTAATTTTTCCTAAAATTCAGATCCATAAGAATTTTAATTTTGTTTAGTTTTTTTCCTCTTTTTGTTTACTACTTATTTTATTAGTAGTCTCAAGTCATTTCTTTAAATTTTAAATATTTTAGATTATTTTGGGGGTTATAATTATTTTGCAGTGTGATCAGTAAAGAATTATTTAATATTTCTCTTTTCTGTATTTGTGAGTTTTTTAATGCTTAATAACATGGTCACTTTATGTAAAGGTGAGATTTACAGTTAAGAAGAGGTATAACCCTAATCACTAGAAAACTATCATCTAGCTATTGAAAATTCTATACAAATCTTTAATTTCTTCTATTTTTCTATTTACTTCTAGCTTTAAAGGGGGCACATTAAAGTAACCAAATATTATAATTTTGCTGTCCTTTCATGGTATCATAAATTTACAATTTAAAGACCCTTTAAGGTCATAGAGTTTAATACTCCAATTTTACAGATAAAAAAAGTAAGGAACAAAGAGGTTCTTAGAGATAGGTAAAATTTGAACCCAACTTTTCATAACTCTGAATCCTATAGCTTATGCACTAATGCTTTTAATTTGATTAACATTTAAGAGTTCAGATGATATGCATTCATCACATGTATTTTAACAGTGGAAGTCATTTTATTTTCTTTGATGCTTTTTAAGCCAAATATAGGTTTTGTTATCTTTTTTACCACCCGCTTCATTTTTGCCTTGTGTAAGAGAATGATTTCGCAATATTTCTTTATTTTTAAAAATTACCTGAAACATAATAAATTCTAGGCCAACCCCTTATTTTAACTCTGTGAACCTTTATGTTTTAAGTACTTTTCTTATAAAAAACATCATGTTGAATTCTTTTTCAAATCCATTCTTTTCCTTTTTTTTGGTTGAATTCATCCCATTCATATTCACTCATGATTGTAAGTCTATTTTCCTATCACCATATATAATAATAATAACTAGCACTTATATATTTTAATATTGCAAAATTACTTGATCCTCACAACAACTCTATGAAGTACATCCTATTATTTACCCCTATTTTGCATATAAAGAAAATGAATTTGAGAGTGGTCAAGTAACTTGTCAAGTATCACACAGCTAGTGACTTTCAAAGGTCAGATATAAACTCTGGTCTTTTCTGATTCCAAGTACTGCACTCTTACCCACTTCACTACCTAACTACCCAATAGTTGGTTATATTTTTCCTCTATCTCTTTGCATACATGGAGAAAGAAAAAGAAGAAAATTGTATAAGCCCTAGTAATCTATAACAAAAGTTGTCTTTTCTTTCTCCTCACCCCTTTTTCTCTTTCTCATCGTAGACCCTAACTATTGATTATTATACGTTTTCCTTTTTTTACATTATCCTTCCTGCCCCCCACTCTCTACCCCATGATTAATTTTTTGAAATTAAGGTTTATTTTGGTTATGATCATTTCTTCCTGTCTCTGCTTTCCTTGTGAACCCCTTTCTCCTATTTCCCTTTTCTCCATCCATTTCCCTGTAAATTTACACCAACATTTTGAGTATGTTTGTTTTAAATTTATGATTATTTGTTTCAGATAAAAGTTAGGTGATTATTTTTCCCATATTTGTATTCTTTTTAAAATTCAATTAATTTAATTTAAGCATAATGGTAAATTTATTCCCTATCTTCTATAATTCCTCTTAAAACCAACAAAATAGAACAAAACCATACTGAGGCCCAAAGATTGTCTTGCTTATTGATCCTTCATAGGGAAATGTGTTTATTCTATTCTTAATACTATGTAAGAACTATTTCATCGTATCCAAACGTTCAAATGGGGTTGTCCTTCTAGGTTTCTCTTGACTCTTATGTTTACATTTCAATTTTTCCTCTTAACGCTTTTTTTTCCCACCATTAAAAGTTCTTTATTCCATTAAAGGGCATATTTTTTCCTCCCATAATTGTAACTATTTTGCATAACAAGTTTTGACATTAACAAGCTTTTTTCTTTTGCCTTCTACATCATTATATTCCAAGATTTTTTTTCTTGTAGTAAGTTTCTGCCAAGTTTTGGTTGATCCTGATTAGTTACTTGGTATTTAAACTATTTTTGGCATTTGCATCTTTGACTTAAAAACCTTAGGTTTTGTTTATCACCTTAGTGAAGGTTTAGAATTTCAGGGGAGAAATTGATTCCTTTTATTTTTACTTTGACTTTCATTACCAATATGTCAGTTTTATTTGATCACTTCTTAAAATGTAATATTCAAGTTTTTTGGGTTTTTTTTAGTTTGACCATAGTTTTCTAGGAGTTTGAACATTTTAAAATGATCTCTCCTCTACTAATACAGTACAGTAGATATAACATTGGCCTTGGAATCAAGAAAACCTGGATTTTAAGTCTCACCTCTAACAGTTCCTAACTTTGTGATCACAGATAATCTATTTAAGTTGTCCATACATGGGTTTCCTCTTCTATAAAAAAGAATACATTGAACTAGATAGGCTCCAAGTTACTTTTAACTCTCCATCTATGATCCAATCAATGAGAATATAACTTCCAATTTTCTTCAGTTTTTCTTATCATGTCATTTTGTTCTGGCTTTACTTCTTAGATGTTTCTTCATTATATTCAGTATTTTCTTCTGTTTACTCATATTTTTAGTTCCATGTCTCAGTATAGGTTTCTATGTTTGGGCCAGACTACACCAGGTTGTTAAACAATTATATAAGTCTTCTCTATAATTTGAATGCTGTTGCTGTCACTGCCAATCTGATTGGAGTGAACCTCTGAATTAATCCATCTTCATTTTCTAGTGGCTCAATGCTCATCTCTAACTCTCTTTTCACAATTTATAATCAGGAGTTGATCAGTCCTTTGTAGTGTTGATAACAGACTCCAGTGGATTGATGAACATTAAATTGATCTTGAGCATCTTTTGGCATTGGTGCCTAAACATTAAATTCACTCTTTCTCCAGTTGTGGCTATCAATTCCACCCTTGTCTTCCTATGCAGTGATTCATTCTAATCGGTTCTGTCTCTGCTCTGCAGGCCACAGACAAAAAGTGGCTTCAACCACCCAAATGTTGGAGCTGGCTTTATTAAAATCTTGGTTTGCCTAGTCTCTGTTTTTTAACCAAATTTGTTTGGAGTATCTGGGCTATTGGATATTTGGGCTACCTCCCTGCCTCTCACCCCCTTTGCTAATTTCTGATGTTACTTAGAGAGCTGTTTTCCCTAACACAAATCCCTTGCCACCCTCAGCTGCCTAGAGGTGGTAGCTGATAGATTGGATAGAGCCTGGGACTTCAATCAGGAAGACTTCAATTCAAAGTTGTCTCAAACACTTACTAGCTGTGAAGTGAGGGAAGCAAGATGATGAGATGGTGGTAGCATAAGTCTAGTAGCATAAGTCTATAATGAAAAAGGGTATGATTGGAGGGATGTGACAGTAGATGCTGAGAAGGTGCAATTCATTGTGAGTGATTGAGGATAAAAATTCAAGTATAAAACATAGAAAATTAGGTGGACCCCAGGAGTGATCTAAATCTGACCCATGCCTCAATTAAATCTCCATTTTTAACATATGCAACAAGTAGTCATCTAGTCTCTGTTTCTAACTAAGGGAGACCTATTCCCTAAAACCAAGATTGATTTATGGATTCTGGGGAAAACAAGCCTTGAGGTTCAAAATGTAGACACATTGTTGGCAGACAGTAGAGACTATTGTATTCTAGCACCTGACTCACAGGACAATTCTAACATCTAGGCACAGTGATGAAAGAATACCAACACTCTACATGACTAGCAGCTCTGAATTCCATTATTCTTGAAATGGACAAAACAAAGAGCTATGAAAATATGGATTGAAGGAAATATGGACTGAGCAAATCAGAGCACTGGTGTGAATAGATTCATAAGAGTAGCAAACTTCGGACTTTATTTTTATTTATTTATTTTTTTTAAGAAATAGATTTTTATTTATATATTTTGATTTTACCTCACCTAAATTTCCTATGTCCCTCTATTTTTCTCTTCCCCCCCCCACTAAAGAACCATAATTTATAAGAAAAGTTTAAAAAGAAACAAGAGAAAGAGAAAAATATTCAGCAAAACTAAATAAAATGTCAAAAAAAATTCTGATGCTATAGACAATGTCTCACATCTGTGAACCTATCAATCCCTCAAATATATGTACTTCTGCAAAAGGTGGAGGGTATATATTATATCTCTTCTTTGGAGTCATATAGCTTTGCAATTTGGTAACATTCATTTTCCATTGTTTTATGGTTATATTTGACAGTTACATTTAATGTTTACATTGTTGTAATCATTATACATATTGCTTTCTTGCAACTATTTATGTCACTTTTCATCAGCTCACGGAATTCTTTACATGCTTTTCTATGTACATTATTTTTTTAAAAATCTTACTGAATAATAGTATTCCATTTTATTCATATATCATAATTTGCTTCATCATCTTCCAAATACATGGACATTTACTCTGTTTACTTTGCTCCCACAAAAAGTATTGCTAAAAGCATTATTTTAGTTCTGAGAAATGTTAAAATATCTGGAAAGCCATTCGATAAACTGTCATTGGATATTTAAATAGTTTTAAATTTAATTTGAGCATGGACCTTTTTATTAAAAAATAAAATCAAATTTTTCAGAAAAAAAAGTATTGCTAAAAAATTTAGTCTATATGGAGCCTTTATTTTTTATTAGTAATCTCCCTAGGGGTATAAGCCTAGTAATAGAATTTCTGGGCCAGATGGTATAAACATATTAACCACTTTTATTTTGCTTTCCAAAAAAGGTTGTACCAATTGACAAGAGCTCAGACATGCAATCCCAACCTCCTGATTCTCAGATTTATCAAATGGTATAAAATTAGTATGACGATGATAAAATTGTGGTTTGGCTAAAGCAGTCACTATCTTTTAAAAAGAAATATTTGGATTAAATAATTTCTAAATGTGACATCATGTTTAAATAAAGAATGGGTAGCAGAGAAATAATTATCATAAAGGGGCAGTGCTTGGGAAAATGTTAACTGGTTTCACATGTCATCATAAAATACCAAATAAAGATAAATATATTATGACAGCAATATGTGTGTGTGTGTGTGTGTGTGTGTGTGTATAGCCATGTGTTTCATTCTGGCAATATGAGAACACTCTTTACTATTACCCTATCTCATATGATGTTTTTGAAAAAGTACATTAAAATAAGATTTAAAAATTTCTTGGAGAAGTGAACTACTTATGGAACTTTCTAACCTTAGGATTTACTGAGTCTTTATTTTCTAAAATGGAAACAATGGAACTACCAGATGACTTACTCACTTTTTGCACAGATTCTCACAAAATGTTGGATTTTAAATTTCTTCAACATAGAATGGAAACTCAATATGAATCATTTTCCTCTTTTCTCCCTTCTTTTCCATTTCTTTTCTTTCCCTTTTCTTTTTTCTTTTCTTCCCTTCCTTTTCCCTTTCCTCTTTCTTTCCCTCTCCTCTCTTCTTCTCTTCCTCTTCCTTTCCTTTTCTTTTTTTCTCTTTCTTCCTTCTAGAAACTGTTTCCCAAGGGATTTATAAAAAGGATTTGTAATACAGCCTATATGGATCAGATACAGAATTTTAGCTCAGGTTTTCCTGATTCAAGGCTAATGAGCACTCTATTCGAAATTATAAGATCTGGGTTCAAGTTCCATTACTATTATATTCTATGTGATCTAGAAAAACTCACTCAGTATCTCTGGCCTCCTTTTCAGTTTTTAAATGAAAAGATAGTCAGCATGAACCTTCTGGCTGTCAATATATTCTTACCCCTTAGGCCACAATGACTTTAATATTTTTTTTAAGGCAGAATCATTTTAGGACCCATTAAAATAGGATTCAGCTCTAAGTGACATAGAAGTCAGAGCGCTAAACTGAATTCAAATCTTGACTCAGAAACTAGCTATGAGATCTTGGGCAGTTAATAAACTCTCTCTGAGCCTTAGATTTTTTGTTTTTAAAGTGGGGATGATAATAACACTCCCTTTGCTGGATTGTTACAAGGATCAAGTGAGATTACCTATGTCAAATGCTTTGTAAAAACTCAAAAATTTATATAAATGCTAATTGTCATTATTTTTCTTCTATAGCCAAAGAACACAATGAGGTGGTGCCACAGCATTGACTCTGAAGGTACTATTAGGAGTTGTCATTGTATTTTTTTCCTCGCTGAAGCACTACTTTAGCAAGGATACACAGATAGCCTCTTAGAACAATGCTTCTCCTAATCCTCTCTTTTATGGACCTATTGGTGTCCCCTTTTCTGACCCCATCAAGGTGAGAGGGTTTTTGACTTATTTTTGAGTTATGTTTCCTACTCCATAGAATGTTCATTCCTCAAGAGATGGTTTCTTTTTTTGTTTTTTCTATCCTGGGTACCTGAAAAGCACTGTTTGGTCTTGAAGTCAGTATGATGTTTCCCCAACATTTCCTGGCTCTGTTGCCAAGTCTTTAGGCAATTTTCTAAGGTCATCAGTTGAAATAGTCTAATTTGCCAACTAGATGAAGTTTCCTCCCCGTGGATTTCTCACTATCAATAAAAACCAGATACAGAGCTTAAATGCTTATTGAATGAAGCAATTTTAAAAATGTTATAGACTAATGTTCTATCAGAAGGTAGCACACGCATGTTGAGAGATGAGCTGAATGCACAAATAAACAAACAAATGTTCATTTACTTAAGTGAGAATTTTCCCCTTCTAACCATGCAGTTTATTATCCTGCACCAGAAGTCCTTCTTTGCCTAGGAAGCCAAGATGGTGCTCACCTAGGACATGTGGTTTTGCTGTGTCTGCTGCTGCTGCTGTTGTTGCTGTTGCTGCTGAATCAGCAGCTGCTGTTGCTGTCGGCGCCTAGCAGTCCGGAGCTTCTCAAAGCGAGCCTCCATCTCTTCTAGCACTTTGGGTGTGTAGCGGACCACCAGTTTGACACTTTCCTTAGCTGCTTTGAGCAGTTCCACCGCCTTCTCGTGATGTTCCCCTTCCACACTCTGTTGGGACACAGTGAACAGAACCAGTGGACATGTTACTAATGGGTCCTCCCATTCTCCCTTCATCATTTATCCTTGACTGCTGGGGGTTTGGTTTTTGAAGTCCCAAAGCTTTAAGGCCTACATGGTATTTTATTTTTGAAAAATCTTGATAAACTGAACTTTGTCTGGTGCATCTTTAATAATATACATCCTATTTACTAACATACCCAAACCTACATAAACCATAAAGTTTTAAACAGGTATGAGTAGCTGAGTTTTAAATAGATGAGTCCTCCTCCAATTCAATAAGGTCCCTCCTTGCTTCTGCCTCTTAGAGTTCTTAGCTTCTTTCAAAATGCAGTTTAAAGCCATTCCCAAGACAAAAAAGGTCATGTTTGAGTTTCACTTACAGCCTCCCTTCCCAATATTACTTTACCTATTCCTTTCATTTACAAACCCCTCAATACTAGTGCCTTCTCTCTGATGATTATTTCATACTACATTCTACACATATTCATACTACACATATTTTGTTTCTACAAAGTTATATGAATGGGTCTCCCACATTTAAACTGTGAACTACTTGAGAATAAGGACTGTCTTTGGCACAGTGTAGGACACAATAGGCACACAATAAATGTTTGCTGACTGACTTAATGACTGATTTCTCCTGTGTTTCTCATCTATAAAATAAGGGTTAGCATCTATTTCTTTTTTTAAGAAAAAGAGATTAAATAATTTACTCCTGACACTCTGACGTGGACAGATGGAAAAACCAAACAGAAGCAAACAAGCAAAAAGCCAACTAAACATATGGTTACATATGTATTGTGGCTCAATTATTTTTCAGTCATGACCCCATTTGGGGTTTTCTCGATCAAGAGTGTTTTGACATTTCCTTCTCCAGCTCATTTTACAAAGAAGAAAGTTGTGACAAAACAGGATTAAGTAACTTGTCCAGGATCACCCATACTAAATATCTGAGGCTGGATTTGAACTCATAAATGATTCTTCCTGACTCCAAAAGGACATCCACTTCATCCATTGTGCCACCTAACTGTAACATACCTACATACATGCTCACATACACACATATATAAAAAGTTGTAATTATAGATTAAACATATGCTCATGTTTAATCTGAGTGTTGTTATTAATTACATATATAATATCAATGTCATATAAACATGTATACATGCATGTGTAATTGTATATATACACATATTTCTAGAGCAGTTTGCTATCAGTAGATTAGC
This sequence comes from Sminthopsis crassicaudata, assembly GCF_048593235.1. Classification (NCBI taxonomy): domain Eukaryota; kingdom Metazoa; phylum Chordata; class Mammalia; order Dasyuromorphia; family Dasyuridae; genus Sminthopsis; species Sminthopsis crassicaudata. Next base: position 256,232,616 of record NC_133621.1, read on the forward strand.
TATTTTATTATTATTTTTAATATTAACAACTTGGTATTCTGACCTTGATAAATATCAACAGATATTAGCATTTTAACATACAGAAAACAAAAATAAGTATTATATATATTTTAAGTATATAATATATCCAACATTCCAAAGCTCTCTCACCTGTATGTTGCCTTCTAGACCTCCTTCTTTTCCTTTCTGTGTCCCACTTTTAAAAACACTTCACTGATATCATCCTTTACTTTTTCCTTTATTATCTTATTAATCATATTATTATAAACTGATTAACTTAACACTTTATTGTTATCTTAGCTGAGAAAATGGGGAAACTATAATTATTTTAAACAGATATAGTTGAAATAGTCTAATTTGCTATAGCTCATCTTTTTTTACATAATCTCCCACACTGCTTCACTGTCAAAACCCAATCAATTTTTAAAAGATTGGACAAATAATATTTTACATCATCAATTTTTTCCATTCCTATATCAAACTGATCTAATACTATCATTCAATTTATGTGCAAGGGTTTAGAATATAGAATTCTTTTTTCTGCAGGATCTAGTCAATCATTTAAACTATGGATCTATCTAATATCTATTTTGTTCTTCTCTCCCCCTTGTTTTAGTTTTTATTTCAGTGCTTTAGGTAGATGATGGGCTGAAGTCACTCATTTACTAAATAAACATTTATTAAATACCTACTTCATTCATTGTATTTTATTTAATGAGTATGAAAGATATGGAAACTAAGGACCGATTCTATGTTCAGCATATTTAGGGATTTTTTTTTGGTCATTTGGCAGTAATTATGTAATTTTTATTAAAAGTTACAATGATTTGTTCTTACCCACCTCCCAATGGCCATTTTAAATGTTTATAGCTTACATTTGACTTCAGAGAGCAAAATAAGTGAGCCCACTCATGGGAGTAATGTCTATGACCTCTTTTTGGCTTTACCCTCTACAATAATATTAATTAATTGGTTTGGAAATACCAAGTGAGCCTCATAAATCTGGTAATTTTCTTTAAATATTATTTACACATATCCATATCTCATATCCTTTAACTAAAACATGAGCTCATTGAAGACAAGAAGTATGTCTGATAATATTTATTATTTTATATTATTTTTGTATTTCCAGTGTCAATATAGCACACTGTAGCATGAAATCAATAATGGGCTTTTTGAGTTTGAATATGACACCAATGCACTTGCAAATGAATACATAATCTTAGTACAGAGACACTTGACTAAGTATGGATAATTCAATTTGACAATTATTTAATTATCACCTACTACATTCAATATAATTTGTTAGCAGCAAATGATCTGTCCTGCTTTTAGACCTGCCCCAATCAGTTGCCAAGCCTTTCAGTAACTACTTCGTAATACCATTATAGTTGTGGCTCATCCTCCTACTAACTATAAATTCCATAAAGACAAGTCTTGTTCAAAAATTTGGAAAAACAAATTCTCTCTCCCAGTTCCTAGCAAATAAGTTTAACTACATTAGATATTTATAGTAAAAAGAGTTTTTTCACTGAATAACCAAGTGAGTGACTAAAGAAAATTGGAAGTAGAATACATGTAAAGAAGGTACGCTGACTTAGCTATTTTCAGAAACACAATGATCTAAGAAAATTCTGAAGGCCTTGTGATGACAAATGCTGTCTCAAAATTGATCAAATCTGAATGCAGAGAAAAGCATACTTTTCTTGTTTTGTTGTTCCTTTTTTTGAGGGGAATAGATTTGTGTTTTCTTTTTTAACATGACTATATGGAAATATGTTTCACAGAACTATACATAAAATATATCACATTGTTTGCTGTCTCAATGAGGAGGTAAAGAAAGGAGAAACTCTGAAACAAAATTTTATAAAAAAAGAATGTTAAAATTGTTTACATATAATTGTAAAAAGTATTTTTGAAAGGCAGCTTGAGATTTACAGAGATCCTTATTCTCTAAAATGTGTTAAGTTTTATTCAAGACAGTAATAGGGAAATTAAGAAGAAGGATTTTTTTGGGAGAAAAAAGATAATGAGCTCTGTTTTGAACAAATTGAGTTTGAAATGCCAGTAGAACATTCAAATTAAAAATGTCCAACAGACTGGGCAACAGGGAACTAGAGCTCAGGACAGAAACCAGGGGTAGATATATAAATCTATGAATCATCTGCCTACAAAAGATGATTAAATTCATAGAAGAAGATCAGATCACCAAGTGAGATAATATAAACAGGAGGATCCATGGGAGAGCTTTGAGGGACATTCATAATGTCATTATGTAAATGAAGATGCTTACATAGAGTGAACAGGTGAGTTAGACAGGTAGGGGGAAAAAGTGTTATGCAAACAAATCCAAGAAAAAGCTTCTGGGGGAAATGAGGGAGGAAGGATAATCCTTGATGTCAAAAGATGCAGAAAGGCCAAGATGCATGAGATTTGGGAAAGGAGTGTTAGAGATTTGGCAATTAAGAAATCACTGGGGATATATCCAGTCATTCTGGAGAGCAATTTGGAAATATGCTCACAAAGTTATCAAACTGTGCATACCTTTTGACCCAGCAGTGTTACTATTGGGCTTATATCCCAAAGCGATATTAAAGAAGGGAAAGAGACCTGTATGTACAAGAATGTTTGTGGCAGCCCTCTTCATAGTGGCCAGAAACTGGAAACTGAGTAGATGCCCATCACTTGGAGAATGGCTGAATAAGTTGTGATATATGAATGTTAGGATTCTTACTAGGTGCTAAGTCACTGAAATTGATAGAGACAATATTTATCTAATTTAGCATGGTTCAGTATGATTGATCTGATCCTACGAGGAGATGTTATGGGCCAGAACTTGAAACAAGGTACTGAGTACAATTAGGAGACATGGTTAAATCTAATTTAGCATTGATTTAATCCTACAACAAATAAGGGTTTCCTAGTGATGTAATGATTGGTGTGTACTCAGTGCGCAGTGTGCAGTGTCTAAGCAAAAAGCTCTCAGGGCCAAGGGGACTTCAGAGTCAGGATTCAGTCAAGGAGATTCACAAGAAGGAAGACAGAGAAGTGGTGGCAGGCTGTGTCCTGTGGAGAACACTGAAACCAAGATCCAGAAGGCTTCCAGAAAACTAGCCGAGCCCCAAGTGAAGGAGATAAGATTTGGAAAGAGACAGTAAAGGACTTTAACTCCTGGCTGCATTTGGGATTAGTGAACTAAACTGAAACTAAGGCTGCCTCCAGAAGTTCCCCAAGAAACCTGCTCCCTGAGAACAATTCTAATTTAGAGAAGAGAACATTACAAGGATACCTTTATCTGAAAAACTATGAATATTGTCTCCCAAATGTTCTGTTTCCTTTCTAAGTTTAACAATTTTTGTTTTATTTGTAGATAATATTTTTAATTTACTGTGATTGAAATTGTCCACATTATTATTTAATTCATTTTGCTGTTAATTAATATTATTATTAAACAGCCTATACCTTTTGATCCAGCAATATCACTCCTAAGTCTGTTTGCTGGATGATTAGGGAAAAAATCAAAGAACTAATATCTTCTAAAATATTTACAATAATTTTACTTGTGGTGGCAAAGAACTGGAAATTGCAGGGATGCTTGTCAATTGGGGAATGCCTAAATAAGTTTTGATATATGATTAGGATGGAATACTATTGTGCTATAAAAGACAATGGGCTCGATAATCTTAGAAAAATGGGTAGACTTACACAAAATAATAGAGTGAAATAAACAGAAAGAAAGTACAAAGTAACAGCAATATTGTTTTAAAAGGATGACTTTGAGTGGCTGAGTCATTTTGACTATTATAATTACCAAAGTTAATTACAAAAGTTTCATGAAAGAAGACACTATCTGCATCTAGAGAATTGATGACTAGAAGTATGTCTAGAATGATTTTCCCTATAGGTGTGTACACAGACACATATACATATTTGTGTCTAATGATAGCCATCTCTAGGGCAAAAGGGATATAAGAAAAAAATAGAAAATTACATCAAAATTATTATTTATTTAAAAGAAATAGCAGGTTGTATTTGTAGTTTCATGTGCAATCATTTATTTCTATTCTACTATGTTATGGAAATGTTTGTCTTATTTCTAAAGTTCATAATAAAATAAATTTTAAAAAGAGGAAAACCATATGAAACCAAGCCTCTGAACAGAATCTAATGGAATGAAAACATTCTCCAGCTCAAGAAAAACTTCAAGAAAGATTAGTCTCATTGGGGATAAAGGGGTGTTCAGTCCAGCTCAGTCTGGGAAAGCCAGGGAAAGGGTTTTAATCACGGCAGATCAGCAATTGAGACCCTCTGGTTCAGTAGTAGAGCAAGTCAGTAGGGCAGTCTCCAGTCCCAGCTCATAAGGTAAATTCTGGGAAACCAGGCTGTTTTCTGGAGGAAAAAAAGAAAAAGAAAAAGAAAAAACAAAAAACAAAAAATAGGCAAAGCTACCCCCTGCAAACACAAGGGGTCCATGTGCTCAAAGTCAAGGATCAGAGCTGCACAAGAAGGTTGGGACAGCACCTATTTTATCCCAGGAGCAGAGCTCAAATATCAAAGTTTAAAAAAAAAAAAAAAAAAAAAAAAAAGGAAATACCAAAAGAAAGGGAAAGAAAATGAGCAAGAAACAAAAAAGAACTTTGACCATGAAAGCTACTATGGCAACAGGGAAGATCAAAACACTAATTCAGAGGACAAAATGTCCATAGAAGAAATCTCAGCATGACATGAATTGGTCCCAAATCCAAAGAGGCTTCTGGTAATGCTCATAAAAAAAACTTTAAAAGGCAAATAAGAGAGGTAAAAGAAAAAATGGGAGGTATTCAAGAGAGAATCAGCAGCTTGAAAATGGAATACAATTCCTTAAGAAATACACTTGGACAAATGCAAAAAAAAAATTAAAAAAATAAAAATTCATTGAAGAAAATAACACTTCCAAAAATAGAAGGCAACCCCAATTGATTTTGGATAGAAAATGTCATCTGTATACAGAAAAAAGAACTGTGGAAATTAAATGAAAATCAATACATACTATGTTCACTTTTTTTCTGTTTTTTTTTCTCTCTCTCTCCCATGGTTTTTCCCTTTAGTTCTGATTTTTTTTTCACAAAATGATTCATAAAGCAATGTGTATTAAAAATAAATCATCAATTAACTTTAAAAAGCGAGAGAGAAAAGAATCCTCAGTAACTTTGAAAAAGAGCAATCTCCTTTGAATGATGGGATCAAAAATCAACTTGTTTAAAACCATAACAGAAGAGAGGAAGGGAATGTACCTACTTTGCATTGGTCTTACAGCCAGAAAGTACAATTTTTAAGAGACTGAGAAGAGATAAAGTAGAAGTAGGCAGCTCAGGTGACTTTTTCAAGGAGTTTACCTAAGACTAGGAGGAGAGATACAAAATGATAGCTAGTAGAGATGGTAGAGCCTATTGGGTTTTTGTTTGTTTGTTTGTTTGTTTTAATAAAGGAGAAGACAGGATTGTGTTTGTAAGCAACAGGAAAGAAACTAGTAGATGAGAGTATGAGGATGATACATTGGGCAATCTAATGGAAAAGATAGTAGAGAATCAGAACAAGGGTCCATGTAAGGGGTTGGTCCAAGCAAGGAAAATGTTTCCTCTACATTATGAGGTAAGAGAAGAAAAGAATAGAAGAGTAAGATGTCAGAAGGATGAGAAATAAAAATGGGGGGGAGAGAAAGCATTTGGCATATGGACTTTCATTTTTTAGGTGAATTGTAATGCAAGGTTTTCAGTTCCTCGTAGGATTCATTAATTCTTGTAGATTATTAAATGACATAACTAAATGTGGGGATCACAAAATTATGAATTATTATCAGTAAATGTTTGATTTGCATACCAATTCTATATAGCTGAGATAATGTAAAAATTTTGATGGCAAAAGGGGGTCACAAGTGGGGAAAGTTTAAGAGCTCTTGTCTAGAAAATCTATTGTATTGAATGAAACAAGGACTCCTTTGAGAAATCAAGGATTCCCTTGTGAGAGTCCAGGAGAGATAGAATAAATATTTCATGGATCCTCTTCCCCCTCAACATGGTTTCATGATTTCTTCTAGTTTTGTTTAGTCGTGCTCATGTATAGGAAGTGGATGGCAGTATTAATATAGTAATGAAGACGGGCAGTATATAACAAGGGAGCATGCAATTTTGGGGAATAGAAGATAGCATACAGTTGCTCAAGAGTTGGAAGTAAGGACATTGTACCCAGAAATGATTTGATGGCCTGGGAAGATGCTGAGAGGCAAGAGGATTGGAGGACACAATAATGAAGAATACAAGGTTTAGGAGGTGTAAGGCTTAGGGAGTGGTGGAAAGATAATAACTTAAGATAAGATAAAGAAATTTCAGAGTACATGAACATGGAATTGGATTACTTGTGGGGATGCTAAGATACATGATCTAATTCTCCATAGGGAAACAGAGCTGGAGTAATTAGGCACTTAGTTAATTCTTATTGATTGGTTGATGTAATGTTCTGGTTAGCTTTCTGGAGGTCTCAGGACCAGCCTTGGTCTCAGCAGAATAATCACCATGAGAATAGTCAGGGATAAAGTCTAAAGTCTTTATTATCTCCTTCACAGTCTGTCTCCTTTGCCTGGGGCCTGGCTAGCTTTCTGGAGGCCCTCCCAAATGGGTCTTTGTTTAGTGGAGGAAATGCAGAAGGCAGGAGGGCCACCAGAGGCTGGTCCAAGATGGAATCTCTCTCATCTCAGGGGAGAAGTGAAAGAGACAGAACAGCCAGTATGAGGGTCTTTAGCTTCCTGTGTGTCTCTCCTCTCAAATCCCTTAACTTTTATATCCTCTATTATAAACATATCATCATAGGTGTCAATCAATCTTGTAGAACTATACTAAGTACTAAGTACAAGTAAACTAGAGAATCATTATCTTAATTCCACTGAGTTAACACCTTGTTTTAGGATTAAATCAATCATACTGAACTAGAGAACTATTAATCACCATGTTGAACTAGATAACCATTGTCTTATCAATTCCACTGAGTTAACACCTTGTTGTAGAATTAAATCAATCATACTGAGCCTTAAGTATATTTCTCCAGAATTCCTGTCCTTTACAGGTTGGTTTAAGTTTATTTTTTTAAATTTCATATGCAAATGGCCTTTGAATCAGTTATGCTTTTTATCATTTAGAGCTTCTAACAAAAAACTAAGGGCATAGTAGTTGTTTAGTAAATATTTGAAGGCTAATCAAACCTATAAGAAGAATAGATGGTTTTATATGCACAGTGCAATTCGAGAGATTTGGATATTTGTTTCACCAACCATTTGTTAAGACCTGAAATCCCTTGTGATCATAAAATTTAACTACAAGATTTAGAGATGCCACTTATTCAAAGTTTTGATTGATGTGATATAGTGGAATGTGTGCTAGACTCTAGAGTATCTGAGTTGAAATCCAGTGGTGTAGTGGAAAAAATGAGCTGGGCCTGGATTTGGGAAGTGCTGAATTCAAATTCTGCTTAAGGTATTAACTAGTTGTATGAACTTGGGGCAAGTCATTTAACTTGTTTACCTCAGTTTCCTCAGCTATAAAATGAAAATAATAATAGCCTTTATATCCCAATATTTTAATGAGGTTCAAATGAGATAAGATATGTAAAGTGCTTAGCACAATACTTTGCACATAGTAGATGTTATATAAATATTAGTTACCTTCTCATCGTCATCCTCAATACTAAATCCTAACTCTGCCAGTACACATAACCTTGGCAAATAACTGAATTTTTCTGGGTCTATATTCCCTCACCTATAAATTAAGAAAATGACACTAGATTTATCTAAAGTTTCTTCCAATTCTAAATCTATGATTTGATTATTTTCTAAATGCTTTAAAGAGTCCTTTCCCACCCACTGGCCCTAGAGTGGTAGGGAGAGTAGTGGACATGGATGATATGATCTTTAAGTAGTTGCTTTAGAGTCACAAACATGGTGATAAAACAGGGGTTTGTACCTCTATGTTAAAGATTCATCAATCTTCCTAATGCAACACAATGAAACTCCACTCTTTTAGGCTGAAGGATTTTCAAATGTTCTTTAAAACTTAAACATGCCAGAGGGAAGAGTTCATAGTTTAGCATGAGTTAATTTTGCAGGTGATTTTAATAAGATAATATGCAGAGAGCAGGTTTTCCTAAATTGAAGGCATGGCGTTAGAGAATACTGCAGTTGTATTGGAGGTGGTAGGTGGGAAAAAGAGGATCCCTTAAGACAGAATCAACTATTCCACAATACTGGCCAGCAATATGTCATCAGCAATATAATTATGCATTTCTCCTGTTCCAATCTTTATTTAAAATACTGAACAAAAATCTCTCATAAGGGAAAAAGTTAAAAATAGTTTTATTACTATTTCCAGCACTCAAGACTACAAGCTAACAAAATCCTGAACAGATGTAAAAACATATGAACAGGATTTTGTTTAACTTTAACACATAAAGAAACTAATTTTCATACAGGAAGCTAAGAACAATGTCTCAGTAAGCTATCACATGCATGCTTATTTCACTTGTAAAGCCTCATGTTATAGTAGGCAGTAGAAGCTTTAAAACTGGTTAATTTAATTGGAAATAGGCAATAATCAAGAAACTGGTAAAATGCACTAAGCTTTTGTAATAGAAATGTTCTATACCCCATCAAACTTCCTCTTAGTGTTACCAAATGGATTGATGTTGTTCTCTGTTAGCCTCATACAGCCCAATTCTCCACACAGACTAAGGGAGGCACAGTTTTAGATAATGAAAAACCATAGGGAATCTGTTCAGTTGCACTGGGCCATGATTCAGTTCACTATAGCAGGGAAGCTTGCCATGGGCTTCATGGGAAGTCATGGCTCTGGGCCAACAGGGTAGGCATGATTCCTGCCCTAAGAGAGTTTATTGTTTGCAACTGGGTAAAATCCAAGAACTCACTTTTTAAACTGTTTATCTGCTGTGGAGTATTATAGCAATTCAACCTTTGGAAAGAGACCTTTAGATATCATCTGCATTCACTTTTCTACCTAAAACATGAATATGTTCTACATTACTAAGAAGGCAATGAGAGAGGAAAAGTGATATGGCTGCTTATACTACTTGGACAAGAGGGGAGACATAAATTACAATACTTGCAGAAGAATGGAGAACCACAGGCCTTATTCTTTGTCCTACCTTGGCAGAGTAAAGTCCTTTGATTCTCATTGTCCTTCTATAACTTTCAGTTTTTGGGCAGTGTTGAGTATTATCTGATCTGTTGGTGCACTTTAATGAGTTCTCTTCCATTTGCTGTTTTTCTCTATTGAGAGTGGGAGCTCCTTGAGAGCAGGAGCCAAAATACTTTTCTACTTTTTATCCTCAGCTCTGAAGTTGGGTCATTGGCTTGACACTTCCTAAGGAATTAATGCTTTCATTCATTCAATGAACACTCATTTTTTTTTCTTGAAGACATTTAGTAATTGGAACCTGACTATCACATCTCTTAAACAATTTCATGGTTCGAAAACTCTAGTGGCAAAAAAAAGAAAAAAGAAAAAATCTCTTCTGTTATATTAAAATGTGATTTGTCTCCTTGTAAATTCTTGCTACTTTTTACCTCTGGAGCCAAGCAGAAATCTAATTTTTCTTTTCAGATATTAGAAGAGAATGAACATATGTCTTCTTCTTCACTAAATCTTTTCTTCTCAACTTCTTTTAATTGCAACAAAGGGTCATGAGCCTAATCTAATTTGCAGGGTGGGAAGAGACTTTGTCTTTGTGCTTATTCCTTGTTCAGAAGGGACATGCATAATTTACCTACATAAGGAGGCAATATAGTATTCCAGAGCTGCCAGTTTCTTCTAGGATGATTATGGCCATGTCAGATTCCAGTTCTAGATCTCAGTTTCCTTATGAATATAATGATGGAGATAGATTAAAAGACTTTTAAAGGCTTCTTTCATTTCTAAATCTATGATTCATTGTAATTGGATGATGTAATCTGAAGGGAATTCCTTAAAAGTGTACCCAACCTAAATATATTATACTCAGTGGCTTGCCACAGTGTCAAAAAAGTATACAATTAATCACTCCTTTGGATGAAGGCACTATAATATATATGGCATCAAAAAGACACATGACACGATCTGTCTTAAATATTTTAATATAAATTTATTAGCAGCTCAACTTAAGAGGGAAGAGGATAAAAAATAAGAATAGATCCAGTTTCAGTGGAGGAAGGGAATCATGAATCTAACAGTATTTAGGAGGCTGAGGACCCCAGACCCAAATATTTATGGCAGGGGTAGCAGCATGAGAAAGGTACAAGAAAATAATATTTTGTGTAACAGACTCATGAAATTATATTTAAACCAAATTTTTATTCTAGATTCATTTCCATTACTTATTGATGACTCTCAGCATGAGAAAGAGCTCAGAGTTCACTGAGTATATACCTCTATTTCAACAGGCAGCTCTGCAATATCTAACAAGTAACTATTGAAAATTTTGCTCAGAGGTGTGGACTACCTCAAGAAGTGGTTCATTCTATTTCTGACCAATTCTAATTATTGAGAAGTTTTTCCCTTAAATTGAATCTAAATTTGTTTCTTATAGATTTTCACTCAATGTTCCTAATTCTTTTCCCTGGGGCAAGAACAACAATCTATCCAAAAGTAATAACCCTCTAAATATCTAAGGAGAGCCCTTATATTTCCCTAACTTTTCTCCTTTTCTAATTAATCACCTTTGGGCAGGAGATTCATTTATCACAAGATCTCCTAATCTCTCACTTTAGTGCCATTCTTCTCTGGACTTATTTTTTTGGTTTCTATGCTTTCTAGAAAGTCTAATTACACAGTGAACAGAATATTCCAAATACTGACTGACTGATTGGTCAAGCAAAAATTGATGGTAGTAGTAGTGGTGGTGGTGGTGGTGGTGGTGGTGGTGTGTATGTGTGTGTGTGTGTGTGTGTGTGTGTGTGTGTATGACCTCAATCCATCTAGATACTTTGCTGTACTACTAAGGAAGTCTAAAAATGATATTTGTATTTTTTTGACTGTAGTGTCATCCCATTAAAACACATTAAGCTTGTTTCTTAGACATTTGTATTTTTTTTCCAGGAAAATTGTTGTCTTGTTATTTTCTCCTTTGGTTTGTATTTGATTAATTGGTTACTTGAACCTAAGTAGTGGATTTTATATTTATCCCTCTTAAATTTCATCTCAGTAGATGAGTTCATTATTCTATCAGTCTATCATTCTATCCTGCTGAAATTTTTTTTGGTATCCTATTACCCAATGTCTTAAATATTACTCCAAGTTTTACATCATCTGAAACATGATAAATATGCTATCTTTGTTTTCATCTGTCATTAATAAAAATGTTGAAGAGAAGGGGGTTAGAGACACATCTGTGGGACACTCCATCAGAACTCCTTCTAGACCAAGAACAATCCATTAACCATTATTCTTTCAGTCTAAGCATTCTGAATTCTGAATTCACTTGGTTATACTAATATTTATCCCATACCTCTCCATTTCATTCCCAAAGGTATTGCTATTTGTAGAAATGTGATTCCCAGGATCTCGTATTTACAATACAACATTCTAACCCTAGCTCTTTCTCTCTCTTTTTTAAAAAGATACTATTTTGCTTCTACATATTCATTGATGCTTTTACAGTATACCTTTAATATTTGTCCCAATGTTAATTATAACATATAGAGAAAAAACAACCCAGCAACACTGTATTGCAACTCAGAGGACCAGTTCAGTTTTGAAATGTTCTGCTTATTAGTTATGTGATCTTGGGCAAAACACACTAATTCTTTCTGAGTCATATTTCCTCAGTTTTAAAACAGTGATAAATTTTGTATATACTACCGTCTTCAAAGGACTGGCATAGAAATTATATATATTCATCTATGTGAATCTTACTTTCTGCATGATGAGGAATTACTTAAAATAAATTATTTTTATTGATAATAAAAAAGGACTAATACCATAGCAAAGGGGGAAAAAGTTGTTCAGTCCAAAGTGGTTTTTTTACATCTGTATTTTCCTTTCAGTCAGCACCTCACTTGTTAAAGGAAAATGGATCTTGCCCATTAGAGTATGGAGGCACCTGTTTCTGTATTATTCTGGGAATTGGGGGACTACTCTTTCTGGAACAGGTCATTAGATGCTTTAAGTGCATGTAAAGCTAATATCAGAATAGTGTGATTAGAATTTTGCCAAAATTTGTCAAAAATCACAAAAGGTGCAATAGAAAGAGCACTGGCTCTGGAATCAGGAGGTCCTGAGTTCAAATATAACCTCAGACACTTAACATATTGGGCTGTATTGGGCAAATTACTTAACCTAATTGCCTTGCCAAAAACAACAACAGCAGCAACAAAACCCACCAAAATGTGAACAATAGGGTCAAAAATTTAGAGCTAAAAAAGACCATAGAGTTAAATGAATTCAACCCACTCAAAGGGGATATCAGAATCAAAGGAAAGGCTTTGCTTTTGGTTTCATTGTGTTTTAGATTAGAAGTTATCTAAGCAAGTAAGGAATCACTGCAGAGGAAGATGCTGAAGATTCAGAAGATAGGAGAATGGATGAAGATCACTGTGGAAAATGAAGGGAATGGAATCAAGGGCATAGATTGAAAGATCAGAGGAGGCAAAAATAAAAGCCACCATCCTATCCTCTTAGTCAAGAAGGACAGAGAAAAATTCATGAAGATGCAGAATTCTGAAGTATAGAGGAAGGAATGGCTCAGTGAAGTAGAAAATTATCACTGTTTAAAAGAGAGGAAAGGAATGGGTTTAGGAGATTAAATATGAAGAAGATTTAGGACAGATGGGAGGAATAAATGATAAAGAATCATCAAAGATGAAACAAGGAATTAGTGAAACAAGAGAAAGAACCCAGCTAAGCTTAAATAACATGAATTTGTAACAGTTAAATCACTATTAGCATAATGATTTTTTCCAACATTTAAAAGAAAGAGAAAGCAAATGCCATTGTTTACCCTGGGTTGGAGATAAGGAAACATGAAACATTAGAAAGCTAAGAAAATAAGTAATTCTCAGTAACTAAGTCATCCTGAGTAATTAGAAGGGTTGTATGTAAACATACATATTAAAACACATGTTTTAAACTTCATGACTGGAAATACTTCCTATAAGTATTTTCCATGTAGACTGGAAAAATAGGAACTAGGGTTTGGAAAGTTGTAAATGAAGCTGAGACTGAGGTTCATTAACACTGAGGAATTTTCAAAAGTATCTGAGTGATTGTAATGGAACAATGGACTGAAGAAAGCATAGTGGAACAAAGATTAGATTGGTTCCTTCTAGTTTTGTGAAGGGAAATTAGGGGGTAGAGAAAATGTTAGAGTAAATGTATTTGCAAAGGGTATTAAGGACAATGGCGCCATTAGAGGAAAGCATCTTTCATTTCAGGTAAAAAGGCAAGAATCTTGGTGGGAGGGGTGGGGAAAGGGTGAGAGCATAAGGGAAAGGACGTGGGGTAAGGTAAGGACATAGGGTAGTTATTTGAAAAAAAATTAGGAGGGGAAAGAGATATTTGGGCCCAGATAACTGAGAAAAATGTGATAAACTCCAACCAAATGATGTGATCTATGATAGGGGATTTAGCACCAAATGATAGCAGGCACCAAAAGTTGGGGTTCAATCAGGTGAAGAATTCACAATGGCCATTCTCTTTGGCAAAAGGTAGATTTATTTAGGGAAGAAGTTAGAGAGAAAATGAAGGGATACCATAGATACCAGGAATGATAAATATGAAATAAATTGGGAGAGTATATGAAAGACAAACTCTTCAATGGAACTCACAATTACCCAGTGGAGAGGGAGCACCCCATGAGGTTGGGGCATGCCCTTAGCTGGCAGGCTAAATCCTGAAAGGTACTTAGCATCCTAAAATAGCTGTAAGGAGGAGAAGTGGGGTTAAGAAGCAGAGTGGAGTTAGGGGAGATGCTGCCTGCAATGGCAGGGGATGGTGGTAGAAAAAGACATCACAAGGCAGAGTGCCATTGGTGGGATGACCCAAAGGAAGGTAGCAGCCATGGGATGGCCCACAAGTAGATACAGTCTACTAGGGAAAATTTATCCTCTGGATCATGATTGGGATTTCTGACAGGGTATGGTAAGATGAGATTGCTGGATATCTCTACAGAGGGTGGGTCTCAGGAATTTAACATAACTTGAATATTAGATTTGACTGCCTCCCCAAAGGATGAGACCTAAATTTATGTCTATCAGAACCCTCTGCCTGTTTGCTTCAGAGATCAATTCTTTAGTTTTTCTCTTGGTCCAAAACAATATTTAGAATCTCATCACCAAATGCTGAACTTGCGGAGTTACTGAATGTAATCATGAATCATACCTGTGCTGCTTAACCACCATTATTGTGACACTGCAAGTCATTGAAACAAGGGCCTTGTGCCCTTATCTGTAAACTGAGGGCATTGTATTAAATAACTTCTAAAGTTCTATTCAGCTAGGATCTGTGATTCTGAAGTTGACCTACTTGACATTGACTTGAGGCCCTTCACATGGTTGACCTCTTTTGGACACCTTCCAATGCATCAATGACCCTCTTAAACAAAAGTCCTCAGAACTGAGTGTATGGTGTCTGAAGTTCTTTCTAGCTCTAAAATTATGGGTATTTTCCAATATTTACTCTTCATATATGTTATATTTATTTGATTATTTGAATGAACTGTTTAATACCTTCTTTCATTCTAGGTAAATGACACTCACATGTAAATCACTCTAAATCTCTGCCTTAACTTGAATATCATCATTATCATTCAGTATCCAAGACCCCAAATTCTCAATATCCTTTTTTCAATTAAGATTCTGATCTTAAACTTGCAAATTATTCACTGCTCTTTTCACCTCCACCAAACCAATATAAATTCTTTGAGGCCAAGGACTCTTTCTTCTCTTTTTTAACTTTGAATCCCTAGCACTTAGTACTCCACCTAAGCTCAGTGCCTGGCAAATAACATCTACTTAATAAATAACAATGGCTGACTTTTAAAATTTGTCCAAATTTGTCCATTGAACTCATCTCAACTCAAAGTAACAACGGGAGGCAAACCCTTGAGTGGAAAGAAAGTCTCTTGCTTCATAACATAATTTTAAATTTGACCTTTGTTGGTAATTATCTGTAAAATCCATTGGGAAAGTGGCTTACTCTTCCCAGGCCTCACATTTTCATGTTTCAGTTCTCTGACTCTTCATGCTCCCATTTGTGGTTTTCTTGGCAAAGATACTAAAATGGTTTGTTGTTTCCTTTTCCAGTTCATTTTACAGATGAGGGACAACTACTAAACATCTGAGGTCAGATTTGAAGTCAAGAAGATGAGTTTTCCTGACTCTAGACCTGGTTCTCTCTGATGCCCTAATCTTCCCTTTGCTCATCAACGAGGGAATTAAAATAAATGGCTTCTAAAATATCTCTAGATCTGACACTGTGCTAATTGTATTTTAGGCATCTTAGTGGTAAAGTGGGTAGAATATTGGCTCTGCAGTCAGGAAGATCTGGATTCAAATGTAGTTTCAGATAGTTATTAACTATGTAATCCTGGGCAAATCACTTAACTTCTATTTGCCTCAGTTTCTTCATTGGTAAAATGGGGAATAATGATACCTATCTCCCAAGGTTGTTGTGAGCATCAAACAATATAATAGTTGAATACTAAGTGAAGTACCTGCAACATAGTAAGTGGTGAGGTTGGAGCAGCAATTCTTAGCTTGAAATAAAATGTGACAAATTTATAATGGACATTCTCATTGGTAAAAAGCAAGTCTTAGGGGAATAGGTCACAGACAAAAATAAGAGGTAAAATTGGCATCAGGAATGACAAATATGAAATACAGTTGAGAAAATATATAATTAGCAAGAAAAAGAATAGTTCCCCAGAGGAACTCACAATTAACCAGGAGAAAGGAAATATTCTTTGAAATGGGAGGAAGCCATTGACCAGCAGATTAGACTAAACAGAGTTAGCTAGACTAAGGAAAATGGCGCCATTAAAGGGAAAGCACTATGAGAGAGAAAAAGAAAGTGCCTGATGGTAGGCTTAGTCCTGAAAAGAACTTAGCAAAAATATTCTTCATGAACAGATCTCTTATTTGGGAAATATAATCTTAGGGGTTTCTCAGGCATAAAGGAACTCAAGAGGGAGGAGTGAAGGAGCCAGATGAAATGTACCTGACAGACTAGGTCCCAGACCTGTCTAAAGATAATCATGTAATCATGTATTAATGTAATAATCAATATCTCAAAGGTTTCTTGAAAATACCCAGAAAATGGGGGATAGACAAGGGGGGTTGGTAAAGAGTTTTTAATGATCAGGGTAGTCTGATAATATCTGATAATACAATTATCTAATAATAGTTTCATCCTGACAGGGAGGAGAGTAAGTCACATCAGTAAGTGTTAAATAAATGTTAGTTATTCTGGAAGATGAATGGATGTCCATCAATTGGAGAATGGTTGGGTAAATTATGGTATATGAAGGTTATGGAATATTACTGCTCTGTAAGAAATGACCAGCAGGAGGAATACAGAGAGGCTTGGAGAGACTTACATCAACTGATGCTGAGTGAAATGAATAGAACCAGATCTCTGTACACTTCAATGCTGTATGAAGATGTATTCTGATGGAAGTGGATATCTTCAACATAAAGAAGATCCAACTCACTTCCAGTTGATCAATGATGGACAGAAATAACTACACGCAGAGAAGGAACACTGGGAAGTGAATGTAAATTGTTAGCACTACTGTCTATCTACCCAGGTTACTTATACCTTCGGAATCTAATACTTAACGTGCAACAAGAAAATTGGATTTACACACATATATTGTATCTGGGTTATATTGTAATACATGTAAAATGTATGGGATTGCCTGTCATCAAGGGGAGGGAGTAGAGGGAGGGAGGGGAAAATCTGGAAAAATGAATACAAGGGATAATGTTATAAAAAAAATTACTCATGCATATATACTGTGAAAAAATTATAAATAAATAAAATTTAAAAAAATAAATGTTAGTTATTATTAAAATCTTGCTTCAAAAACTTCCTGTGTGATCTTGAATTAATGACTTAACCTTCCCGGAGTCTCAGTTTTCTTATTTACAAAATGGAACAGTCAAAATAGATTCTAAGATCCCTTCCACTTTGAGAAGTAATGTCTAAGATACAAAGAACTGAAGTGTTTAAGATACAAATGGGATGTTTCAGCTGGGGCTTAGAAGTTTGTACTATCTGAACAGAAAGAGTTTGCTAAGCACAAGATTTCGAGGACATGGTTTAAGACTTTTTAAGAGAACCAGCCAATTGGCTTTCCATCACCCTGGAGAGTTTAGAAGTGCCATCTGCAAAGGCACAATTGATATGCTAATTAGAAATCATCATTATTTATTCATTAAAGTAGTTCTAAGAACCTCTACAATCACCCTTTGTTAAGAGGAGGAAACCAGCACAGAAGAACTGATAGAAGCAAAACCATGTTAGGAAGAAATTAGAGGAGAAAAAAAAAAATCCTTTTAAGTAAGCAAGCATTACTAAGGTCAAGTTGAAGCCAGGAGATCAAGAGTAGGGATGAGGGAATGGGTGTGCATATCGTTATAGATAGCCTCACCTTAAGAGGTCTAGTTATGACTATTTAATTGAACGTTTCTTGAACCATGAAAGTGCAGCTAGTACACAGCATTAGCAGGAGACCCAGGGGGCAGGGAATCTTAGAGAGGCAGAAGCTTTAGTTAAAATTGGTGCCAGGAAGAAGCCTTCAGCAAGTCTAACATTTGATTGATATTGGCTCCACCTTTCAAATATGGAAATTACATTTAGAAATGAAAGGCGGGTGATAGTGCACATGGCTCTGTAGTAACACTGGAAACTTCTGCTACTAAAGAAAAAAAGTATTGCTTCCACTTTCCCACTTCCAAACTATGATTCATTAGAATCAAGCAGTGGAGGGGGTAGAAATCTACATCTGAAGCTTGAACAATTCCAATAAGAATAGACTGATTACTCCATCCATGCTTTACCTTGACAGCAGAAGGAGGGTAGCTGGAAATATCTATTAGGAAAAAATGATGTTTGAACCAGTCTCGTGGTGCAAGGAGGGAGGCGGATAGGATTGAATGCTGGCAATACTGAAGCTACCAAAAGCTTTCACATTCACAGATTTGTGACTCATGGCTCTGAATAGCTGAGGTATAAACATTGCTCCCCCACCTCCCCACACTCCCACTCCTACTTCCCAAGAACTCTTTGTTTAAACTCCACGGGGCATGGAGCTCCTTGCAGAGATGAAAAAATGCTAAAATATTTGACAAGGGCCCAAGTTTCTATATTTTATTCTACAGAAGACTATTCAGACTTTAGGAAAGAGGAGTGAAAGGAGAAATATTACCATAAATAAAATTTGGGTACAAGTAGCACCTGCTAGATGGGTTTTGACCAACAGATATAGTAATAGAACCAACTGGTTTTGAGCAACAAACAATTCAAGTGCTTTGATGCTTTGAGTGGATGTGGGCTGGAGTCAAGAAAACTTGACTTCAATTCTTATCTTGGGATAGTGAGAGGACTAGTGACCAAGGACATGTCCTTTAGAGTTATCTACCTCATTTGTGAGATGGAGATAATTAGAGCATTTCCTGGTTATTGTAAGGACCAAATCAATCACTAGGGAAATATTTATTAAGTGCCTCTTATGTGTGAGCTCCTGAGCTAAGTGCTAGAAATATAAAAGAGACGAAACATTAAGTAATGCATAAAGCAGTTTATTTTCCAATTCTTAAAAACAGCCTATCTTGTTGTTGTTCAATCATGTCCAACTCATTGTAACCTCAATTTTGGGGTTTCCTTGGTCAAGATACTAGAGTGGTTTGCCATGTTATTTTCTTCTCTAGCAAATAAGGTTAAGTGAATAGGTAGATAGCATCCTCCTGACTCCAAGCCTAGTGCTCTACTTTGCCACCTAGCTGCCCAAAGTTGTCTATAAATGTTAGATATTATTATGGGGCCAAGAAAGGAAGCCACAGAATGTAAGACTGAGACCAGAGAGGAAGAAGACAAATAGCAACCGGAAGAAAGAATAAAGAGCTAATAATAGGTAGGGACAGTGGTTATATCCAGGAGCTGGAGTAGTAAAGTTCTAAGAGGAATTCATGTCATTGACAAAGCAGAGACTTGAGCAAATTGACTAGAGAGGAGATGGTAAAATGGCAGAAGTCAGTCACAAAAGTGGAAAGATGGAAAGATGTTGAGGGGCAAGACCATGACCAGAGGCAACTGGTTGGTAGAATTATGATAAATTAATAAATAAAGTGGGATCAAAAATACTTAGCCAATTAAGGCTCTTTGAAGGCCTCCTATATCAAATATGATTACAGGTAAAACCACATTTTGAAGAGCTGAGCTGTGATTTGAGCAAGGCAGAGTTAAAGGGACTATATTCTCCTCATTTCTGGATATTGGATTGTTCTTAAGGTAGGCTAGAGATTGAAGAAACTTCAAAATCTAAATGCAACTCACTCATTACTCATTTTATAGATAAAAAAAATGAAATCCTGAAGTTCAAATGACTTGTCCAAGATCAAATAAACAAGACTTGAACGTTGACTCTTAGTTTTATATTCTAACAATTCACAACTAAAAGTCTTTTTTCCATTGTATCAAATTACCTGTCTTGATTGTGTGACCTGGGCTGTATGATTGTCTTTCCTGGGCTCAGTTTGTTCATCTTCAAAATGAAGAATTGTGTTGTTTAGATGTTTCAGTCATTCTAACTCTTCATAACCCCACATGGAGTTTTCTTGGCAAAGATACTAGAGTGGCTTTCCATTCATTTCTCTAGCTTATTTGTTACAGATGAGAAAATTGAGGCAGACAGGGTTAAGTGACTTGTTCAGGGTCATACAGCTAGTAAATGTCAAGCCAGATTTGAATGCAGGGCCTCCTGACATCAGGGCCAGCACTTTATCCAGTGTGTCACTTAACTTCCCCCAAATAGAAAAATAACTTATACAATAGCAACAACAGTGTAAAAATGAAACAATAAAAAACAAAAATAGAATAAATACGGAGAATGAAACCCTTTTTTAGACATGGTCAAATATTGATAAATTATATTTGTCAACCCCCTCCAATTCCTCCTTATTTCTTGAAGGGGTAGCTAGAAAAAGGAGATAAATGCTTATTAGCTGGAAAAAATTAAATTTAAAAATTGAAGACCTATAAATGACCTATAATTTTCTTTCCTGCACTAAAACTTTTCATGCTCTAAACCTTTTTCCTTTTTAAAAGGGTTCAATGCTTGTACTTACTGGGTAATTAATCAAAGTTGTATTTTTTTAATAGATATGGACATTGTGTTGCTTTAATAAACTAAAAAGTCTGACTTAATTGGAAAGATGTGACTCTTGGTTATTGTGAAAAAATCAGTCTGTAAACCTTATCCACTATACCAAGGTGAACTGTGAATTTTAATGGTCCTTCTGACCTGAAAGTGGTATCCAAACCAATTTTTTCCATGTGGGGCTGGAATCTGGAGATTACTCTCTTTGGATTGTTTATATTTAAACACCCAGGTGGCCACCAAGAACTTAGGCACAGGTGAGGAAGGTAATAGATAAAGGGCATTTGATGGAGGAAAAGGCTCATTTGAGAGAATAACTTGAGAACTATGAATTCTTCTAAGGTATATACCTAGATGAGAACACAAAGTCATCCAAGTATTTGCTGGCCAAAGTAGATCAGTTATCTCCAGCACCAGACCACCAAGCTAGTTGGGAGAAACTGAACCAGAATGTTTGTCTTGCCAATATATAATCTAATTGAATAAGGGTAAGATAAAGGAGATCAGCATGTTTAGATATGAAATTCATAAATTTAGACGAGAGGACCTACAATAGTGTAAAGGCTTGAACTAGCATGCTGTTAGTAGAATAGAATCACTTCAAATATTCCTAAGGAAATCTTCCCTGATTTTCAAAACTTGGGAATGAATTCTCCAGTCACTTAACTGATTTCTTGTTTCTACTTTTATTTGCCTCTCTGATTCAAACAAGAAAATAATCCCCTCAACACTAGAGAACTATCTAAAAGCTAAGACTTTTACTAGCCAGGCTTATAAGCCCATGTATTTTCACTTCAATCTCCTACTGCACCAAATGCTCTCTTTTCCTTTATCCCTATACCCTCATTTAAAATTTCCTCTTCTCATTGTTCTCCATTCTAAAAATCCTTGTTGTTGAAACAATAATTTTGGAAACACATTGTGGCAGATGAATCTAATGAATATTTCTACTCTGTTATACAAGATGAATATGAAGAATTCAGAAATGCATTTGAAAAACATATGAACTGATGCAGGGTGAAGTAAGCAGGAACAGAAAATATACATATTACTATAATAATGACAGTATAAAGAAAAAATGAATGATGTAATTTTTCCATGGTCAAGCTTAGCCCCAAAGAAGGGGATAAGAAAGTAGATATTCTTTATTTTTTCAGAAGTGGGAAACTATAGTTTGGAACTATAAATACATTGTCAACCTGGCTTGATATTTGGGTTAGATTTGTCTTTCTTATCCTCCCACTCCTCCCACCCCCAAAGAAATCTGTCACTGTTTAGGGAAAAAGAAAAGGGAAAAATATATATTTTAGAAATAAAATGAAATAAAAACAAAGATATCAATCATTATTTTTAAATTTTGATTTTCAAACTGATTGGTATTATACACCATATCCTGAAAAAACAGGGACACAGAGCTAAGTGGCAATTATCTTTTTTTTTGTTTGGTATAAGCAGGGCAGAGGGATGTTCTCCAGAAGTCTAAGGACCCACTCATCTTCCTCTCTGGAATAAACTCCATATCTCTTATCTCTACCTATCATCTCTTTTGACTCTGAAGTGTTTTAGAATGTTCTTCATGTACCAATTGTTACTGCATAAATGATATAACATTCTTCTGATATATGCACTAGAGCTTAGCAATTGGCTTATTGTTTACTACTGCTGGGATCTTACAGCATAGCCCAAGAAATATCAAAAGAGGATATTATCCCTTTTTTCCAGATTAAAGAGGGAACCTTTTCCAGATCATTAATATCCATGACCTTTATAGATTCTTTCTCAGAATAAGGTGTTTAAATACAAAAAAGAAAATAAAATATACAGCATTACAAAGAGAACCAGAGATTAGTAGAAATAAAGATGTAATTTTAATTTTTCATCTAAGCTCACAGATGCCCCTGAAATATATAACCGAAAGAGGTTCATGGGCCACAAGTTAAGAACCACTTCAGAAAGAAAGATCATTTTGGATTTTGTTTATTTTTAACCCTGGATGGAAAATACTATCTGCATCCAGAAAAAGAACTATGAAAAGATGGACTGATACACAGTATTTTTACTTTTTGTTTCTTCCTTTCTTTCCCATGTTTTTTTCCCTTTTGGTATGATTGTTTTTCTACAACATGACAAATATGGAAATGTGTTTAAAAGAATTGCATATTTTTTCTTTTTATTAAAATTAGCTTTATTTTTCCAAATACATGCAAAGATAGTTTTCAATGTTCACTTTTGCAAAACTCTGTATTCCAATTTTTTCTTCCTCCCTCTCCATCTTCCCCACCTCTAAACAGCAAACACCATTATGGGTTAAACATGTACAAAGGAATTGCATATATTTAATCTATATCAAATTACGTGTTGTCTGAGGAAGGGGAAGGTAAAGGAGGGAGGGAGAAAAACATTCAGTCTTACAAAAACTATTGTTGAAAACTACCTTTATGTGTATTTGGAAAATAAAATACTATTGAAAATAAAAAAAAAAAAGAATTTAACTCTATGTTTTCTTGTGGAACTCTCCTCTCATCCAAGACTTTCAAGTGGTATATATCAATGTTCTTCCTCCATTTCACTTATTATCCAGATATATTATATAAAGTGAGTAGAGGGAAAGACTGTGTAGGTAGGATGTTTTGAATTTTTGTCTCTGTACCTGTGACACTTATCACAGTCTTGACATCTAGTACAGTCCTTAGTACATAGTCCCTTAATCATTGCCTATTGATTGATTGATTGTTGCTTATATACCCAAATTGTGTGCAAAGTCTCAATGAAAAGCAATTAGAGAATTGGCCTGTGCTTGGGAGATGAATATTCTATGCTCCTGAAAATGCCAGAAAAAAATAGATCCCTGAGGTTATTCAATTAAATCTTGGAAGGGATACAATTTTTTATTTAACCTGCTTCACAATCCTGGAAGCCCAGGAGATTAATAAGAGCTATGAAGGATGAAAACAAATCTTAGGCAAAAACTCTCTGAGGACAGGGCTGTCAAATTTGTATCTTATGAATTATAAACTGACATGGACATTGATGTTGCTATGTGTTAAGAATAATAATTTTTTTTATTTGAAAAGCTGATTTAATTGCAAAGATGCAAAACTATAGCAGAATTCAAGCATAGAACTAGATTTCCTTTCTCTGGGGCATAGCCAAAGTGACTAATAAGGATATAAGTGTATTCATTTGAGTGACAAGGAAACTGTATGAACTGTATGAACCCCTGGATGCATTATTAGTTAGCCAACTCATGATTGTTGTATTCAAAGGCACCTGAAGTTACTTACCCTAGATTAGTGAACTTGGAAACTTATCAGTGTCTACATAGTTCCTCATCAAGGTACAATTTTTGGTGTAGACTCAAAATTTCTTTGGTATAGAAAATTCCTGGTGACAAAAGTACCCCTGCCAATTTGGATCCCTCTCCAATTAAATTTCATTCATATATATCATTCCTTCTGATTCAACTTTGGCACTTTGTCAATTTACAGAGTGATCCAAAATCAAATAAACAAACAAAAAGCCAACCACTTTCTGCTTTCCTCCAAGCTTGACTATTATAGGTAGTTCTCTTGAAATGACACTCTCTGGTACAGATTAGTGGATATGAGGGAGAGACTTAGAAATCTGTACTTTTCTTCTGAACACTGGCAAGTATTTGAATATAAAGTATTGTATTCCGGCATTGCCAAGGAAAAATTAAAGAGCAGACTGAATAACAACAAGGAATTCAGGTAAAATTAGGGAGTTTTCAACAAATTACTCAGGAATTGTGGCTCCAGAAACTTGACCTGTGGTGGTTGCTGAGCCACTATTATAACTGGATATCTCCTCAATTACATTTTAACAGTCATGACTGAGTTTTTTCTCTATATATCATTAATTTGATGGAAAATGAGTTTTGCTTTCCTTCATTTCTTCCTACTTGATTATTTCAGTTAGTACTCTTATTTTAGCTGGGTGTGCTGAGCCATCGGAGTCTGGGCATTTTGTCACCAGGTTTTCAAGGCAAAAATTTCCCTGAAAATGGTGAGAATCATAAAATAATGCATGTTAAAATTTTTGCTTTTCATCTAATAAGATGAAAAACTGCAGTAGCTTCTGAGCTTGATAGATGTGGAGTCCCAGAGGGAGTTACAAATCAATCAACCTAAAAAAAATATTTTTTAAATGTGGTTAGATGACCTGGTGTCCTTATTCCTTCTACAACTCCAAAGTCTGGTAGAGAACAAAAGAAGAGGCACATTCCTTAGCTAATGGACTCCCTAGTGCCTAACATAAGTGCCTGTCATATAGTAGATACTTAATAAATGCCAAATAATTTCTCTCTTGACTACATTAAAGCTGATTTTTAAAATATGAAGTTTGTGAAAAATAAAATAACAAATTAGGCGGGTATTTACATCTGACAAATATTATTAATAAATGACAATATCTTAATAATCATTGCAAAATGATGTACGATCTTGATATTAGCTATTCAGTGGCTTTCCCAAAAATTTCATAGTAAATAATAAGATCCACATGTTAACACATCTATAAGCTTGATTTATTTTTTTTTAATTTGACATCAGCACATTAAAATGGGTATATACTGCTCTCAGCAATAATTATGCTTGTTTTGACTTTTCTGTTCCCAAAGCTAACAGAAATTTCCTTAGCACCCTTCACTAAGGTCAGTGACATCTGATAAACAGAGCTACATGAAACTGCAAAACATTGATAAACTACCAAAGATATAATTACAGTATGTGGGAACCTTTTAGACTATACTCTCTGTTTCTTTGTTACCTATAACATATGGTAATAACATGGATAAGTTTGATAAGGATGCACATAGAAGTGGTAATAACCCTTTATTGTTTGAGGAGGAGGAGGAGTATTTTATACTCATGGCCTCTTCAGTCCCTCTGATTGTTTCTATTTGTATTTTAGAAAAAGGTATTGTAACAGGAGCAACATTTACTCCATGCACCCTAGGAGGAGTTGTTGTTATTGTTGAGTCATTTTTAGTAATGTTCAACTCTTTCCATGATCCCATGTAGGATTTATCTGGCAAAGTACAGAAGTAGCTTGCCATTTCCTTCTCCAGCTCATTTTATAGATGAGGAAACTGAAACAAATGACTTGCCCATGTTCACACAGCTAGTCAGGTCTGAAGTCAGATTTGAACTCACAAAGATCAGTCTTTCTGACTCCAAGTCTGGTGCTTTATCCACTGCCCCTCCCTTATAATAGCATTTTT
The DNA here is from genome assembly GCF_048593235.1 of Sminthopsis crassicaudata. Lineage (NCBI taxonomy): Eukaryota > Metazoa > Chordata > Mammalia > Dasyuromorphia > Dasyuridae > Sminthopsis > Sminthopsis crassicaudata. The sequence goes on from NC_133621.1 coordinate 256,258,249, forward strand.
AAAAATACTTTAATTATTAACATTTATAATTTTTAAATATTATCTAACTTTATACTCCTAATACCCTTGGGAAAAACATGCTATATTCTCATTTTACAGATGAGGAAACTAAAGTGGACAAAGGTGAATTAATTTGCCTAGTATCACACAACTAATAAATGTCTGAGACAGAATTTGAATTCAATTCTTCTTGCCACTAGGTTCAGCAATCACTTGGCCACCTAGCTAAGATGTTGTGACTGTAAGTAAATTAGACATTTTTTATTACTCACAGTATTATGTAATCTGAGTGAAAGGAATCTTAGATATAATTTAGTTTAAATCCTTCATTTTCCAGAAGAGGAAACCTAGTCCACAAACCATGAGAGAATTTCCCATGATCATAACATGTAGTATGCAAATGACCTACAATTTGTATCCTAGGTCCTTTGCACTGCAATTTTTGAACTTTTGATGTCATTCTGTGCTTTTTTATGGATCTCATTTAGAAATCAATAGGCCAGGTGTTTTCTCATCTTTATCATTATCAATTTTTCCTCCTTCAAATAATTCCTGGAACCACAGCCTGGGAAGGGTAATAGAACTCCTGGGTAGCTCAGTTATTCTGAGAGCTAAGAACTAATCAAATGATACTCTATAACCTAATCGGTTCCTGGGACTACATTTAGAATACAATTTTAAAAATAGATGATTATGCTGAGATGTGAGCAGTGACCTCACTCTAGAAACTAAAGATGAAAATTTAGCACATTATCATTTTTAACAAAACTAACAGAAAGTACATTAGGTAGAATTTTAATATAAGAGTAATTTGATTGCTTTGTCTAATTCACAATTTAATCAGGCATGACTTTTAAATACTGCATATAATTACACTGAAAATTTCTTTCTAAGAAAAATTACATTATATATGGATTCAGATAAACTCTAAATATATCTGATTCTTTTTTTTTATATATTTTATTTTGGGATATGACCTGTGATTTTATTGGTATAGGGTATTGGTCTTCAAATCACTTTAATCACACTCTCTTATTGATGGGGGCTGGGCCCGGATATTCAAAAGGGTGATTTTTGACCAAGATTTGTGAATCAAAGGTCAGCCAAGCCCCCATCATTATCATTATAAAAAAGAAAAAAAAGTTAAGCAAACAATTCCTACATATGTGTATTGGCATATAAATTATAGATGCTAATAAGTAATATAATAGATACTACTAATAAGTGTAAATAGTGTTAATCCAAATTGAAATTTAAGAAAATGAGATGAAACTAATATTTTAGTCTAGAATCAATAGGGAGATTATGATGTGGGGAATGACATAGGAATGACAAAAGGAATGATATGGTTGGATCTGTGCTTTGAGAAAATCAATTTGGCAACTCATTGGAGATGAATTCTTAGAGGGAGACTTAAAACAAGGAAAAAGTTTTGATGGCATTATAACAATCCAAATGAGAGATGATTAGAACCTAAGGATTAGATTGGTGGCTATGTTAATAAAGAAAAGGGGACTAATATGAGAGATAATCTAGAGATAAAAAGTATAAGATTTGAAAATTGGTATGAGATATATGAAGTGAGTGCCTGGTTGAGGATGACATTGAGATTGAAAAAGCATGAATAAAAGGATAATGATATGCTCATTGGGGATGTTCAGAAGAGAGGATTTGGGATTGAGGAGATAAGATGTCTTTGAGAGATTTGAGTATTGAATTTGAGATATCAACTGGATGTCCAGTTGATGTACCTGTTGATAGGGGCCTAGAAATCAGGAGTATTTCAGGCCTGGACAAATAGATCTCTGATCATCTACATAAAAACAATACTTAAATTCATGAAAATTGATGGAGTCAACAAGAAAAGCCACCAAGAGAAAAGGCCGCTGGACAGAATATTAGGGAAAAATACAAATTTAGGGGGGGATTATATAGATTAAGCAAAGAATATCAAGATAGTTCAATAGAAAACAGTTTTGACACAATCCCCACTTGGGGGGGAGGGGTTAGAAGTGTTAAATATTGCAAAGTGACAGGTAAAGATGGATTAAGAACAATTTTATTTGCCAGTTTAGAGATCATTGATAATACTAAAAAGAACATATTTAATAGAATGAGGGAATTAAGATAAATAAAAGAAACTGAGTATCTAGCAAGCAGATTGTAATTTTCAAAGAAAAAGGTAATTTTAACCAAATGGGGGAGATTTTTGGGGGGGATAATGTAATTACAACTAAAGCATGATTGCTTATTCTCTTTCCCATTAAAAATGAAAAATGTATGGATTTGAGTTGGGGGAAAGGGTTACTCTCAATTCCCCTCACCTTGATTTCAGCCCCAGTTAGAAATGTCTGGGGCAGACCCAAGAACCTTGTAGAATGATCTGGAGCCATCATCAACTTCTCTGATACCTTTAAGTAGGTACTGAGGGGCCTTCCTGACACCTATGACCAAATTCCCACAAATAAAGGAAACCAAGTTAGGAGAGTTCTGGAAAGATAGATTGTTTGCTTTTCTGTGACATTTTTAGACCTGTCTATAAGCAGACACGAGTTAAAGCAAAACCATACCTTTTCATGAAAAGGAAAAAAAAAATACACACTATTAGAGGGACTTAACAGTAATTAGCTACAAGTATTTATCCTGAAATTCCTAAATTTCTATGGGTACCATATTCAATAAAACTGAGTAGATGTCTTTTCATATTTCAGCCATGTAATCAGTGAGCATATTTTTCCAGCTCATGCCCATGCCCTTGGGTCATGGAGACAAGCTGTCATTGATAAATTTCTCTGCCTGGCCAGATCTGATAGAGCATCATTTTTGCTGATCTTAAAATCAGAGGGCATGATGGATAGCATTCAAAATGTACTTTGTGGATTTTAATAGAAGAGCTATTGGAGATCAGTTTGTGACCCAGTAAAACATCAATATTTGGACTGAGGCAAAAGTTAGCTAAAATTAGTAAGATGTCTGCTCTATGGAACCTTTTTTTAAGTAAATGGATTTTCATTTATGCAATTGCCACCAAACTAACACCAAAAATTCTTCCCTTCCCAACATGTGAGTCTAGTTTTTATTTAGTTGCAAAATGCCTATTGGTCAGATTCAATTCCAATTCAATTCAATAAATTGATTCCCAAATTCTAAATGAGATTCCAAAGTCAGAAACAATCAATTCCTTCCTCTTTAGTGTGGTCCTTGCAAGCAGTTTCTTACCTATTGCTCACCTTTAAATCTCTGAGGTTAAGGGACATTTTGATTTCTTTTTATTGATGTTTATTATTGAGAGTAAAGGCAATTTTTCCTAATGAGAAGGTTATTGAGATGACTGAAACCTCTCTCATAGACTGTGATAACTTACTTAAAGTCTCAAATATTTCTTATACAAGCTCAAGAAAGAATCATCTCAGGACATGTCAATCCCTTCTCCCTTAAATCACCATTGTGAATCCACTAAATGGTTTAATTTGTAACCTGACTTAGGTTACCTATGGAGTCTGTTTAATCAAGTTTGTGTGTTTAGGCAATATATGAAATTACAATCCTGCTTAATTAAATTTGTTCAACTTATGACATTAAAGGAAGTATGGGATTATAATTTTTTAACTTTTGTGGTCTCAAAGAATATATATAATTGCAATATGTAAGACATGTAAGATTTTTCTGTCTCCTTGATGTAATTCTGTCTATAAGAAGTCTTGTTAGTCAGCACAATCCTGGTTTGAGTTTTTTGGTTTTGTTTTGTTTTCCCTGACACTTGAATCTGTGCCTAAGTATAATAAAAATATAGGAAGTTTTTGTTTGCTTATTTTTAATCTCATATCTTCTTCATTGTGCTAGAACTATTTTGGCAGCAGTTAACTAGAAAAAGAGATAGAACAGATCACTACTAAACATGAAAGCTTTATTTTTTCCCTTGGTCTAAACTGTCACAACTTTTCTAGAACAAAGTATTGGATTGTCATCAGGAAATATTATTAATTAAAATAGTTCTATGAAAAATATATGTTTAAAAGTTTTGAAGGGAAAAGAGTCTAGTTCTTTAATAGTCCTATTAGGGACTATTAAAAAGAAGAAAGGTTCCAGATGAGAAGTGCTTTGGAGAAAGCTAGCATATCTACTTTAGTAAAAAACAAAAATTTTATTTAATTAATAATAACCTATTGGCAAGATAAAGAATTAGGCGCTTTAAGAAATAGAGGAGCATAAGATTTAGGCCCTGACTTTAAAGAACTCACAATCTATTTGAAGATTTTAGATTAAAGAATGGAAATAATTAAATAATAATAGAAAAGATGAATAATAGTTCAATACATGACAGAGACAGCCACAAGACCAAAAAAGATTCTTTACCAAATGAAAAGTACAGACAAATTCCTTGTGAATGGAAATTGTTTAATTCTTTGTATTTATATATCTAGTTATCTGGAAGAAAGCCTGAGGCCAATTTGAGAAAGGCCTAGCAATTTGGAGGGTTTAGCAATTAGGACTTTTTCTAATGAGTGTAAATTCTGTTAGAAGTTTGTTTTGAAAAATTAAAATTTGGTTCAATGAAACTGACTTAACAATTTGAGCATAACATGAGAATTTCAGTTTTTTTTTTTATTAGAGATTCCCTGAGATATAAGACAATGAGTCTCATCCACCCACATGGAATTTTGAGACTTCTCTTCTGAATTGATTCTCTTCTGAATTGAAACAACTCTCCCTTATTCACTTCTCCTAACTCACAAGTTACAGCCCTTTCCACAACTATTAATACAGCAAGTTTCAGGTCTTTTTCAAGATAAAATGCCATATTTATTGTCTATCTTCTGGTGAAGAACTAGCTGTGGACAAAGGACTGGTCATTGTTCCCACCTCCCCTCTCCATTACTACCCCCATCTCATTCATTCGAGGGCCTCATTGCCAGTCTTGAGCTGTGGGAACCTAAGTGTAGGCAGAGCAGCTGATGGAAGCACTTTTGCTCCCATTTGTGTATATCTTAACCTCTTAACATGTATAAAAAGACATCAAATTTTATGTTATTGATCAAGTTTTTTAGTATTGTATCCCCCCCCATTTTTCCCATAAGCTCTGTTTTATGATTGCAAGATTTAGCAGGGGAGTTGTAGGAATATAAACATAGTAGTAAAGCAAAACTTAACTGTAGTAGCAATCATAATAGTACTAGTAATAGTATTTGTAATAGGCATAGTGATAGTAATAGTAGTAATAGTCCTCATAATAATACTAACAATATTAGTAATTAGTCACAGTAGTAATAATAGCAATAGTAGTTGTAATGATAATAGTAGTTATAATAGTAGTAGTGGTAATAATGGTAGTTGTAGTAGTAGTAATAGTAATAATAATAGTTATGGTAGTAGTACTAGGAATAATAGTAGTTATATCAATAGTAATAGTAGTAATGTAATAATATTAGTCACAGTAGTAATAGTAGTAGTGATAGTAGTCATAGAAGTAGTAATATAGTGACAATAAGTTATAGTAGTAGTAGTAGCAATAATAATAGTAGCCATTATAGTAGTAATAGTAATAGTAGGAGGAGGAAGAGGGGAAGTGATAGTAATCATAGAAGTAGTAGTGTTAATTAATAATCATAGTAGTAGTATTAGTAGTAGTGATAATAGTAGTTATAGTAGTAGTGGAAATAGTTGGAGTTGCTATAGCAGCATTTACATAACATCTTAAAGTTTGCAACATGATGTGCACTTGATCCTCACAGCAACTATATGCAATAGGTGCGGTTATTATCCCCATTTTACAAATAAGGAAACTAAGGCAGGTAAAAATGACTTGCCAAGGATCATACAACTAGCAAGTGTCTGAGGCAGGATTTGAACTCAGTTCCCAAACTATAACTCAAACATCCATTTATCTCATCTTCTTGCTAGCTGAATGAAAACTGAACACTTTTTTAAACAAGATTAATAGGCTTTGAGGAGTTAGATTCTAAAGATCAACTATGTCAGTCCTCCTGATTTTATAAATGAAGAGGGTTAGGAATCTTACTCATAACATTGAGATTAAGTAGCAGAAGGAAGATCTGAATCCAAGCCCTCCAAACTCCAAATCCAGTGTTCTTTCCCCTAAATTATCTATGCATAATGCATTTGAGGGGATTGAGACTGAAGGCAGGGGCACTGAGTAAATATTTTGATAGTCCAAATAAATGCATTGAAAGTCCTAGACCAGAATTTTAGCAATGAGAACTATTGCTAAGTAGATGGAAGAGGCATTTTGGTAATGAGGGAGGAGAAGGACTCAAACATGATTCCAAACTTTCAAGCCTATGGTTCCTAAGGAAATCAAGGTACTATAAACACACATGAGGAAAGAAGTTGTCTTGGGAGAAAGCTGAGTTCAGTTTTAGGCATAAAATTATCAATCTTGGGAGAAAGGATAAGAAGATAAAATTTTAGGTGATGAAGTTAATAGTTTGACTTATAGTCTGGAATAAATTACTTCCATTGTCCCTAGGATTAAAGTTTTCAGTGTAAACATCTGTCTGTACAATTATTAAGTCTTTCTGCTTTGTAGAATATTCCTTCTTCCTCTCTCTATTCTCTATGGAAATCCTCCATTTCTGTCTGGTCCAAGACTCATTAGCTCTTGCCCCATTTAACAACAGTAAGCCAAAAAAGCTCCTTCTACCCTATCTTAAAGATTTCATATTTCTGAGATTAATCTGAACCCTGGGAATAGACACTTACTAGCTCTGTAATCCTGAGCAAATCCTTTCACATTATTTGCCTCAGTTTCCTCATCTGTAAAATGGGTTGGAGAAAAACATGGGAAATCGTTGTAGTATTTTCTCCAAGAAAACCCCAAATGGGATCATGGAGAATTGGAAATGACTGTTATGACTAAAAAACAGCAAGAGGAATAGGCAAGGATTTTCTCAGAGAAGATAGAAGCTCGGTTAATGCATCTGGGCAGTGCTGCCTCGGTTCTTTAATGAGTCAGCACAATTAAGGAGGGAATCTTGACTAAGTGTGAGGACTTTTGAGATGTCCATACTCAAAGGCAATCAAGGGTTTCTATTCAGATACTCTCAAGTAATTTCTCCATGATGAGAATGGTGAGAAAATTCAGAGTATGAGAAGATTCTGCACATATACTGGTTGTTTCTGGGAGAAAAGTGCAGTTAGTTTTAAAATTAAAAAAAAAAAAAAAGAAACCAAAAAAAACTTTTCCCTTCAGCTTTCTATTTGAATACCTCATTCAGTGTCTTTGTAAACAGTAAGAGCTCTATAAGTGAATTGAAGAGAAATTAATTATAGTTTCAAAGTGATTAAGTAGGATTGGGTTCTATTTCTTATAAATGTTGTTTTATTTTTATTTATTTTTGGTTTTTTTTTTCTTTCACTTCATGATTTACATGCACTGTTTTGCATGACTACCCCTATATAACATATGTCAACTTGCTTCCCTTCTTACTTAGGGGAACTGGGAGTATGGGAGAGAATTTGGAACTCAGAATTTAAAAATTAAAAAAAATTATATATACATATATATATATGTATATATATGTATATATGTATATATACATATATAAATATATATAAATTATATAAATATAAAGTATATAAAATATATAAAATTGAGAAAAAATAAAATATTAAATTAATGGATAGAAAAGTAGAAATGTTGTTACTTAAAATATTTGTAATTTTCATAAAATCATACAAATTTAGAGCTGAGAAACTTCTGGAGATAATCTCTTTGGGACCTCATTTTCCCAATATGTAAAATTATATGTAAGTATACTAATTGATACTTGTACTTCCTACTTTCCAAGATTTTCTGAGGAAAATACTTGCAATCATTAAAGTATCAACACCAGCATCTACTTCTGGAGTTCTTAATTTTTTGGGTCATGAACCCTTTTGTCAATGTATAATTAAGTACTCATTCAAGACTAGTTTAACTTTGATTGATAAATTCAGTGGATATGTCTGGGCTTTCAGTGATTAACATGAATTAATCACAAGTACAGAGTCAGGAGCACAAATACTCTGCCAGTTGGATTTTACAAATTCAAACCCATTACAGAGACTAGAGAATGGGAAACTACTTAGCTGGAAATGGGTACTTAGACAAATTTTGGATCTTTTTGATGTTCAGAGACCACTCATTCTCTGTACCATTAGCCAAATTGATATTCTTAAGTCTTAAAATACTTTTTTGTAGACTATAGGTATGCTGCTGATAGTGATGATTAGCACTGCAACTAGTGGAAGACATAATTCCTCCCTCTGTGAACAGAGCTCTCTTTGAATAATAATAGCTGACATTTATATGGCTCTTTAAGGTTAGCAAAGTACTTTACATGCATTATCTCTTTTTATCCTCAGACCAGCAATCCTCAGAGATAGTTATTGTTATTCTAGCTTTGTAGATAGAGGAAGAGAAGCTCAGAGAGATTTGGTAATGATTGAACCATAATCACAAAAGTAGTAAATTATAAGTTGTATGTTCCAGCCTGTGTTTCTCATGCCACCAAGTCCAATGCTCCATCTATTTCCACTGTGCCATCTCTATAGGAGACAGAAGGATGCAGCAATTCTTGAATTGAATTGAATGGGGATTCACTAAGTATAAAGGAAGAAGCACACCCAATATTCTCATTTTAGGAGCAGGATCAGCCATGATAGAATTCATAGCTGGTCACTATTCTGTAACATGAAGAAAAACAATAAAGGACAAGTGGACAAATATATTGCACATAAGAAAAAATACTGTTTCTGGAGTTAGAGAAGTCAGGTTCAAATCCCAATAGTCCTTTTGCCTCAGGAAAAGTCTCTTTATTTCTCCTGATCTCAATTTCCTCATTTATGGAATGGTCCCTTTCCAGATAAAATATTATATTAATGGATAGAAAAGTAGAAAAGTTTGTTATTTAAGATATTTTTAATTTTCATAAAATCATACAAATTTACAGCTGGGAAGAACAAACCTTAGGAAATAATTCTAGATTCAGGAGATAAATTCCATATTTAGATCTATGGTTCTAGGAAGGACACAAATCCTACCCTAGCACAATAATAGGGGATCTTATCCTAAAAGGTAATTAGAGAAATAATAATAATAATAACAACAAATATGTTTATATGTAAACAAAAACTTAAATGTATATAAACACATAAACAAAAATATAAATTAGTATATAGAACATATAAATAAATGTATAGATAATATAACAATAAATGTATAATAATAATATATAACCGAAAGACTTATAAAGTCCCTCCATAACTATAAATTTATGATCCCAGGAACTTCCATGCCCTAGTCCTGCATTTCTGGGAAACAGAAGCTAGGCAAGCAATGTTCAAAATATATCTTGGGAATTTCACATAGACCTGCCAACCATGCCTTCTGACCTGCACTTTCTGTTTTTTCTATTCTAGTATCCTCTATCTTCAAGAAAAAGAACAAAATCAAGATTCCTTATGGCAATTTTTTTACAAGTTTGAGATTTATGTTTCAATTACATTTCATTACCCATACCAATGGCATTGCATTATATTAACAGCATACCAGCATTGCCCTAGGTTGTCTTCAGATTGCTGTCAGACATTAATAAGTCAAGTAAAGTAGATTTAAGTGAAACCACAAAGTGACCTGTCCCACTAACAGTTCAAATAATGACAGGTAGCAGGGCATCTGTAGGATTGAGGTTAATATCAGAATGGGACAGATCAAATTCTCCATCGCTTTGACCAAAATCAGACTTAGCTCAGTGAGACATGAGATTTGGTCTTTATTGAGCTGATTCTTGGAAATTAATTGTGTAGTTTGAGGTACAGTCAAATTTGTTTGAGGTAAGGTGTGGTTTAGTTGAGGTAAGTCAAAAGACCTGTATTGGGATAGTGGCCCTGGATTCAAATGTATCTCAATTCAAACTTATATTCTGCTTATATTCTTTCCTTCACAGAATTACAGTAAAGAAATGATTTTTCAAACTGCAAGGCATTATACTTATGTGAGTTATAATTTTACAGTTGAGGAAGTTGAAGTAAATGGAGATTAAATAACTTGCCCAAGGCCTTACAGTAAGTAAGGATCTAAAATTGGGGTTTGCCTTAGTCCAGACCCAGTGCTCAATCTACTACATCACTGAGCTGCCCATCTTTGATAATCTAGGTTTATTCTTTGCAAAATTCCTCCATCTAGACCTGAATGGTATGTGTAGGGGAAGATTAGTCTACTCAGTCAAATTGGAAGGAGGAAGGATGACTAGAGAAGCAGAGCTATTTTAAAACAGTGTCATCAAAGTTAACATTGCAACTCTTTAATTTTGAATTCTGTATATAGTTGCATAAGATAAACTGAGTGAAGACCCCTCATAAGGATGTGGCTTCAACCCATGTCCTAATTGTGACTTGATACTTTGCAATAACAAGTTGAGCTATAGGCTAAAAGCTTTAGGTGTTAGATTATCTTAGATAAACAAATATTTCTCTTCTATTGCTCTCTCCCCTTTTCTTTAGCATTGAAGAATCTAATATGGTAAAGTGTGTTCTGGGGTTAGTCTCTGGTTAAATTAGAACTCTCCAGCCAAAGGGAGAAAAGGTCAGAGAGCAAAGTGGGAGTTTTGGGTTAGGGTCTATATAATCCTGTGTTTGCAGTTTGCACTTGGCACTCATTCCTTGTCTGTTGGGAGTTGCCCTTTTTCAAGAGATCCTAATAAACCCCTTTTTGTTTTTCTTACTCTGAAAATCTCTGATTTTAATTTGGGTTCACAGTGATGATTTTGCTTTGGTTATCTGGAAATGTTCAAAGATACCAGGCATAGAACTTTGAAAATGTATTAGAATTCATACTCTTAAATCTAAGCTGATTGGCAGACATCTGGATCTCAGATAAAGGTGGCACCAAGTGTGCTATCTGGTCTCTATTTATACCTTCCTTACTTACAAAGACAGTGGGAGATAGTGCATTGCATAGAAATTTAACCTTGGAGCCAATAAGACTTAGATTCAAGTTTTGCTATTGAAACATAGTGTGACTGTGATGAAAGAAGAAGGAAGAAAGGGAGGAAGAGGGAAAGATAAAGAGAAAGGAAGAAGTGAGAAAAAAGAGAAAAGGAGAGATAGAGAAAAGGAAAGGAAAAGAAAAATGGGAGAAAGAAGGATAATTATATATTTATTATATGTGTTAGGCACTGTGCTAAGTGCTTTACTGATATCTCCTTTTATCCTCACCACCTTTGGAGATTGGTGTTATTATTATCTACATTTTTCACTTAAGAGAACTGAGGCAGAAAGAAATTTAGGGTCACTTGCCCAAATGTCTGAGGCCAAATTTTAGTCTTCCTGACTAGATCCATCAGCTATATATATGTGTATATATACATATATGTGTGTATATAAATAAATATATATATATATATATACATACATACATACATATATAGCTAACCCTGGAAACAAATCACTAAAACTCTTGGGGTCCCTAGGTCTTAAGACAGTGAGCAGCAAGAAACCTTGCCGAGCTACATTGGTAGATAGATTGTCTTTATCTGGAAACTCATTATATTTGATGAGATCATAGATCCAGAGCCCTGATTCTATATCCCAGTAGTAGCTAGCCATTCAGCCACCCACAGACATACACACAATTTTTTTTTCAATGAGCAAAAATCAATTTTCTCTCCCAACCAACTTTGCCCAATAATTTTAAATCACTTTTTAAAAAATTGCTCAATTAATTTAAAAATACTTGATACTTAAAAACAATAAACTAGAAAACCAATTTTATCTCACTTTGTCTGGTATATAACCTAATACCTCAATAATTCAGTGGATCTGTAATTTCATTTATGTTGATATCCATTCAAAAACCCATCCTAGCAATTTTGCCATTCTTGTGTGTGCTGTTCCACATGTACTCCTGCACAGAAGTGCTACCCGATAGCTTGCCCACTATCCTTTTAATCTTTTTACTATACTAATGGGCAGCTAAAGGGCAGTCAGGAAGACCTGATTTCATATCCAGCCCAGACAGTTACTTGGTAAGTTACTTTATCTATTTGCCTTAGTGTTCTCAGCTGTGAAATGAGCTGGAGAAAGAAATTGCAAATCACTCTAGTATTTTGGCCAAGAAAACCCTAAATGGGGTCACAAAGAATTGGACAAAACTGAACAACGGTCATTGTGACAGTTGCCAGTAAAGCAGTCAGATGTCCATCTTTTATCTCTCACTGTCTCATTCCATCAACAACTTGCCTTCTTTTTTGTACTTATATTTCTGATTATGATTAGATTATATCTTTTGCTCAACTTCTTAAGTTTGGTCATAGATTGCAGGCTTTTTGTGCCTAACATACATACCTCTCCTGTCCTTGGGATGGCCAACAATATAAATGTTTTGGATACTCTGAGAATTTCCTTTGGCTGTCCTCCACATTCTTATAATGTTCTCCTTCTTATCTCTGCCCTTCAGCTTCTTTATGAAAATCTCATTTTCTACAGGAATTCTTTCCCAATTCCTTTTAATTCTAGTTAGCCTTGTCTCTCTTGATTATTTCCAATTTAACTTGTATGTAACTACTTTTTAATATAATGGTTTGCATGTTGTTTCCTCACTGAGACTGTTGACCTCCTTGAGAGAAAAGATTTTCTTTTACTTTTCTTCACATCCTTAGAGCTTATCATAATATTTGGCACACAGTAAGTCATTAAATATTTATTAATTGACTGGAATTCCAAGATTTGTAGCCAGACAGCATAATTAGAAGAACATTGGCCTGGCTTACCTGGCCTCCTTTAAGTCCCAAATACCAGAAGCCTTTCCTGAATCTCTTTAATGCTAATATTTTTCCTCTGTTAATTATCTCTAACTTATCCTATATATGGCCTATTTGTATATAGTTCTTTATATGTTATCATTGTCATTGGACTGTGAGCTCCTTGAGAACAGGAATTGTCTTTTGCCTATTTTGTTTTCTCCATGCACTTAGTACTGTGCCTGACACAAATTATGTGATTAATAAATGCTTATAAGGGAAAAAACACACTTAAAACTTAAAATTGAAAAATTATTGTGAAATAATTGAACAAACCATTATATGCAATTGGAGAGACAATCCATATAATTATGGAACAGATTATATGGAATCCATATAATCTGGAACACATGGATAATGAACGAAGAACCAAGTATTGATCAGGTGGAAGCAAGCCAGCTGGATTGCAATGGGGATACTATGTTGTATTTTCTAAACATGCTCTATACTCAACTTTTGTTACAGAGACAGCATGAAGTAGTGTATAAACATCTGGGCATGAGAGTCTGAAAGCCTTGAGTTCATGTTCTGCCTTTGGAACAGACTGGTTATGTGACCCTGGCCAAACTCTTAATCTATGATCTTTTGAACTTCTTAATGCTCCCAGACAGCTCTCAGGTGCTAATATGCATTAATCTAGAGAATTCTTCATATGGTGAAATCATAGGTTGGATTTAAAAAAATACCTGAATCTAATTAACAATAGGTTTCATACACACACACATAATGTGTGTGTGTGTGTGTGTGTGTGTGTGTGTGTGTGTGTGTGTGTATATATATATATATATATATATATATATATATATATATATATATATATATATATATAGAGAGAGAGAGAGAGAGAGAGAGAGAGAGAGAGAGAGAGAGAGAGAGAGAGAGAGACTCTAATAGGTAATATATGTGTGTATATAGGTCCAAATTGAATTCCCAGTTCTAAAGTTCTAGTTGCAACCTAAATGTCACTATTTTTCCCACCAGTAGCTTTACTTCACAGTCTCAATTATATCACTCAAATAGATATGGATCACTAAATCAAAAGTAAAGATATCTTCAGGCAGCATATAGACTTAGAAAACCACACATAAACATTATCTGTGTTCTATTTTACCTTTGTTGACTATTTCCCTGATTCCATTCTGAGCAAGTGTTTAAAATTATAAATTGCACAGAAGGTACCTACCTGCATTAATAGAAAGAATTTCCTTATCTGGGAGTTCCCTAGACCTTTCCCATTATAAGTCTAATTCCTATTCCAGTTCCTTAAAGTTTATAAAGCACCCTTATACAAATTCTGTCAATGACTCCTTATAACTAAGGGAAGCTAGATGGTTTAGTTGCAGACTTAGAGTCAAGAAGACTCATCTTTCTGAGTTTAAATCTGGTCTCAGAGTTTAAATCAGCTCTTACTAGCTTTGGGACTCTGGGTAAGTTAGTTAACCCTGTCTCAGTTTCCTTATCTGTAAAAATAAGCTAGAGAAGGAAATAGCAAATCATTCCAGAAACTTTTCCAAGAAAACCCTACATGGGGTCATAAAGAGGTAGACATGACTAAACAGACTGAGCAGCAGTTATAAGAGTGAGGAATAGCGTATATATGGGGGAGGCTGGCAGGGAACAGGTAATGGTAGTGTAGATAGACTGTAAACTCCAGACAATCAAATCTAAGATTATTTCATTCAATGTCATTGTATCCTTAGACCCTAGCACAGTTCCTAGCAAATAGACCAAGCTTAATACTTGCTTATTGATTAGTTTTATAGGTTATTGGTTAATTGGACAGGTGAGGACGATGAATGGAAAAGAGGTTAATAGCTAGTATTAAATATGAGATTCTAATCCATTCGTTTCTCATATCTGAGTCTATTCCAGGCTGATCTAGTTGCCTCTCATCCCACCAATACTAGACCCCAACTTGGCAGGTGAAATTCAGAAGCATTCTCACCCCTAGAATTCTTCTTGGCTATTCAATTGAGACTAGAACAATGTTTTTTCCATTTATGATTTTAAATGAAAACCTCTTATCATGAACCTGTCAGGGTGAAGGGGACTGAAACAGTGACTATGCAGCATTGCAAACCATGTCAGATTATGCCACATTGTTTCCTCTGTTCAAAAGGAGCTGGGATGAAGCACCATAATTGCACTGCTCTTGGCGCCCTTCTGGATGTGAGTGAAGAGTCACATGTTGTTATTGCAGTGAACAAAAATTTCAAACACTTGTCTGAAATTCCAGCTTGCAATCCTATTTAATTATAACCCAAACAAGCTCCCACTCAGTTGCCAAGAAAGGTAAAGAATCTGCTAACAACTCATGGACAGAGACGGAAACCAAGATGAATTTATTCATCCGAGCCCAATAAACCAAGAAATCAGTTGAGCTTTTGCTCAGTAAGCTTGTGGGGGAAGAATTACATTTACTTTGTGATGTCTATTCAGAATAGCCTCTAATATCTAAAAGAACACAGGGAACCTGAATTCAAAGCTCTCTTCCCTTCTACTGGCTCCTCCTCTGCTACTTACAATCACCCATAGTTCTTCCCTATGTTTTTTTTTGGGAAAAAACAAAGCTTTACTTGACCCTATTTCTTATCTTTTTTTTAACCTTTCATTATCGGATTTCTAGAGAGAATGGTCACCATATTCTCCCTTCCTTTCCTCATCTATCTGATTCTCATCCATGCAACTTGGATCCATTCCACCCCTAATATAGCAGTGAATCTTCCTCTTTAATGTGAATGACCATCTCTTTACCTCCCTGTGATCATTAGGACTTCCTTACTTATTTAGAGGCAGCATGTTTCAACAGAAAGAGTATTAAATCTACCTTTAGGTAGAGCATCTTGGTTTTAATCCAGCCTCTGATTATCGTGTGTGACATTAGGCATATAACTTAAAATTCCTGGAGGTCAATTTCTTCATTTGTAAAATGAGGTGAGTTCACCAAGTGAGCAGCTCTGGATCTATGATACCCTGACCCCAGCCCCAGTTCCCCTCTATCTATATTCTTAGTTCTCTTTATTTTTGTACTGATTCGTCCTGCCTCTGGGATATTGTTTCCTAAAAGCTCTGTCCTTGGGCGGCAGTCTTTGTTTTGGTGATTTCATTCATCCTTCTATAGTTTCATCTATGACTCTTATACAGATGATTCCCATGTCTGTTTTTTCAGCCCTGAGCTCCTGGATTCCCAAAGGCCTAAGAAACATCTGCACCTGTTAGCATAATAATGAAAATTGCTAAGTAAAGAGGCAAGAGGAAGCAGAGGCAGCTGTGATCCTGGGAAGTGGCTGCAAGCAGCCTGGCATTTAAACAATGAACTCAGCTAGTAAGTGTCTGAGAGCAGATCCACATTCTATTTTTCATGATTCCAGGTTTGCTACTGTATCCACCTAGCTGCCTCTAATGCTGCTCTATTATGCGTCACCAGCTACCTGTCTGTTTTTTTTTTTCTCCCCACAGGATGTCCCTTAGGCATCTTCAACTTATCAAAAATGAATTCATTACAGCTAGATCAGGTCTTAATTAATGCAAACAATGAATCCCTTGAAGTGGGCACATTATTTGAATTTGACTCGCTCTCTCTCTCTCCCCCCCCTCTCTCTTTATCTATCTATCTATCTATCTATCTATCTATCTATCTATCTATCTATACATATATGTAAAATCATTGAGCTGGAAGTCATACCATTATAGTGCCAATTTAAATACATGGGACCATTCAGAGGAGCCTTTATTTTAACTGTGAATCTAGTATAGTTTTCCCCCAAACCCCACTTCCCTTTAGAATAGTCTTATCTATGGCACCATCATCATTCTAATTCCCAAAGTTTATGGCTTGGCATTATCTCTGATGCCTCACTCTTTCCTCATTCCATATATTCCATCATTGGTGAAATTTTGTCATTTCTAACTAAAATGCATCTCACTGAACTCTTCTCTCCACTAACATGGCATTGACATCCTAATTCAGGTCTCATTGCCTCTCTTCTGGATAACAGAAGATGTTCGCTACATCTAGCACCATCTCCAGCCATCCCTAATTTACATCTTTCCACTGGACCCAGATGATTCTGGAATAGAAATTGAGGGCTGGTGGACTTTGCACAGCCCTTCCTCATTTTAATTCAACTAACTTATATGTCATGATATTACCTCCCTGTTGTCATGATTGTATTTGACAATGAAAGACAAACAACAGCAACCATAATAACCTCCTAATTGGTCCTTCTTGATACAAGTTTCCCCCTTCTCCAGTCCATTCTCCATTTGGCTGCCAAATGTGATTATTCAAAAGTACATTCTGGCCATATTATTATCCTGATCAATAAATTCCAGTGTTTCCATATCTTCTCAGTTCAGATATAAGTTCCTGTTTAGTTTCAAAGCCCTTTACAACTTGACCCTAACTTTCCTTTCAAACTTTATTTTATATTACACCCCCTCCCACACTTTAAGATCAAGGCAAACTGGCCTTGTTGTTCCTTATTCTATCTACCATCTGTTTTCCTAGCCTAGCTCCACCTCACTTCTACTTCTGAGAATCCTTAATTTCTTTAACAACTCTGTTCAGAGCACATCTTTTATGTTGTCTTTCCTAGAAATTTCTCCACTTCCTCACCTAAAAAGCATGTATTTATTTTTATGTTTATGTATGTACATATATATTATATATATATATATATACACATATATATAGATCTCAAGTTTATATTTTTAGAACTAGCATATGTACTATTTTATAGAACTAGAATATATAATATTCAAATTTATATTCTATAGGAGAAGATATAAATACACACACACACACATCTATGATAAGAACAAGGATTGCATAATTTTTATCTTTGTATGCTGAGCAACTAACCCAGCACTGGCATACAGTCAACATTTTAAAAAATGCATGTAGATTGATTAGTCCTCAGGTGACAGAAGGTCCATTGCTAGACAGTACTCCAAGCTGTTGGTATATATTGCCTTCAAGAAGGCAGGCTCAGTTCTGTAGTCTTTAAACCATGATGAGGAATTTGGAATCTGGAAATGTGCCTCTATTCCTTTGTTTGAATCTGAAATAATGAGGAACTTATGCAGATTTAGGGGGAGTGGGTAACCCTTTTTTTTTTTTTTTTTTGGCTTTTCTCTCTGTCAGACAGCTCAAAAAACTCTAAATTATTTCAGTTCTGGATTTTGTTCTCTGTCTACAATTAAGTCACACTAGTTAATTAACATTAGACTACAGGTTTTTTTCTTTCTATATAAACAATGACATGCTGAAAAGAGAGATTATTATTATTTGTTGCAATGTTGCAGATGACAGAGCCTAAAAGGGATAGGAGGGATAACTAACAGAGGGCATAGTTGAGAGGAAGCATAAGAAGCTATTTCTGATCTAGCTTAATTCCACTGCCATCCCTCTGTGGAATTTCTTTTTTGAGAGATAATCAAGGTTAAGTGACTTTCTCAGGATCGATCTATTTACTGTGTGATTTTTCTCTCATTTGGTGCATGTTGTCCTCATCATTATGCTATGAACTCTTCAAGAACAGAAGCTAGTTTTTGTTCCTTTTTTGTCTCCTTGGCACTTAGCAGAATGCCTAATATAGAGTAAATGACTAATAAATGCTTGTTGACTCATTAAGACATATAATATATGAAAGAATTGGGATGGTATGATGGGTATACTGCTAGAGTAATGATATCTACATAGTAGGAAGAATGCTATATTAGAAATTTCTATAACTGAGATCAAATCCCAGCTGTCACTTATTGCAAAAGGAAGAAAAGAAATAAGTATTTATTAAATGCCTACTATATGCCAGGTACTATGCTAAATGCTTTTAAACATTATGTCTTTTGATGACTGCTTTGTAACTTTGGGGGATCATTTAACTTCAGTTTTCTCACCCACAGAATAGATGAAGATTATTGGAAATTTCCTTTAAGGCTCTTCTAAATCTATAATCCTCTGAAGATAATGGAAAAGCAGCATAGTGTTGTAGATTAAAAAGCTGGCTTCAAAACCAGGAAGAAAAGGGTTTAAGTCCCACCTTTGACACAAACTGGCTGTATGATCCTGGGTAAATAACTTTACCTCTTTAGGGCTCCAGGCACATATCTGTGACAAAAAGTTAAGAGTGAAAATACTCATCTGCATTGGGAGAGAGTTGTTTGCTCACTGGGAATACCTCATACTAATGAAATCAAAGGTAAGGTTCCCTCATAACTGCAAGTGAAATTGTGATAGTTTGGAAAGTTAGGGTGATTAATATTTAATACAGAGATATGCAAAATCCATAAATAGGGGAAACCTGCTATTTAAATATAAGATCAGGGAGCTAATGCTAGTAACATGGCATATGAAAAGTCTTGTGGGTTTTAGTGAACTTTAAGCAACAGTGTGCTGGTTCCCTGCAGAACTGATAGTTAAATTTCCAATGTGTGTATTTATATTTTGGAAATGAGCAAATACTACAAATTAGGGCACAATTTACTATTTTGTTGATTGTCTAGACTTGAAAAAGTATGTTGTGGGCATATTTTTCTCCCATTAGAGAGCCAGCCATTAAATATTTACCAGTCCACTGTTGACTGTCTCATTGGAGACAAGTGTATGAAGAGCAGCCTGTAAGTGAGAGTAGCACCATATTATTAGACTTGGTCAGACTCACATCTGCAGAATTGTGTTCAGTACAAAGCAATACTCATTAGTTAAAGAGTCATGTTAATGGATGGAAAGCAAATGGAGAAGTATGAATGGGATGTTGAAGGAATCCCAGAACAATGCCACCAAAAGATCATTTTGAAGTTAGGAATATTAAGCCTATGAAAGACTTAAGGATGGGATCTTGGTCTTTAGCTAGCTGAAGAATAGTTTTATAAAGAAGAGTCTGCTAACTTCTGCTTTCGAAGCAGGACCAGTTGCAGTAAGATTTTGTCTAATTATAATGAAAAGTTAAAGGAAGCTTGAATGAAAAGTTCAGATTGAATGGCCTCTGAGGTCTTTCCAGGTCTAAATCCATGATCTAATACATTAATGATTTGGAACAATTTGCTATTATTCAATCATGTCTGACTCTTCGTGACCCTATTTAAGGTTTTCTTAGTGAAGATACTAGGATGATTTGCCATTTCCTTTTTCAGTTCATCTTACAGATGAGGAAACTGAGGCAGAGTTAAGTGACTTGCTCAAAGTCACACAGTTAGGAAATACCTGAGCACACCTTTGAACTCAGGAAAATGAGTCTCCTTGACTCTAGACTTGCCATCTAATTGTCCAATTAGAGTTGAAAAATTAGACTTGTCCAAAAGTGGTACATAAGTGGCAATATCTCCATTTGAGGTCTCCAACAGAGATTGGATGTCATTTATCATGATATAGAGTTATTCTTCAAATAGATTACCTTTAATGTCCCTCCCAAAGCTATCATTCTTTGAATCAATGCTACCTGCCAGCTGTCATTTTAGCTAATTTGGATTAAAAATATTCATCCCTCATATACTAAGGTTATTTGGGAATTGACAAGAGTTTCTAACAAAATAGTTTGATTTGATCCCTGTAATACACTTTTCATCTCACTTTTATGCTTGTCAGCTGGGATCCTGAATAAAGTATAACACTGCTTTATTTAGCACAAACTATAAGAAAAGGATAGACTATCTAAGTGGTACAATGGATAGAGTATCAGCTGGGAAGTCAGGAAGTTTCATTTTTGAGAGTTCAAATCTGGTTGCACACAGCTAATTTAGAGTCATACAGCAGGCATAAATGTCCCTTAAAATTTTTCACATCCAAGCATTTGTCAGAGATACTATAATGGATACACAGAGCCAGCTGATGCCCTTCTCAAGTCCTAACAAAACATTGTGGGGATTCATAACAACCTCTTTGTATTCATTTTATATAATGATCAAGTTGAACTATGTAAAGTTTCATAAGGTTCTTCCCACCTCTTTATCTATGATGCTATAAATTTTGTGCAAAGTCAAGTATCTCTTATAAAGTCTCCCAAACTTTGAAGTTATTAGGATTATTTTTGGATGCCACTACTATTGTTTTCAGAGCAAGGACTTAGAAGATGCTCTGAAGTCAGAGCCTTCCTAGTAAGATGAGTAGATAGTTGTCTCCTTGGTATGACTTGAAAATTGTTGGAACCTTCTTACCCCAAAGTATCTGCCATTAGAAATGTTTTCTTTTGATTTTTCAGTAAGACCACTTTTAAAATGCAAAGAGACACAAGATGGGCAATCACCCTAAACCTTTACTTCTTAAGACCTTTAGAGGATCAATAGACAGGTTAATTTATGTTTAAGATAGTGCTGGGGACTAGAGAAGAATTTAAAGGGGAAAAGGAAGGAAGGAAGGGAAGGAGAGAGGAAGGTAGAGGGGAATAAAAAAGAATCAAAGAAAGAAGGAAAAAGAAAGGAAGGGCAGAAGGGAGGAATGGAAAGAAGAAAGGAAATAAAAAGAAGGAAAGGAACATTTTAAAATGCCTACTATATGGCAGTCAATGTGCCAAATACTTTACAAATATTACAAATAAGATATTACAAATATTTTATTTACAATAATCCTTAAAATTATTCCTATTTTAGATTTGGGGAAACTAAATCAGACAAGAATTTCAGTGACTGGTCCAGATTTGAACATTTTTTTTTACTCCAGACCCAACACTCAACCTACTGAGCAGCCTAAGGTTTACATACATGTTCTAATTTAATCTTTAAAAAATGCTTGGAGAAATGTAGCCATTATTATAACCATGAAGTAACTGAAGCTGCAACAGTTTAAGTGAATTGCCAAGGATCATAGAGGTTCTAAGTGTCTAAGGCAGAATTTGAAGTGAAATCTTCTGACTCCAAGTCTAGCATTCTCTCTGCTGCTATTGGAAGTAAAACCTCTCCATCTCACTTTGACAGAACACAATGTTTGCTTTTTGTTCAGTATACAACCTGCCTTTCCTAGTAGAGGCAGAAGGCACATTTGGGGACCAGGGAACTGGCTTCCTTTGACCTCATCCTTCAACCCATTTAGCGCAATGCTCCAGCCCAAATTCCTCTCATGGGTGGGGAACTACTCAGGGTTCACAGTTTCAGCAGGGTGCACAGTGAGACATGGAATCAATTTACACCTCTTATCTTTTAGACCTGTGTGTTTTTGTATGTCTGGGAGGTTCAAGCTTGAAGCTGGTAGTAACAGTAATCTATCTATAATGACAGTGGCTTCAGTGACCTCACAGTCCCCATCTACCTGAATGAGTTTATATCACTCAGTACCTGTCACTATCACATCTATTACTTCCTCCTAATGATTCTTATCATTAAAATTACTCTAAGTAGTCTAGGACTGTGGATTAAGAAATAGTCAAACTTCTTTCTTTCCTCTATTTTTCCATAGTCATTATGATGATAGATTTTTTTTATCTACTCTGTATTCATACATAATTAATATATTCAGACATTCGTACATAATTTGCTTTAAGAACTGTATGACCTAGTATAGAAGCCTTCCATTATTATCATTGGACAAGATAATTCAACTCTGAAATAAGTTAAAATTTTCTTTTGAAAATTCAGGAGTGTTCAGAGGTCAATTAAAAATTTTAAAACATCGTCTTAAATAATACAAAACAAGAAATAAATTTCCTCTAAAATTATATGAACTCTGTCTCATATAATCAGGAAGGAAAGATAACAGTTTTGATTTATGTCACAAAGCATTAGAATCCTAAATGGTTTATGATGCCAGAGGCTTATGATTCAGGTCTGCCCCCCACTCCATGTTAAAAAAAATCCCTTTAGGACCTGTATGTGCCAAAATGTTTGTGGCAGCCCTTTTTGTAGTGGCTAGAAACTGGAAAATGAATGGATGCCCATCAATTGGAGAATAGTTGGGTAAATTATAGTATATGAATGTTATGGAATATTATTGTTCTGTAAGAAATGACAAGCAGGATGAATACAGAGAGGCTTGGAGACTCTTATGCTGATGTGATGATGAACTGATGCTGAGTGAAATGAGCAGAACCAGAAGATCATTATACACTTCAACAACAATACTGTATGAGGATGTATTCTGATGGAAGTGGATATCTTCAACAAAGAGAAGATCTAATTCAGTTCTAATTGATCAATGATGGACAGAATCAGCTACACCCATAGAAGGAACACTGGGAAATGAGTGTAAACTGTTTGCATTTTTGTTTTTCTTCCCAGGTTATTTTTACCTTTTGAATCCAATTCTTCCTGTGCAACAAGAAATTTGGTTCTACACATATATATTGTATCTAGGATATACTATAACATATTTAACATATATGGGATTGCCTGCCATCTAGGGGAGGGGGAGGAAGGAAGGAGGGGAAAATTCGGAACACAAGTGAGTGCAAGGGATAATGTTGTAAAAAATTACCCATGCATATGTGCTGTCAAAAAAAGTTATAATTATAAAATTAATAAAAAATAAAGTATAAAAAATCTCTTTAACTGAATTAAATTCTAAAACATCCCCAAAGTCTTTATGTCCTTCTAAAAAAAGCATCTAAAAATGAATTAAGATTTTTGGAAGATCCTGTGTAATATCAGATTTTAAATCTTTAAATCATTTATTTCCTATTATACTTTGTAAACAGGAAAGGAATATTAACTGG
The DNA here is from genome assembly GCF_048593235.1 of Sminthopsis crassicaudata. Classification (NCBI taxonomy): domain Eukaryota; kingdom Metazoa; phylum Chordata; class Mammalia; order Dasyuromorphia; family Dasyuridae; genus Sminthopsis; species Sminthopsis crassicaudata. Next base: position 256,281,692 of record NC_133621.1, read on the forward strand.
GTAATTTTTCCATGCTTTGTTATTGAAATCTCAAGTTTATTAAGCAATACAACCAAGAGTGGATGATCAAGGTAAGTAGTAAATCTGAGCCTCCTTTTCTGCACATCTTTGTCAGAAGATTTATACCTGGCACTTTTGAAAATTTTGAGAAAAAAATTATTATAATTATCTGCTAATTGTAGAAGCCATGTTGTACACAGTGATACAACCATAGAAGCTTGGATTCTGAGTTTTTTACTCACAGCTTTAAATAACATTTTGGTATATTATTTGTTACAAAGGTTTTTTTCTCTCTTTTAAGGGAAGAGTGATGAAGGAAAGCTAAAGAAGAAAATAAATTATTTTATTTGAAAAAAAATAAGTAGATGTTACCTGAATGTATATTGAAAAGTAGCTGAAACTTTCACATAACTTAGCATAGTTTCTCTCTAGAATCTTTTTCAGGGTTGGGAGGAAATCAATAATAAATGGGATTGCTATTTTTTAACTTGAACATCAACAAACCCATGATTTAACCAATATAGATTCCCCCCTTCACTGGCATTTTATAACTTTCAAGCCTTATTAAGCAATCCTCATATGTGAGTTTAGAAAAATTAACACCTGGTGGTCAGCCATCTGGAAATAAGCCTCTTTGAATTTGGGAAATATGGCTCTCTCAACCAAAAATACAATCTCAAAATCATGCCAAAGCTTGTCTTCTACTGATATAACCTGTAGGAACATAAGTTCCCCTGTAAATGGTTAAGTATAAGGAGAGAACCTTGGTGAAGAATTAAGTACTGTAATCCTACTAAAGAATAACTTCTTTTCTAGTGGAATAATAATTTGGATTCACAAGATACAATAGTCAATGACTACAGTAATCTAGTGTTTGATAAACTCAAAGACTCCAGCTTCTGGGATAAGAACTCACTATTTGACAAAAATAGCTGGGAAAACTGGAAAATAGTATGGCAGAAACTAGGCATTTACTAACACCTAACACCTTTATACCATGATAAAGTCAAAATAAGTTCATGATTTAGACAAAAAGGATGATACTATAAGCAAATTAGGAAAACAAAGGAACAAACCTCTTGCATCTGTGGAGAAAGAAGGAATTTATGGCCAAAGAAAAACTAGAAAACATTATAAAGTACAAAATGGACAATTTAAATTACATTAAATTAAAAAGGGTTTGTACAAACAAAACTAATGCAGCCAATATTAGAAGTGAAACAGAAAGCTGGCAACCATTTTTATATCCAGTGTTTTTGATAAAGGCCTCATTTCTAAAATATATAGAGAAATGGCTCAAATTTAAAAGAATACAAAGCCATTCCCCCAGTTGATAAATGGTCAAAGGATATGAACTGACAATTTTCAGATAATGAAATTAAAGTTATTTCTAGTCACATGAAAAAAATGCTCTAAATCCCTATTGATTAGAGAAATGCAAATTAAGATAACTCTGAAGTACTATTTCACAACTCTCATATTGGTTAAGATTTCAGAAAAGATTGTGATAAATATTGGAGGGTATGTGGGAAAACTAGAGCACCAATGCATTATTGGTAGAGTTTTGAATGATTCAACCATTCTGAAGAACAATTTGGAACTATGATCAAAAGGCTATCAAACTGTGTATAAACCCTTTTATCCAGCAGTGTTATCTACTGAGTCTGTATCTCAAAAAGGCCATTAAAAAGGGAAAAGAAGCAATATGCACAAAAACATTTTAGCAGACCTTTTTGTAGTAGCAACGAACTAGAAATTAAATGTATTCACATTAATTGGGGAATGGCTGGATAAGTTATGGTATATGCATGTTAAGGAATATTATTGTTCTTTAAGAAATGATGAGAGCAAGATGATTTCAGAAAAGCCTGGAAAGACTTGCATGAATTGATGCTAAGTGAAGTAAATAGAACTAAAAGAATATTTATTGTACATGGCAATGACAAAATTATGTGATGACCAACTGATGAACTTGTCTCTTTTCAAGAATTGATTTAGGGCAATTCCAATATTCTTGTGAAGGAAAGAGCCATCTGCCTCCAGAGAGAAAACTGTAGAGAATGAATGTGGATCAAAGCATAATATTTTCACTTTTTTTGTTGTTGCTTGTTTGTTGAGTTTTTTTTTCTCATGTTTACTTTTATTTCATTTTTTAATTGGATTTTTCTTATGTAGCATGATGAATACAAAAATATATTTAGCCTATATTTACCCTGTCTGTGGAAGGGGGTGGAGGAAAGAGAGGGAGAAACATTTGCAATACAAGGCTTTGCAAAGATGAATGTAGAAAACTATATTTGAAAGAAAAAGTCATAAAAAAGAACAATTCTTGACATATTTGCCATTTCTACATATATTGGGCCTTCAGGACACAAAAGCCAGTCTCTTGTGTTTTAATATAGACATAAATACCTTTTATTTTTTTACTTTAAATGATCTCTTTAATAAAACATGTATATTTGTCTAGATCAAAGCTTCTTAAACTGTGTGTCATGACCCCATAAGGAGTTCATGTAACTGATTGTGGGGCTCAAGAAAAACTTGACAATAATAAAATTTTCAAATACAAAAAGTATTGTAAAAAACAAATAAGCAAATCTCATTAATATGTAAATTTGCTTTCTTCTTTCATAAATGGTAAAATTATATCTATATCAAAGAATTATTTTAAAATAAATTTTATTTATTATTTACTATCAGTAAATGTTTGATTTATATACCTATTTTATATACCTATATATCTGGGGTAATGTAAACATTTCTTGGGCCAAAAGAGATCATGAGTGAAAAAAGTTTAAGAAGCCCTGGTCTTGAGTTCTTAATTAGGGATTCTTAGTTGTCTCCCAAATGGATAGATTTCAGACAATCTGTGAACTTAGATGTGGAAAAAAAAATTTACATCTGCATTTTCACTGACTTTTAACTATAATTTAGGAATTTCCTTTATTATTAAAATATATCATTCTGAGTAGAATCTATGTTTTACCAAACTGCCAATGACTTCTAAGTATCCTTAGTCTATAGTACTTGGATATGTGCTTCTATTAAAAAAAAATTCTACCATTTACCAAACTCAGGTTTAGCAAGAAGAGAGTTAAAAAATAGAAATTCCACATACATGAATACTTTCTCATTCAAGTTTTTAATGCAGTTGAATGAGAGTCGAAGGGAGAAGTGAGCCATAAAATTATTGTTAAATGTTTACTATCCTAACTTATTTCACACAAAATTGTTGTCTATGCCAAATGTTCTAGTTATAGTCAACAGGATATACTAGGATTTCAGAGATGTCTATAATAATTCCATGGGAGATTTGAGGGAGGAAGGGAGAGAAATGCTTAGAGAAAATCCAGGGTTATCATAAGAACATACCACTCCATTCACTGACAGCAGCTGGTCTCCCCTTTTGAGGCCTCCATGTCTTTCGGCCACCCCTCCGGGAATGATGCGAGAGATATAAATGGGGGAGTTTTGCTCCTTTCCTCCCATCACATTAAAGCCAAGGCCCTCATCAGTCTTGGGTAGTTCCACTACTCGAGGATGGGAATGACCTTCACTAGCTGCAAAAGCTGCAACTGTTGCCTGAAAGACAAGATGGTCATTTGGAATGAGATTAAGGACAAAGCAGGGTACTAATCTTATAGTAGGTAAACAGCAGTTATTCAAGCTAGGATGGCATTATCCTGGGAAAGAAAGGGAAGGAATGTGACTTTTCACTATTTAGATATCAATTGTTATTTGGGATTTCTTCTAGAATGCCCTTGGCTCCCTTACCTTCTCTCTCTCTCTCTCTCTCTCTCTCTCTCTCTCTCTCTCTCTCTCTCTCTCTCTCTCTCTCTCTCTCTCTCGTCTCTCTTTTTGCCTGTGCAAATTCCACTCTTTAGGAAAGAAGAATGGTATGAGAAGAAAATTTTTACACTGGAAGTCTGAATAAGTTCTGAATCCTTGTCTACTATGTCCTCTGTAAGTAAATGTTTATGTGTGTTTTGAGGCAAATCAATTAATTTCTATTGACCTCAGTTTCCTTCTCTGTAAAATGAAAAGTTTGATCTCTGATTAATCTAAATCTGTGATTTATCATTCAAGGCCCAGATCAAAAGGCACCATGAAACCCTCCTTAACTACCATAGCTAGAATTGATTTCTCCTCACATGATACATCTCATACTGCCTGGTAATGAGATAGTTGTCTTATCTCTCCTTTTAGACAATGAGCTCTTTGAATCCAGCTAGGCATCCCACTAGAAGTGCTAAGTGATGAACTAAATATAACTTGTATCTTTTATGGACATTACCAGACTGATTATTAATTTAGTACAATTCACACACATATATACACACACCCCTTTTTGGTAAATATTGATGATGTCTATTACCATTCAAAACATCTGTGGTTTTAAATATTTTGAATTAATTTGGGTTCATTAGAAATCCAGAATGAAGAAACTAAATATTTATAAGTGGTACTTTTACTGATATTCTCAGACTATTAATTTAGTAAATTTCATCCCTCCTTTTTTAAAAATAAATACTGATGATGCCTATAGGAACTATTGCTATTTAAAACATCTGAACATTCAAATCTCAGTTTTATTTAAAATTAATTTGGGCTGACTATACAATGCTTGAATGAATGAAGTTAATATGTATTCCCATACTGATTATTAATTTGGTAAATTTCATCCTCCTTCCAATTCTTCCCTCTCTTCCCTCTGCTTCCTTCTCTCTCTCTCTCTCTCTCTCTCTCTCTCTCTCTCTCTCTCTCTCTCTCTCTCTCTCTCTCTCTCTCTCTCTCTCCTGTCTGTCTGTCTGTCTGTCTGTCTGTCTCTCTCCACTGTAAATAATGATGAGGTCTATAAGAACTATTACCATTTAAAACATTGATATATTTAACTATTTAACTACCTTAGTTTCTTTTTAATCAGTTTGAGTTCATACATGACCTTTGATAAGTCTGACATCTTTATCTTATTGCATAAATATAAATGTTCTCTGAGTCATTTTCCCTTCATTTTCAAATATTTTCACACATATTGGTATAAAAATTTTGCAAAAGGAGCAGCTTTCAAATATCATCTAAAATAGAAAAGAAATTAATATACTGATTTTTCTTCTGAGCAACTACAATAATTTAATGCATATCTATTATTTAACTCTTACATTTTCCACTATATTAATCATTAGTTTTTAATAACTTTAAATAATCATCCAACTTTATTATTTTCAATAGAAATCCAGGTCATAAGGACATAAATTTAGATTTGGAAGAGACTAGGGCTGCCAAGTCCAGAAACTTTTATTTTGTAAATGGGCAACCTGAAGGCTTAGAGACTAAGTGACATTCCTAGGATCACACAGCTCACTAAGTATGACTATACTTAATGTACTAAATTTAAGTTTAAGAGACAGCATTCAAACCCAGGTATTCCTAATCCCAAATCCAGTGCCACCATACACTCTGCCACCAACTTTTTGTGACCTTGAGCCAGTCATTTCTACTTCATTGGACCTCAGTTTCTTGATTTGTAAAACTTTGAAGTTTGCATGAGATGGCCTCTGAGGTCCCTTCCAACCAGGATCTAAAATCCTATTATCCTAAAGTATGGAAAGTTTCTTTCAAGAAAAGTGATTTTCACTTTTATTTGCCCCTCATATTTTTTTTTTTTGATTACCTGTCTACTCTGGAGTGATTTATGAAACATTTATAAAATATTGATTGTTGCTAGTTAGCATTCTTTCCTTCACATGGTCTCATTAACATCAATTTAGCATTATGCTAATTTCTTCATTTAGTGATAGGAAATGAATGATATGACACTAGTGGCTCGCTTTCAGCTACATGCTTTGGGCTCATGCAGATCTCGCCATCATGCATGGGTTAAGTGGCTGACACAGATGCAGTGCGGACAGCCCAGAGACAACCAGGAAATACTGTGCTATTGGCAACATGGCGCTGCTCTCCTGCTGTTCTACATGAATAAGAAATGAGAATGGTAAAGCAGTACATAATTCTCGGCAATCTTAATTACACAACATAGAAAACATGTTTTTGTGTTCCACTTTAATATAAACAAATCACGATTTAATGAGAACAATATTCCATATTTGCTTGACTATACCTTATGGATCTAAAGCATTCATTTATATTTTTGAATGTGAATATAAAGGCTCCCAAAAAAGGACACAAGAGAAACCAGACAAAGGTTAGCTCTCAAACAAGAGATGATGAAATGCAGAAAAGATTTAATGGGGAGAAAATTCTTACTATTTCTGCCTTGTCAGACAGTTAGCTTTCCTGGGGAAAAAATACATACCTTTTCTAAAATATGCTGAATTTTTAAAATACTTGATTCATTGCAAATCATTTTGAAGGTCACAGTTAACTAATGGTTTATTTTACAGAATACTGGATGATCATTTTAAAATTTTCTTGTAAGGTTCCTAATAAGAGAGCCTCTGATATCTCTCATTCTGAGTTTCGAAGAAAAAAGGTCCCTTGCACAGGGTAGGTGAAGCAAGCCAATCCTCTTGGGTCTCAAGATGGTCAGAGCTCCCCCTCTGAGTGCCCACCCCATTCAGTGACCATGATACACAGAACCTAGCTAGATACCCAGGAGGAGTCTGAGGTCAATGCATGGAGCACGATACATTTACATAGCTAATAGATTCATTTTTCAGCCTTATGCAAAGAAATCCCCCATGCACTGAACAGGCCCTATTGTCCTAGAACAATATCAGAAAACCATGGAGTATCTCATACAATGAGCCAGTAGATTTGCTTGACACTCAGTGAATTCAATGAAATCATTCTCCTTTGTTAAGCTACAGAAGCAGCAGAAACGTTGAATTTTCCATTAGGAGTTTTACCTGGGAAGCAGTACTGGTCTAGACTCTGGGCTGCCACTGATGTCTAAATTTTCTTACAGTGTACACACGAGAATACCTGAAACACACACGCGCACAATCAATTACTGGATCACTGGGGTAGAATATATTTTTAAAGCAGCACAAGGCTTACCTTTGCAGTGGCCCTGGCACGGAACTCTGGGCACCCATTCACTGTTATGGTTTCATGCATATATTGATACACCTGAAGGGTTCATAGAAGAAGAAAAAAATATCTTGTAAGAACACTAGAAAGGAATTTCTTTCATCATTCATAAGACATTTAATTTTCACAAAGAGAAAATAATATAGGAAAAGTGAAAGAGAGAGTTGAGGCTTTTAACCTAAATCCCTCTTGTTTCAGGAAGAGGTACAAGAGCTGGGGAGATGTGTTTCACTTCTGAAGTTTCACTTTAATGCAATTTAGAACTTTCCCCTTTACTGTGCCATGGATAATCCATTACAACTGAATTATACATGTTTAATCACTTGGTGGTATAACATATAGGTTGGTAACTCTTTAAAAAGTTTTTCAAATTAATGTTCTCCCAAAACAATTCTATTCTTCTTTATACAAAACTATATTACTTTTTAATTTATTTTATTTTCCCCCAGTTATATGTCAATACAATTTTCAGCATTCACTTTTACAAGATTTTTGAGTTCCAAATTTTTCTTCCTCCCTCCCATTCTCCTCTCTTCCTAAAATGGTAGATAATTTGATATAGGTTATGTATATACTATCATATAAAATATGTGTCTATATTAGTAACAGTTACAAAAAACAGATAAATAACATGAAAAAGAATAAAGTAAGTAAAAGTAGGCTTTGGCCTGCATTCCAAGTTCATTAGTTCTTTATGTGGTTGTGGGTAGCATTTTCCTTCACAAATCCTTTGTACTTAGATCATTGTGTTGCTGAAAAGAGTTAAGACTTTCATAGTTGATCATCACACAACGCTGCTGATACTGTTTTTCTGGGTTTGCTATTTCACTTTGCATCAATTCAGTCTTTCCAGGTTTTCTGAAATCTGCCTATTCGTCATTTCTTAATGCACAGCAGTATTCCATTAGATTTATATTCCATGGTTTGTTCCAATTGATGAGCATCCATCAGTTTCCAATATTTTGCTATGATAAAGAGTATTTTTATTCATGTAGGTTCTTTCCCATTTTTTGTGATCTCTTTGGGATATAGACCTAGTGGTATTGTTAGATCAAAGGATATACACAATTTGGTTGCATATTTCCAAATTGCTAACCAAAATGATTGGATCAATTTACAACTCCACAAACACTGCATTAGTATTTCAATTTCCCCAATATCATCTTGAATATTTAACATTGTTATCATATTGACCAGTTTTATAGATGTGAAATAGTACCTTAGTTATTTTATCATTTCTCTAATTAACAGAACACTTCTTCATATGTCTACAGGTAGCTTTGATTTCTTCATTTGAAAAATTCCTGTTCATATTTTGACCATTTATTCTTATAAATCTGAGTTAGATTTATAAGAAATGAGACCTTTATCAGACACTTGCTATAAATAAAATGTTTCCCCATTATCTACTTACCTTTTAACTAGGTTGTATTGGTTTTATAAGGTGATAAAGTTTTTAATTTAATATAATCATATGTATATATATATATATATATATATATATATATATATATATATATATATATATATATAATATGCTTAGTAATGATTTTCCTCCACTCTTTCTTCCTCCTGTTTGTTTTCTCCCTCCTTTAGTTTAATCTTCTCCCCTTCTATTTTCTTATTTAATAAATAATTGTGTATATTATTAACTCTTTGAACAAATATTGATGAGAACAAAAGAGTCAAATGATGCTCATCAACCACCTTCCCATCTTTCCCTCTACTGTACAAATTTTTTTTTGTGATTGTTTATAGGAAATAATTTGCCTGATTCTACCCCTTCTTTCCTTCTTTACCCAGTATACTCCTCTTTCTTATCCCTTAATCATCTCAAATTCACTTTATATTCATACTCTCTATTTATATTCCTTCTAGCTATACTATTAGTGATGCAATTTTTAAAAATTATTGAGTATTATCTTCCAATGTAGAAATATAAGCAGTTTAGCTCCATTGAATCTCTGGTTTACTTCCCCCCTTTTTCCTTTTAAGAGATCATTTTTTAAATTTTTCATTTCTGCTTTACCCCTTATTAAAGATTGATATCCTATTTCCTTGAATGACCATTTTGTCCCTTTTGGAGTATTATGCTTAATTTGGGGTATTGTGGGTAGGTAATTCTTTGTTGTAGTCCTAGTACTTTTGCTTTCCAGATTATGTTCTGTGATCCCTGATTATTTAATGTTGTAGTTGCTAAATCCTTTGTAATCCTGATTGTGGGTTCCTAATATTCAGATAGTTTCTTTGTCCAATTATAGTATGTTTTTCTTGACCTGAAAGTTCTTAAATTTGGATATAATTTTTTTTGGTGTTTTTTGTAGGGAAGGAGGGATCTCTTTCCTGAGGTGATCTTATAATGCTTATTTTGCCCTCTGGATCCAGGAATCAAGATATTTTCTTTTGATGATTTCTAGAATGAAGTTATCCGGGTCTTCCTTTTGATTATGGCTTTCAGGTGGTCTAGTGATTCTGACACTATCTCTCCTGGATCTATTTTCCAAGTCATTTGTTGGTATTTTCTATTTTCTATTTTTCCATCATTTTGAATTTGTTGATTGGTTTTCCCCTTATTTCTGCTTTATTTTATGTATTTAATATTTTCCCCAGTAATATTCAATTTTTTTACATTAGTTTTTAAAATTTTTGAGTTTTAGATTCTCTCTCTCCCTTATCCCCACCTACAATTAAGAAACCACTTGTGAAGTTATGCAAAACATTTCCATAAAAGGTGAAAAAAATGTGTAAAAAAATAGATATTCTACTATAATAAAAATAAACCCCCCAAGAAAAATTAAGTTTAAGAAGACAGAGACAGGGACAGGGAAACAGAGAGAGAGACAGAGACAGAGAATGCTTCAATATGCATTCATGTATTATCAGTTCCTTCTCTGGATATGAATAGGGTCTTTCAGAGACTGAATATTAAGAATTTACTCAATTACTGAGAATACCAAAGTCATTCACAGCTAGTCATCCCAGAACATTGATATCCCTTTATAAACAGAATATTTTACTTTGTTTGAGTTCATGGAGGTTTTTCCAGATTTTTTTTTCCTGAGAACTTCCTGCCCATCATTACCTATAGAATAATATTCAATCATACACACATACCACAATTTATTGAGCCATTCCCTAATTGATTAGTATCTCCTCAATTTCATTATTTTTGTCCTGAGAAGATAGTTGCTATGAACATTATATATATATATATATATATATATATATATATATATATATATATATATATATATATATATATATATATATATATATATATATATATATATATATATATATATATATATGTCATTTCTCTTTTTTTTTTTTGTCTGAATCTCTTTTGGTATTGATGCCAAATAGTATTGTTAGGTTAAAGGATATGCATGAATTTATAGCCCTTTGGACACAGATCATATCTTTTGATCATTTATCAATTTAGGAATGACTCTTATTTTTTTATGAATCTGACTCAGTTTCCTCTATATGTGTGACAAATGAGATCTTACCAGAGAAACTTGCCTTGAATTTTTTTTAGAATTACTATTCCTAACTCTATTTCCCCTCATTTATTCTCTCTCCTTTCACCCTGTCCCTTCTCAAAAGTATTTTGGTACTAACCACTCCATCCCCCACAATACCCTCTTATCACCCTCCCCCCTCTTACCATATCTCATCACCCTCCCATTTTTCCTGCAGGGTAAGATAGAGTTGTATAACCCTAAAATTGATTGATTTTTGATATCTCATAGAGTCAGCAACTCCCACTTGGCCAATTCTAATTCTTTTTTTCTGAAGTATTTGGGGTTAAGTGACTTGCCCGGGTCACACAGTCTGGAATTGTTAAGCATCTGAGGCTACATTTGAACTCAGATCCTCCTGACTTCTGGGCTAGTGTTCTATCCACTACACCAACTAGCTGCCCCCCAATTCTAATTCTTTAAGGTACTATTTTCCTGTTAGCTTTTGTACTTTCTTTTCCATTTGACCAGTAGTATTGTTTTAAAACAGTTGTAATCTTTTTTTTCAATTTGTTGACTTTTATTTCATAATTCTCATGCTTCATTCTCATTTCTTTTCCCAATTTTCCTTCTACCTCTATTATATTCATGATCTGTCATCTTTACTCAGATCGCTCATTTGGTATTTGAACCCCCAAACAGCATAGCACCTGTGCACACTAATCTACAGGCAGACATATTATAAAGGTGTCTTGATTGTCTTTTTGATGGAGTCAACAGGAATAGCCATATAGAATAAACAGGTGGGAGAATATTGAGGGTTAGGGTGACCTACCACCAAAACCAAACTAATTCAGTATGCATAGTCTGTCCTGAATTCTCAGATTGCCTTTGGGATACACAAGGAAATCTGGGATCAATGCAAGGAATGCAATATGTTTATGTAACTAAAACTCAATTTTTACCTCTATGCAAAGAAATTCTCCAGTATTGAACAGGCTCTACTGTCCTATTATATACTACACAGTGAATCTCCCAAAGGGCTACTGGTTTAGACAGTTATATGCTAGCTCTGATTTGGCTGGTAATCTTGCCTAAATACTTTTTCTTCCATGACTTAGTATGAGTGAATTAATCATTATTCATGGTCTTATCTATGTTTGCGCTTTCCTAAATTTATTGCCAATGCCCATCCTTTTTAAAGTTTTAATTGTTAAAAATTAAAGAGTGTAGGCAGGAAAGATTATTAGATGATCTAGTCCAAACCACGAATTTTAGAAATTAGGAAAATAAGGCCCAGAGAGAATGAAATTTACAAAGGTGGTTCATGGTAGAATTATCATTCAAACCTCTAAATTTTCATTTCTAATCCATCGCTAAAGTGGACTGTTCCCAGAAATTTGCTAGCTGTATGACTTTAAACAAGTCCTTTAACCTCTGTGAGCCTCAGTTTCCTCATCTGTAAAATAGATGGATAACAATTCCTGAGACGGAGAGGGTGTTTTCTTCACTGAATTTCTTTTCCCAAACCAGTTTGATGATTTCACAGGTATATGGAATTTCCAGTGAGGAAATTCCTTCAACCAACACTGATGCCTGTTTCAAATTAAAGTCTTATTGAGTTTCCTGGTGACTTTTCTTCAGATAATCTCTGTTAATTTATAAGACCACTCAAATTTCTGAAATAAGGCAGGGTAGCCATCCCATATAAATTTAATATAATAATAACTAGCATTTATACAAGCAGCTGGTGGTAGAGTAGATAGAGTGCTGAGCAAGGTGTGAGGAAATTCTACATTAAAATCTGGTCTAAGAAATTTACTGGCTATGTAACCTTAGATAAATCACTAACTTTCTGTTTGCCTCAGTTTTTTCAACTGTAAAATGGGGGTTATTATAGCAGCTACCTTGAAAGGTTGCTATGTGGATCAAATTAGATATTTCTAAAAAGTGCTTATTATAATGCAAAGCATATTATCATAGAAATGTTTATTTCTTCCCTTAATATATTAATTTGATATTTGCAAAGAGCTGTACATTTGTTACCTCATTTAAGCTTCATAACAACCTTAGAAGAGAGGTGCTATTATTATCTCCCTTTTACATATTAGGAAAGTAAAGGTAAGGGAGATTATAATTGAATTGCCTTGGGTCACATAGCTAATAGATATGTGAATTAGAATTAGAAAACAAGCCTTCCTGACTTCAAATTCAGGACTCTTATCTTCTATTTGACCTCTCTGAAACATTTCTACATCTAAATCTACATCCATCTTTATCATTCTATAAATTAATGAGTGCATCAATGCTGATCACAACTTTCTTCCTTTTATCACTTATATATGTCCATAGATGAAGTGCCTAAAGGGTCTATTCAGTATGCTAGAAACATTTTGTTGTTGTTCAGTCATTTTTCACTTGTGTCCAACTCTTCTTAGCCCTATTTGGGATTTTCTTGGGAGAGATACTGGAGTGATTAGCCATTTCCTTCCTTCTCCAGCTCATTTTACAGATGAGGAAACTAAAGCGAACAGTGTTAAGTGATTTGCCCAGAGTCACATAGCTGGTGAGTGTCTGAGGTCAAATTTGAACACAGGAAAATAAGTCTTCTTGACTTCAGGCCTGGTGCTCTATGCACTATTGTGCCACCTAGCAGCCCCTGGAAATTGAAAACACTAGTATATCCCATTCTATAGTTTTCATTGCTGCACTTGGTCTCTTGCTTTTTGCTCTCCCTAAGTGACCAGTTTACCTCCTTTTCAATCATCAATTCCCTGGGTGACATCTTTACACTTCATGTACATGAACCAAGATTAACAATAATTAGCAACCTATTTCAATTTACCATATATTTTTTTCTATTTCTGTCTGGCCCCAAAATTCTGTGTGTGTGTGTGTGTGTGTGTGTGTGTGTGTGTGTGTGTGTGTGTATAATCCCTTTAGCAGTTGGTAGAGCATATGGACCCCTTCCCAAAATAACATAAAGAGAAACCAACTATATTGCAATGAAGATATACATATTATATATATACATGTATATATATATAATATGTATGTATTATACATATGTATTTTTCATCGAACTTCATAGGCACCCTGAAATCGATATTTGGACTCCCTTAGGGGTCTGTGGATCCAAGATTTAGAGACCTTTTTCTGGGTCACTAAGTAACTTTGTTTTTCTTTGAAGATTGTGGTAATCCAAGATTCACAGTCTCACAATATCACTGGAAGATTACTAGTATAAAAAAGTGGGATTTTGTTGTAGGGAGCAGATTTATAGAGCTTGATGTAAATTCCTAACAATTGTCTAAATTAAGTATAGTCCATTCTTTACTTGGGGGGCATGCTTGAACTATGCTCTATGACTTCTGCAGTGTCTGTTCAAGATACACATACAATTCAATGGGCAACATATCTAAGTGCATATCATGAATAGTCTGCTTCCTAGGAATTCTTCATTTACTTAGTTTTTACTGCATGGATTGTTCCTTGACACTCATTAAAAGTTTATTAAGATTTCGTCTTTCCCTTATTATTTGAGACTATAATTTTGGATAGCTTTGAAATACTTTGTGTTTAGACTAGAAGAGTTATTAATTTTATGCTCATCTTTCATTCTATGGAACAGATGATACTAGACGATTTTTACTTTTAAGCAAAACTAGAAATTATTAATAAAAGAGCTGTAACAAATATTTTAAAGCACCTACTATGAGTCAAAAACTGTTTCAACTGCTCTATCTCATTTTTCCCTATAGCAATTATGTGAGAAAGGTCCTCTTCCCCCCTCCCCGTTTTATAATTCAAAAAACTGAGGTAGACAGAAGTTAAATGATTTGCCCAGAGTTACAGAGCTAGTAAATGTCAGAGACTAGATTTAAGCTCAAATCTTCCTGAATCTAAACTCATCCCTGGATCCATTGTGCTACCTTAGTTATAGAGCAGATAGAATGGATCTCAGAAGTAGGATCCTATATTTTATAAAATGTTAAATTTGGAGTCAGAAAACTGGGTTCTAAACTCAACTATAACATTTACCACCTGTGTGGCCTTGAGCAAGTCCTCTCTATAGGGGTATCTTTATGGAGGTTTTATTATCTCCCCTTGAATAGTTTCCCTTCCCATAGATGGCACCCCTCTAAGCTCAGACATATCACTTTCACAAAGTTCTTAGAATACAATAAAGTCTGGTTCAGTGAATAATACAAATAAAATATTTCAAAGAGCTGTACCAAATCTCATTGTAAAGTTCAGCATCTATCATTTAATCCTTTATGGATTCCTCAAATAATATCAAATGAGATAGTATTTGTAAAGCGATTAGCACAGTGGCTACAATATCGGTGCGATAAACTGCTTATTCTCTTCCCCTTAACCTTCAGCAAATCTCACAGATTCAATAGGGTTATTGTATTCAGAATTTATGATAAGCCTAACAAGACATATTTAGAGAGAACCATTTGAAAAAGGAAACAAAAATGTATTATTATGGCCAGAAGGTCATTTGTTAAGTCAGGTTTTAGAAGAGAACTTAATAGAAACTTAAGAATATTAACCTTTCCTCCACAGAGTTCATTGCTACTTTTCTTTATATTGAAAATAAATTAAATGACTTTCTCTCTGGCTGAAAATTCCTTTATGAGATAATGCAACTATCTTAAAAAAAACAAATACAATTGATATAAAAAGTCTATTCCATCTGACTAAAGGAAATTTAAGTTGTTAAATTTCTTAAAGAATGATGTTGTTTCACCTTAAGACTTCCATTGATATTGGTGTCATTTAGTATAACTGAAAGAACATTACTATATCAAAGTGCAAATTGTGTGTATATGCATATCCATCCATCCATCCATATATATGTATAAAATAGTTTTACTCAGGGAAAGAATTCTAAAGCATTGAGAAGAGAGAAATGTATTTAATAAATTTAATAAAATTCTATGGAACCAATGGGTAACTTACCTATAAATTTGAGGGAAGCTTTGGATTAAAAACACAATAACCCAGTGTCTGCAAAGTACTATATGCTTTTTGGTTCTTACTTGGGATCATAGTTCATAAGATGTAATTGTAGGTAGGGATCTTAAAGATCAGTCAGTCCAATTTTTTTTATTTACAGAAAAGAGAAACTGAGGACCAAAAAAGTAGAGTGATTTTTCCCAAGGTAGAAAATTATCTGATTCTAAAATTAGTTGTCTTTCCATGGAATCTTAAGGCACTGGGACCTATGTACAAGGAAACCTTAACTCATTTCTCTTACTGTACAGTTAGGAAAACTTAGGTCCAGAGAGATAGAGTAGCATTTCTAAGAACATACAATAAAATAATGGTGGGATAGTCATCCCTCATTGATTCTCTATGTGAGAATGCATATTCAGAGGCTGATTCAGCTGGGCCAGTGCCCAAACTTTGTTGTCTTCAACATTTGACTAAGAGAATGCTGAGATGTCCCTTTTTGCATTTGCTCTTTTGGTGCTTACTTTGAGTATAATTAACAAGTTATACTTTACAGAAACTAAACTATGACATGTTGATTTTTAAGCTGGATCTCATAGGGGCCACTAGCTGGTGCCATAGTGTACAGAGTGCCAGGACTGAAATCAGGAATATTTCTCTTCCAGAACTCAAATCTGGCTTCAGAAACTGTGCAACTTAAAGTCATTTCAGCCTATTTGCCTCAATTTCCGCCTTTGTAAAATGAACTAGAGAATGAAATGGTCAGTCCTTCTAGTATCTTTGCAAAGAAAATCCTAATGCGGAATGGAAAATTGGATACAACTGAAACAACTACACAATAACAACTATTATTTCATAGTGTATGGAATTCTCTTTACCAATACTGATTGACAGTTGCTCTATAATGTATAATCTTAGTTGCCTAGATCAAGGACTTCTTAAACATTTTCTTTGAATAATCCTTTTTCATCTGGGAAATTTTTATATGACCTCTGGTATACAGATATCTAAAATAGGTATACAAGTCACACATTTATTGATACTAAGTAATAACTTCATGACACCAACATTCATTTATAAGACTCTGTGTGGTGTTGTAAACTACAATTTAAAAAGCTGGGGCTTAGAGCACAAAGAAGTGACTCACCTAAGACTGCATGAGTCAAGAAGCAAGATATGGGCCCAGTTCTTCCTGATTCTAAGAGCAGCTAGTGATGCAGTGAATAGAGTGCTGAGTCCTAAAATCAAACCTGAGTTCAAATCTAGCATTATATATACTAGCTGTGTGATCCTAGACAAGTCACTTAATCATGTTTGCTTCAGTTTCCTTGTCTGTCAAATGAGCTGGAGAGGGAAATGGCAAATCACTCCAGTATCTCTGCCAAATAAATAAATAAAATGGAATTAAAAAGAGACAGGATGACAGAATAACAACAATACACTTCCCAATTTGGTGGTCAGCCTAGCATCCATTATATCACTGCTTCTTGCTGCTAGGTTAGAATATGTTTTATAAAAATCACAGTAGTAGTAGTAGTAAATATAGCATGAAATTATGACCTATTCTATAAAAGACAATGTTTTCCTAGTCACTTTCAGGTCAAAGAGTTAGGTTATATTTAGCACAATAAAGAGGCTTGTGGATGTCTGGTAAGAATACAGAAGCCTCAAACTGAGAGATTAATGAAAAATTTGGTAGATAATAAAGACTTCTATTCCAAACTAGGTGGAAATATTTTTAAAAGGAGTCAAAAAACACTGATCTTGATGATAGATACTGAATGACAGGGCTTTGAAATACAAAGAATATGATGTGCAGTCTTTGGGAAAGTGTTTGAAATAATACCAAAGAGACCCTGGGCTCCAAGGGTCATAAATGTGCAAAGGAAGTGATCTACTTTAATGGATGATAAAACCTTGTAGCAGATATAGGAATGCTCCAGCGATTTTCTAAGGCTTCAGTGTAGATGAGATGGGAACTCAAGTGTCAAAAGAATGAGAATTAGGATCAGTTTGGCCATTCTATATCTGTGACCTGAGGGGAGAAATGAACCTTTCACTGTAATTGGAAAAAAATGAAAATGACACTAGAGTGAGTTGCCTCGAGAGGGGGAGAAGAAAAATGGGAAGACATATAAAGGAGTAATACTGAAGCGAGTAAGTGATTTTATGAACAGAGGCCATATAATGGAAGGGGAAGGTAAAGGATTATTAAGTATTATACTAAAAATACTGTCAAAATTTGATTAAAAGAAGGTTGTATATGATTTTTTTTACAAATATTATTCCTTGATCTGAATTAGAACTACAGAGATAAAAAGGAAAACTTAAGAGATGTGCAGTATATGGTGGGATTTGAATATATGGAAATGAAACTTGTTTATAGCATCCATACTAAAAGATGAATCCCCATGTCCCTTCATAATTTCAGGCCATCTGTGTACTTGGACAACATTTGCAATATTAAGCCACACTGTTTTTTTACCATAATGCAATAAAGAGCTCCAAAATTTTTATAGCAAACAGTAGGGCGTGGGAATTGCCTAAAATTAATTAGTGACTTGGAATTTAAATGTACTCAGTAAAATGGAGTCCACTAGAACTAACTCCCAGCAAAGTAAAACCCCTGTAAATATTAAATGCATTGATGGGAAGATATATATTATACTTGCTTTTATTACAGAAGAGTAAGAATACATATTATATTCCTAGGCTAAACACTATTTAGTCATTTTAGGTCATTTTGCAGAAATAATTTTGACAGAATTGAATATTGATTCAGATCCTCAGAATGTTACGTATCTATATTTGACTGAAAAATCCCAAGCTTTCAAGTTTTTTTTGTTTGGCCAGTTTTCTTTCACAACATGACTAATATGGAAAACTGTTTTGAATGACCATACATATATAAACTATTTCAAATTGCTTGCCTTCTCAATGAATGGAGAGAGGAATAAGAGAATTTTGAATTTTTTTACATTGATTTAAAAATTATTTTTACAGGTAATTTAGGAAAAACAAAATACTAAATGTACAATTTTTTAAAATCCTAAAACACACACAAAGAAATGTTTTCCAATTGTTTTCTTGGAGTAATAATTCTCTGAAATCATCAAAAAGAATATTTTCTTCTAGAAGAAAACATAAAATGCAAAACATGTCAAACATGAACATCTCTAGAATATAAAGTATTCAGTGAAATTACCCGATAGTTTTGCCATAAGATAAAAGTTTTGATTGGAATGCACAAGTTGTAAGACATCTACTGCATTAAGAAACTCTTGTTGCTTATGATCACTGTAAAGGCACCAAAATGAGTGATGGTATTTTGATGTTTGAAAGACCTTAGAGGTTCTCTAGTCCAAATGGTACCCTCAATAAGAAACTCTACTACAATATCTCAAATGGCCTTCTAATTGAATTATCCAGTCCAATCTGTTTCAGTTCTAGGCAATCCAACCCAATTCCATTCAACAAATATTTGTTAAGGCATGTCAAAATATTTTGGAGATACCTTGTTTCCCAAAGCTAAGGACCAGCAAGCAGACTGTGCTCTAAACATAACAACAGTCCTCTGTGTTCTGGGTGAGTTTAATCTCTGGAAAAGTATATTGCTTTGAGTAGCATGAGGTGTTCATTGAAGGAATGCCCTTTTTTCCCCAGGGAAACATCTCTTGACATGTTCACAATTCCTGTTTCTTGTTACCACTAAGTAAATAGAATGCAAAGTAATAGAACTACTAAGTAAATAGAATCAGAAATAGTGGACTCCTGCTCCCACCACACACAGTGGTTCTGTATCCTGCTGTGAGATAATTTTAGGACAATGCAGGACTTTCTGCATTGTCTATGCAGGAACTTGCTAGGAGACTTGCTACTTAAGTCCTAAGAATGATTATTGTTATGATCCAGCCCACTTGTGGTTTTTCATGTATAGAATCTGACTTTGCTCCAGCATGTTAAGCTCTCCTCCTTAAGAGGACTTCTACTTTCTAGTGTTTTCCTCATTTTGGAATTAATCAGACTTCTGTTTGATACCTGACTTTTCTGTCTCTATCTTATTCTGTTCAGCTCTGTCAGATTAGTGTCCAATTTTGGTCTATTTAACAGAGACAAGATTAAAAAACACATACATGAAGCAGTACAGATATAAAGACATAAACAAAATAGCCCTTCCCTTTAAGGAGCTTATATTCTAGTAGTCACATCAGCAAGCATTTATTTCTTCTTATTGTTCAGTCATTTTCAATTGTTCTGACTCTTTATGACTTCATTTGTTTTTTTTTTTTTGTTTGTTTTTGCAAAATAGTAGAGTGGTTTACCATTTCTTCTCTAGCTCATTTTATAGATGAGCAAACTGAGGCTAGTGAAGTGACTTACCCAGGATCATATAGATAGTGAGTTTCTGAGACCAAATTTGAACTCAGGAAGATGAATTTTCTTGAATTCAGACCTGGCACACTATCAACTGTACCACCTCTCTGCTCACTTATTAAGCAATTTCTAATATGTAAGGCCCTGTATATAAATATAAGAATAAAGATAGCCCATATCTTCATGGGACTTAAGGTCTAATTATGGACAATAACACATGAAAAGGAAGGAGATTTATTAAGGGAGCATGGTAAACAACTTTTGTGAAGTCAGGAGTACAGTTTGGAGAAATATGTCATGGTTGGCCTGGGTCTCTCGAAGAATTTTGGAAAAAACTAATCAAAAAATGAAGTTATAAGAGATAGAAGGTACTACCAATGTGAGTTCAGGGTAGCGGTGTCCCTCTGGAAGATTTTAGGATGAAGTGAGCTTCTCGGCTGACAAGATTTCTATGGCATGCTACACAACATACTGTAATGATGCAATCAGTATTGCAATCTGAGTAAGAATGATACTCATCTGCCCGTAGAATGTAGTTTTCTCCTTGCAGACCTCTAGTAAGGAGGAACTCATTTCTCCCAAGGGATTCTCTTTCTACTTTTCAATATACTGTATTTTAAGACCACTAAACTAATGGTCTTTGAGGGAATGCTCAAACTACTTCTCTGAAAGATATAGTCATTGTTCTTATGTCTCCATCATGGGCAAAGCAACAGAAATATAAAAGTTCTTCCATATGATAATGCTTCAGCTTGATGAAGGCAGCTATGATGTCCACTCTAAGGTTCTTTTTTTTCCCTAGGCTAAATCATTTAAGTTATCTATACTAATGGTTTTGTTATAAGCCCCTTTACTAAAATGATAGGACACTAATTTCTAAACATGGAACCTTGATTACAATTTTATACCATGTGTGGTCCTATCAAGTAAGAGGACAATAAGACAATCAACTTTCTCATGGCAGGTGTTAAGGTTGATGTTATGCTATTAATACAACCTAAGATCCACTGTTTACGGTCATTCTTTTGACTTGGTTTAAGTTCAAAGTTCAAGAAATGTTTTTCCTATAAGTTATTGTCTTTTACACATTCTGTTTGTACATTTGATGTTTTGAACTTAAGAATAAGTATTTGTATTTATTCCTATATTGAATTTAAACTTATTTGATTCGTTCTAGCCTTTTAAGTCTTCTGTAGATTCCAAATCTTTAAGCTAACTTCCTAGTTTTGGGTTTTCTACAAATTTGGTAGAGATTTCACACACTTATGCATATGTACTATCAAAAAATGTTATAATTATAAAATTAATTTAAAAAAAGAGATTTCACACACTTTCATTCAAATCATTGATTAAAGGCAAAAGATTAGGCAGAATAGGGCTAAACACAGAGAACCTTATGCCACTCCACTAGAGAGAATAATCCTTTAAGTATTACTTTTGCCAGACATCATCTTTGGAAAATGTTAATCTAAATGATGGGCAAGAAAAATTCTGATCAAATTGAAATATATATACAATACAGAGTTATGCTGATAAAGAGATTTGTTAAAAATATTATTTAAATTATTATTTTTAAAAGACATAATTCCAAACTTGTTAATTCGTTCATTGGAATGCATTCTTAATAAGTCTAATTTAATTTAATATATTTTTCTTTACTTATTTAAAAAATTCTATTCTGATTTAACATAACTACATGTGTTTCCTGCTAGTTCTGTTACATCTTTGGAGTTAGGAGTTTTGAACTGTAATAGGTTATACCTATCAAGGGACCACATTAAATTTGCAACAGTATAGAGAAGAATTTCTGTGAGTGGGAGGGTGGGGAAGCAGTCATATGGTTCAAAAAGGATTGAACTAACCTAGACTGGAAATGGAATAAGTGAAATTAACTCCTGTGTCAATCAGTAATAGAATCAGGACTTTAAGTCATCTTATCCATCACCTGTAAATTCCAACCTGGGCAAGATGGTCAGATTGAATCTTAATAATAAAGAAACCCATTCTGAGAATGGGGTCGTATACTTCTCCAGACTTTTCAATGAGGTACATAAGGTTAAGAACTGTGATCTAAATCAATTTAGATCTAATTTTACAAAGAAGGGAACAGAAGATTGGAAGCATGTATAATTTTCAGGGAGAAATTGATTATTTAATTTCATTACTAAAAAACATTTAAGGAAGAAAAATTCTTATTTTTATTCTTGTTTTTTCTTTGACTGACACACATAAGGAGACATAAAAGAATCTATCTTACTTCTATGGAAAATAAGTATCTGTTTATTTCAGCTTCTCTTTTCACAACATGAAGCATATAAAATTTTTGGAGAAATGAGGAGATCTAAGGGATATTATCGGTTCATTTAATAATTGGGATACATGGTGCAATAGAGTGAAGGCGACTGCATTTGGAGTTATGAGGAGAACTATTTCTTTGTTCCTCAACAAGGCCTTCTTTCAGAAAGTCACCCTCTATTAACCTTCATGAATATGAATTGATTTACAAGGTTTACCACAAGAAGGAAATTTTAATTTGCTGGCTTGTCACACAGGGCTAAATTCAGCAGTATCACTTAAGTTAGAAGAAGTATCAAAATGTCTTGAATTTGAGCTGTTCCCCAGATTTATGGTCATTTAATTTCCTAAGGGCCCTACTCCAATTTATTATGAGTAAGTGTAGTAATAAATGACATATACCAAGACCCAGTTTTAGAATTTAAGTCAATAAATCAATTAATTATGAGTACCAGTTGTACACAAGTCACTGGGCATAAGGACAATAATAGAATAGTTCTTACCCTCAAGGAGTTTGCCTTCTCCTGAGAATTGCAATCTGCCTATGGCTAGGTGACTGCAAGATCATTTCAGAAGAAAGAGTATACCAACAACCAAATTTTGTTCAAGAAATGTGTTCCTATGAGTGTCAAAATGGTTAAGAGTTTTAATAAGTGTAAGAAAAGGAAGAAATCTCTTCAAGGCATGGCAGCAGAAATGCTGAGTTTGGGGAACAAAAAAAAGTCAGTTTTAACTTCAATGCAGAGTGTAGGAAGGAATTAATGGGTCCTAAAACTAGAACCATGTTTTGAAGAGCTTTAAATTGCCAGACTGAGGCATTTATATTTTATTATAAATGAAATAAGGGGGAAAAGTAATTTCATATTTTTAAGAAAATCACTTAATATCTTTAGGTCTCATGTTCCTCTTGCATAAAATGAGAGTGCTGCCTAAATGACCTCTAAGGTAATTTCTAAATTCATAAGCTGGAAGGTTTTTGAGCAGTCGTGGAACCTAGATTTGATCTTTAGGGAGAGTATTTTGTCAAGTATATGGAAAAGAGAGATTAGAGAAAAGAAGAGAATAGAAACAGGAAATCCAAATAGAAGGCTATTGCAATAGTCTAAGGAAGAAATGATTAGAATACAACCTAGAGTGATAGATCAGAGTAGAGGAAAAAGGACAGATGGGACAGAAATGATCAAATGATCATTGAAACCATGAGATCACTAGGCAAAACTGAGCAGAAGACCCCCATAAGTCTTGAAAGAATAATCACCAATTACTTGTTAGGAAGTAGAGTTCAGCAAAGGAAGAAGGAGTTAGATCTAGAAAATAACCAGCATAAAGCATTATATCAAAAGAGCCAAATCAGCCAAGTCAGCTAAGTCAGAAGAGAATGTTTAGGAGGAAAAGTTTGTTAGTAATGATCAAAGGTGTAAAAGAGAGGGAAAAAAAAGACAAGGAATGAGAAAGAAAAGCCCATCATATTTGGCACTTAACAGATCATAGATAGCCTTAGAAAAAGCAATAGTTGACTGATGGAGTTGTAAAGTCAGATCAGAAAGAATTTAGAAACTAATAGGTGGTGAAGAAGTGGAGGCAATACCTTAATACCTCAGGGTTTTTTTTTAGTTTGACTGGAAAAGAGAGGAGATGGTAGCTTGAGGGGATATCAGAACCAAATAAAGATTTTAAAAAATAGATTTTTATTCTTTTTTTTAATATTAAATCTCTTCTCAAAGGACTATTCCTATTCAAGTAATACAATTTTTGATGACTTATTAGTCTCTTTTTATGCTTCTTACAAAGTTCTCAATGTCTATACCAACTGCCCATTCTTTTGGAATTATTTCTACCAAATCTTGAAGGAGAAACAAGATGGCTATTTAGGGAAGGGCATTCTGTACTATAGAAAGAAAGCTAGACACTAGCATGACCAAATTTAAATTGAGATAATTCGTTAAAAATAAATAAATAAAATGCTGTAGTTAATATTTGAAGCAATACTCTAATCATAGTGGCAACTCCCATTATTGAAACAAATGATGTGTAACATATCCAAATTATTAAGCTTTGAATGAGTTTAGGGCATCCACCCTTACTGAAACTGGACTAAGAATATTATTTGTACCCTTGCCATTACTCATTTATTTTATTATTTTAAAAATATGGTTATACAGACTAATAGCACATTCTGTAGAAAGTCTATTAAGATTCATTCAATTTAAAGACTGATAACACAATTTAGAACAAATCAGTCAAACTAGTTTGTACAATGACTAAGGGGAAAACAAGGGTCACAAGTTGCCAAACATTTTTCCCAATGACAGGGCAAGCAGCCAAGCCTCTAGGGAGAAATCTGCTTTTTATGGTCATCCAAATGGAACTCCCCGGAGGCAGTTGCTTTCACTCCTGTCAGGGCCAGTGTTCCCCCTGGCAGGAAATGCCTGAGCAAAATTTTTCTGAGCTGTCATTCCCAATCAACGTATCATAACGTTCAGTGGTGCTGTCATTCTATTGGTTTAGGCCATCTATTGAAGATAAACCTCTGGTGGGAATCTAATCTCAAAAAAACAACTCTATTAGAACCTTCTAAATTCACTCTCAGCCTCCCTCTTTAGCTGATGGTATTTTGATGTGAAAGTCCCAGCAGGTTATTAATAGGCCTGACTAGCAATAGAATATAGATTAGCATGATATTTCTATTCCTTAGTCTAGATTTTCATATTGCCATATTTCATATTGGGATCATAACTAGCCCCAATGAAGACATAATGATGATGATGATAATTTTTTAAAGCTAACTTTATATAGTACTTTAAGGTTTGCAAAGCACTTTACATATATTAGCTTATTTGATCAGCATTACAATCCTGTAAGATAGAGATTACTCCCATTTTACAGATGAGGAAACCAAGGTTTTAAATAACTTGCCTAGTGTCAAATAGCTATTAAATATCTGAAGCTGGCTTTGAATCCACTTCTTGCTGATTCCAAACCCAATGCTCTAACCATTATACCATGATATCTGAGAAGTAAAGGTGGGAGGGTAGGGACCCATGTAAGTACTTTTATAGGGCCTGTTTTTCCCCAAAATCCTATGGGGGCAAGCACCAGATCCTATGGGACAGTTCTACCTCTCCTATTCTAACTTTGGGGGGTTTGTCTTCACCACTTCCTATCCCCTTTCCTTGAAACTGAATTTGCCCCAGGTTCCAAGGAAATTAGGGTTCTAACCTGAATTAATTAATCTGAAGTCAGTTATAATTTTTCTCAGTCCCATTAATTTTAAAGTCATATACATCATCAATTCTTAAATAGGTATAGTTCAATTATTAATACAATTAATATAATAGAAACAATAGATAAATTATATTGTCAAAAGAATTGGATCAGATAGCTAATTATTGAATATCAATTGATAACTTGGGAACCTTTCTTTTTTATTAATTAAAGTTTTCTATTTTCAAAACATATACATGGATAATTTTCAACATTCACCCCTGCAAAACCCTGTGTTCTAATTTTTTCCCCTTCATTCCCTCTACCCCCCCTTCCCCAGTGGGTAAGTAATCCAATATATGTTAAACATGTATAATTCCTCTATACATATTTCCACAAATATCATGCTGCACAAGAAAAATCAGATCAAAAGGGAAAAACTGTAAGAAAGAAAAAAAATGCAAGCAAACAATAACAAAAATAATGAAAATACTATATTGTGGTCCACATTTAGTTCCCACAGTCTTCTCTTTGGGTAAAGATGATGGCTCTCTTCATCACAAGACCATTGAAACTGGTATGAATCATCTCATTGTTGATGAGAGCATGTCTATCAGAATTGATCATCATATAATATTGCTGTTGCTGTGTATAATGATCTCCTGGTTCTGCTCACTTCACTTAACATCAATTGATATATGTCTCTCCAGGCCTCTCTGAAACCATCTTGCTGATCATTTCTTATAGAACAGTAATATTCCATAACATTCATATACTATAACTATAGAGGACTGGAACTCTGAAAAGGTGTACCCAGCAGAGGACTTAACGCTTATTACCTGTGCTCAATGTGAGATAATGGTTCAATATGATATGTAATGTGATGGCTCTCCTCATGATTAGCATTTGTGGAATGTGTTGTGATGAGATAATCAGAGTAGAAGGATTGGAGGGCAGAGGGAAAGAGTCAGATTCTCTCTGCCCCAGCACACCGAGGGGAGAGGACTTCAGGCTCCAGACTCCAGAGTCCAGAATTCATCTTTGGCAAGCTGCGTGGCAGCTTACCTGCCTCCTTCACTTCTCCTCCTAAAGACCAAGGAATTTGATTGATCCTGAGGCCCTCCAGAGAACTAGCCCAGACATTATGCATAACTTATTTAGCCCTTCTCCAATGGATGGACATCCAATCAGTTTCCAGTTTTTTGCCACTAAAAAAAGGGCTGCCACAAGCATTTCTGCACATGTGGGTCCCTTTACCTCCTTTATTATTTCTTTAAAAAACAAGTCCAGTAGAAACACTTCTGGAACAAAGGTTTTGCAACAGTTTGATAGCCCTTTGGACATAATTCCAAATTGCTCTTCAGAATGGATGGATCAGTTAACAACTCCACCAACAAAGTATTAGTGGAGAAAGATGTAGAACATCATTCCACTTTGCCAAGAAAAGCCCAAATAGAAGTCATAATGAGTCAACTCTAACTAAACAACAGGGAACTCATGGTAAGAATTATCCCACTGCTAATGCAAATCTATATTGGTTTTGCAATGTAGCTGTACTTGGGGCAATTGATAGACTAAATGACTTGTCAAGGGTGACAAATATATCAGATATAGAGGGTGATAATTGAACCCAAGTCCTGGCTGCATCATTCCATATCTATTGCATCATGCCATCTTTCTATTACAGTATACACTTTTTTCTTTCAAAGTTGGAAGTTGGAAGCCTATATTTGAACTAATATATTTTTTCCCTAACTCATAACTATAACTTATTTGTGATTGCTGGATCATAAGAGACTAATTTTAACCTGGTCAACATAGGGATCTAAAAACTTTTCTTTCCATTGTCGTTGGTCCTGTTGTTCAGTTCCCACAAGGTCTTGAATATTGACTTCAGTTGCATGTTCAATGCCATTTCCTCTTCCCTCAACCCCTGCTTGAGTTAACCTAGGTTATGTGTGTTTCTTCCCTTAATTAATAATAATAATAATAAAGAACTTAGTGCTTAGCAAACAGTTTAATAAATACTTTTTATGTTCCAGAACTTTTTAACCAACAGTTGGTTATTCAGAAAATGGCTGCTTTCCTAATATTTTATTTCATGCAACAGCTTTTCAATTTTATGTAATCAAATTGTCCATTTAACTTTTATAGTTACCTCTCTTTTCTGAGCCATAACTGTAAAATGTATCGTCCTCCATCACACTAAAATATTTTTGTGCTGTAACCTTTTGCATTTAGGTTATTTGGAGATTATTGTAACACATACATTTTCAGACACAAAAAAATGTACTGAATTGTTTTGCTTATCTATATTTCTTTTGAGCGAGAACTCTACTAGAAAAATGGCAGAGGATAAGTTACTATGAAGAGATAGGAATGTGAAAAAATAAAAAGAAAGAAAAAAGTACCCAAATAGGGTATCCCAAAATCTTAGTGCAGTTTTAAGTTTTACTAACTTGAAAAGCATCAATGTTACTTTTAAAAATCACTTGACATGGTGTCATATGAAAAATGCTCTAAATTACTATTGATTACAGAAATGCAAATGAAGAAATTCTGAGGAATCACTTAATACCTCTGAGATTGGCTAAAATAATAGGAAAAGATAATGATAAATGTTGAAGGGAATGTGGAACACTAACATATTGCTGAGGTAATTGTGAACTGGTTTAACCATTCTGGAAAGCAATTTGGAACTATATCCAAAGGGCTATCAAAGTGTATAGTCTTTGATATAGCAGTGTCTCTACTAGGTCTGAACCCTAAAGAGATCGGAAAAAAGGAAAAGGGACCCACATGTGCAAACATGTTTGTAGTAGCTCTTTTTGTGGTGGCAAAGAACTAGAAAAAGAGTGGATGCCCATCAGTTGGGGAATGGCTCAATAAGTTATGGTATATTAATGTAATGGAATATTATTGCTCTATAAGACATGATCAGTAGACTAATTTCAGAAAATCTTGGAAAGATTTGCATGAACTGATGCTAAGTTAAGTGAATAGAACCAAGAGAACATTGTACACAGCAACAAGAAAATTATGTGATGATCATCTCTGATGGACTTGGTTCTTTTCAACAATGGGGTGATTCAAAGCAATTCCAATAGACTTGTGATAGAAAGAGCCATCCACTCATACTTGTTGCTATTGTTTGTTTGCTTGGATTTTTTTTTCTCTCTCGTGTTCTCTTCTTTCCCCTTTTGATCTGATTTTTCTTGTGTAGAGTTCCAAACATGGAAATATGTTTAGAAGAATTGCTCATATTTAGCTTACATTAGATTACTTGCTGTTTAGGAGTGAAGAGAGGGGAGAAGGGAGGGAGAAAAATCTGGAACACAAGGTCTTGCACAGGTGAATGTTGAAAACTACCTTTGCATATATTTGGGGAAAAAAAACTATTATATAATTTTTAAAAAGATAATAAAAAATAATAAAGGATCCCTTACAAGTTAGCAGAGGGAGTTTAAATAAGTAAACATAGAAAAATATGATTGTGGTGATTTTTAACAAAATCAAAATAAAGAAAAACTATATCACAAAAAATTAAAAAAAATCATTTGTTAAACTTTAATTATTTAAATTTATTTTAAACCTATTTTGTGAATTGTATGATTTTTTAAAAAATTAAAGAGGGTCAGCTAGTTGGCGGAGTGGATAGATTACCAGCCCTGAAGTCAGAAAGTCCTGAGTTCAAATCTGACCTTAGACAGTTAACGTTTCCTAACTGTGTGACCTTGGGCAAATAACTTAACCTCTATTGCTTCAGAAAAAAAAAAAATGAGATAGAACATATAAGTAATTATATATTAGCTATTTAAAAGTTTCTAACCACTGGATTGTTAGAGAATATCCTCTCATTTGGTCATCTCAGTAATCTGATTTACCTCCACTACACATTTTCATGGAGTTATGTCAGGACTGTCTTATTTGCATCAACATTTTTCACGGTTTAGATGATACTAAGGATAGGATTATAAATGCAATCTTTTAATTCACTTGGCAAGTAGCTGGTTCGTTTTAGAAAGTTTGAAAATTAACTAAAGCTATAGTATAGTATTATGGGTATCTTGAAGCATAATAAGAACCATCAATTTTTAAAAATTAAATACCTAATTTTTCAGTTTTTATAAGCTTGTAACATTTATTCATCTGAGATTATTAAAATTTAAATTTGCACTAAGACTTTTAGGATACTTTACCTTATATGCCTGTATGTGAATAAAATCATATATATACATATATATGCATATATATGTATATATATGTACATAAAAATGGCTTAAGTAACAAGTCAATCCCCTCTGAATCTCTTTTCATTTTCTTACATATATATGAACCTTAGATGTATATACACATGCACATATGTTCCGATATGTATACATATATATATATTGCATATATATAAATGGATGTGTATATACAATTTATGAAAATGTCTGTATGCATATCACAGATGTCTACACACATATACACACAAAAAGATGTTCAGAAGACAGAAGCAGACTGGAAAACATGGTACTAACTTGCTAAATGTAAAATAAACTTTAGAAATACTACATAAGGGGCAGATAGGTGGCTCAGTGGATAGAACACTAGCCCTAGAGTCAGGAGGACCTGAGTTCAAATCTGGCCTCAGACACTTACAACTTCCTAGCTGTGTGACCCTGGTCAAGTCACTTAACCCCAATTGCCTCAGCAAAAAAAAAAAAAAAAAAAAAAAAAAAAAAGAAAGAAAGAAAATGAAAAGCTACATAAGTTTTTTGTGCTTCAGTTTTATATTTCATTATTTTGTTTGTGTCTTTTGATGATTAATTTTGTAATAAAAATAATTTGTAATAGAAAGATATACCATTTGTTAAGGGACATTTTCATATAAATAATCTCTGTATATACTTTAGTAGTAAAAGATCACATGGTTTTATTGGCACTGGGTATTCCCTCCACTGATGCAAATCACTGTCCCTTCTTGCCTGAGTTGGTCTTTATGGGTTGCTCTGCCTGAATCTTCTGTTGTTGGCATTGGTGTTCCCTCCAAGGCGACAGATTGCTGCCCCTTTTTGCCTTAATCAGTCTCTGGCAGGGGGTCACTCTGTCTAATTCATCTGGAGGTTTATCTATCTGGAGGTTCATTCCTACATATAACAAGACTAAGTGTGGACAAGTCCACCATGGGGTTTGGTTTGGCATGCCTTATCAAAATTTTTGCTTCCCAAGATCAACAACTCAGAGTCACCTACACACTACAAGTAGGCTGCAAAGTACTTTAATGCTTGAATGCAATGTTAAAAAATTAAGTATCTGTGCAATAGGTCACACTCTTATCTGATGCTGCTGTTGTGGTAACTTCTGTTTTTCAATGCTTTACTCTCTTTGGCACCTTCCTTAGTTTTCTTATCTGGAAGGAAGGGGAAGAGGAGACAAGTACTCCTCCTCTGAGGTCTTTCTAGCTCTTTGATTCTATAGATAGAATCTGGGCCTCTGGCTTCATTGGTATAAGGAACTTACAGATGAGGAAATTCATTTCACCAATGACAGTCATAGCATCTTCCTCCTCATGACAAGGATACTGAAAATTTAAGTCACCTCCTCAAGTACATGTCAGCCAGGTGAAAGATTTGAACTGAGAGCTTTCTGATGCCATTCCTGGTTCAATATTCACTCTAAAAAGTTGCTTCTCATAAGCCTAGTTATCAATAGACTGAAATAAGAAAAGCATTGGTCTAAAGCAGGGCTTTTTAAACTTTTTTCTACTTATGATTCCTTTTCACTGTAGAAATTTTAACATGACTTCAGGTATATAAATATATAAATAAGGATGCAAATCAAACATTTACTGATAATAAATCAAAAATTTTTGATTCTCAAATTCAGTTATGAGATCCCACAATTTAAAAAGCTGGAATAGTAAGAACTCTTCCTTATTAAAAACAAAACAAAACAAAGCAAAACTATGAAAACCAAAGTAACAGGGAACAAATAGAAAATAGAGATAAAATACTCAATGTTCCTTTAAGATACATGCCTAAGCTTCATGAGGTTCTGTGCCCATTTTCCATTAGTCTTGCCCTTTTAGGTCAAGTACACACAGGACCTACGGCTTACTTTCATAATTGATATACATCAAGTAGATTACAACAAAGATATTTTTTAAAATGCTGATGCCTTGTGTTATTATCACAATGGCTGTTAATTATTAAAGCCATAATTACTTACAAAGGAGATCTGGTGCATACTAAGACACAAAGTCAACACTATGAGATATGGGGTGGGGATGGGGGTTGGGAAGTTCACCACTTTTCACAACATTAAAAGGTTATCAGTCCTTCTTGTACTTTCCACTGCCTTTTGTTCCCATTTTTCAAGATGCCCTTGTTCATCAGTTTGCACTCTAGCACTTTTATCGGTTTTATCACTAACCCACTTGAAGAAAAGGAATAATAAGGCTAGGCAGTCAAGTTCTGAGTAAAATATGAAGGTGTAATTTACAATTTTACTTTTATTTAAAAAAAATAAGTCTATACTCTGTGAACTAAACAACAAAAAGTATGATTGTACTTTTAAAAAATTAGTTTTTAAAATAATTTTGCAGTCAGGGGTCTATTCCACTAACTGCCAAAGAAAGTATTTAAAAATCATTTTTCTTAGAAACACTAGGAACTCAATCCCCAGAAGCAATTGATGCTTGGATGGCTAACCAGAGACCTCCAATGTATAGATGTCAAATCCTAGTATCCTTTCATTTGATTCATAATGTTCTGTGAGACCAGAATACACTACTCCAGTTTTTAAACTATTGCAGCTGACTCTTAATTCAAAGAAATTGAATCCATTTTGTAGGACTTACCCCCCCATAACTATAATTTCATTTGTTTCTCCCTTTCCTACTGTGCTATTTTGGTTCTTTAAAGCTAAATAAGGTTAACAGGGTTAAGGAGGGGACAAGGCAATAGAAGGAAGATAGGGACGTTTCATTACTCAGCTGACTGTAGCTGATGCTAATGGGATCCAATGCTGTACACAGGGAATTTGCTTTCCTTGTGCTGTAAATAGAACTCTGAAAAAATATCTACTTAAAGGTTAAAAGTAAATAGCCAATATGAGATTTCCACATGTCTTGCTGAATATCTGATCCTCTCCTTTCCTGATATTGAAATCCCTATCAGGAGATTACTTTAAATGAATGAAACTTGGCCAGATAAAATTTTCTTTCTGTGTGTGACTACCATCTTTGAGAAGCAGAATATAAGATATATAAGCATGAATATGAGTCATGAAAACGACATTCTTGTCTTGGGTCCCTCACTGATTCATTGTGTAATCACTGGTGACTTGCTAAAGCTAAACAAGCCTCTTCTGCTTAGAAAAACAAAGAAAGATACAATGCCCTCTTCAGGAAGAGCTATTGAGACAGTGAGGTTTTATATCTTAGCCTACATACTTATTAACTGCATGACCCTAGTTAAAATATAAATATGGTATAGTGAGTCAGAGGACTTGGGTTCAAATCTACACTATTCCTCTTATTTGGATAAATCATGTAATCTCTCTGGACCTCATTTTCCTCATCTGAGACAAGATGACTACTAAAGCTTTCCAATTCTAGACCTGTGGTCCTATTAAAAGACTTTCATTTTGCAGAAACTAGGCATTGACCCACATTTAACACTGTACACCAAGATAAAGTCAAAATGGGTTCATGACCTAGGCATAAAGAGTGAAATTATAAATAAATTAGAAGAACATAGGATAGTTTACCTCTCAGACCTGTGGAAGAGGAAGGAATTTATGACAAAAGAAGAACTAGAGATTATTGATCACAAAATAGAAAAATTTGATTATATCAAATTCAAAAGTTTTTGTACAAACAAAACTAATGCAGACAAGATTAGAAGGAAAGCAATAAACTGGGAAAAATTTTTACAGTCAAAGGTTCTGATAAAGGCCTCATTTCCAAAATATATAAAGACTTGACTCTAATTTATAAGAAATTAAGCCATTCTCCAATTAATAAATGGTCAAAGGATATGAACAGATAATTCTCAGGTGAAGAAATTGAAACTATTTCTAGCCATATGAAAAGATGCTCCAAGTCGTTATTTATGAGAGAAATGCAAATTAAGATAACTCTAAGATACCACTACACACCTGTCAGATTGGTTAGAATGAGAGGGAAAGAAAATTTGGAATGTTGGAGGGAATGTGGGAAAACTGGAGCAATGATACATTGTTGGTGGAATTGTGAATATATCCAGCCATTCTGGAGAGCGATTTAGAACTATTATCCAGTTACTACTGGGCTTATATCCCAAAGAGATCTTAAAGAAGGGAAAGGGACCTGTATGTGCAAGAATGTTTGTGGCAGCCCTCTTTGTAGCAGCCAAAAACTGGAAACTGAGTGGATGCCCATCAATTGGAGAATGTCTGAATAAATTGTGGTATATGAATATTACAGAATATTATTATTCTGTAAGAAATGACCAACAGGATGATTTCAGAAAGACCAGGAGAGACTTACATGAACTGATGCTGAGTGAAATGAGCAGAACCAGGAGATCATTATATACTTCAACAATAATACTATATGATGATCAATTCTGATGGACATGGTCCTCTTCAACAATGAGATGAACCAAATCAGTTCCAATACAGCAGTAATGAATTGAGCCAGCTACACCCAGCGAAAGAACTCTGGGAAATGAGTATCAACTATTTCATGGAATTCCCAATCCCTCTATTTTTGTCTGCATGCATTTTTTATTTCCTTCACAGGTTAATTGCCCACTATTTCAAAGTCCAATTCTTTTTGTACAGCAAAATAACTGTATGGACATGTATACATATATTGTATTTAACTTATACATTAACATTTTTAACATGTATTGGTCAACCTGCTATCTGGGGGAGGGGAGAGGGGGAAGGAGGGGAAAAATTGGAAAAAAAGGTTTTGCAATTGTGAATGCTGAAAAATTACCCATGCATATATCTTGTAAATAAAAAGCTATAATAAAAAAACTTGCATTTTAAGTATTTTTCTTCATTTAGCAAAAATCTACCTCTTTTCCTTCTACCACCTAATTGAGAAAGAAATAAAAATAAAACCTGTTAGACCATGTATAGTCAAGAGAAACATATTCTTGCATTACCATGCCTCCCTACCCCCTTAAAAAGTCTCAATTTGTACTTTAAGCCTTTCACATCTCTATGAGGAGGTAGATAGCATGTTTTTTCATGAATTTTATGAACTGCACTACTCTAAACAGAATTCATACATCTTTCAAAGTCATTTGTCTTTATAATATTGTTGTCACTTTATAAATTGTCATCTTGTTTTTGCTCACTTCACTCTGCATCCCTTCAAACAAGCCCTCCTAGGTTTCTCTAAAACTATCCTTTTTATCATTACAAGATAGCACAATTGCATTGTTACATCTGTATAGCATAATATGTTTAGCCATTATCCAATTAATGGGCACCCCTTCACTTTCTACTACAATCCTTTGCTATCAATATTTTTGTCCATGCTCAGTTAATTTTACTTAGGAACTAATCTCTCCTTTGATCTATCCTCTTTTTATTCAATTTGTCTTGTCTTTTTCTCTTTGTTTTCCTGCTGAGTGAAATGTATTTCTGTATCCAACTGTGTATATGTATTTTCCCCTCCTTTGATTACTTGAGTGTGAGATTCAAGTATTCTTTCCCAGATCCTGTTATCCTCCTTTTTAACTTGTTTTAAAGATGTTTGTTCAACTTGACAATGACTCTTCCCTTGCTGCATCTTCTCACTTATCCCCCAGAATAGCCCTCACTTTCATTCCTTTAAGTTCATCAAGATATAACAGGACTATTTTTATCTTTTATACTCCCTCCTTCATGACTCCTAAAGATGAGTTGAAGAGACACTGTATCATCTTCCCTATTAAAATGCAAATGATTAATTTTACTGTTTTATTATTGTATGTGTATATACACATACATATATATATTATATATATATATAGATATACATACATATATATATTATATCTTTGCTTTCTCTTGATTACTGTGTTTGTACTTCAGAGTTTCTATACAACTTTTCATCAAGAATGCTTCTCTTTCTTTAAATGTCTATTTTCTTCCTTTAAGATCTTATTCAGGTTTTCAGGATACATTATTCTTGGTTATAAACCTATATTCATCTTCTTTCCAGGATCTCCAGAAATATGATCTTCCAAGCTCTCTGTTCCTTTATAGTGGCAGCTGCAAAATAATGTGAGATTCTCAATACTGTTTATTTGACCAGCGACCTCTGAGTTTTGAGCACTTTGGGAGATTTCTTTCAGAGATTGAAAATTTTTTCCATTTCAACTTTTCCCTTTGACTTTAAGAGACCTGGACACTTTAATAACTTTTTAAAACGAAATGCAAATATTGATTTTTGGTCATGGCAACTATTTACTTGTTTTCCATTTCAGTGTTTTTAAAGTTGAGATACTTTTTTTTTTCAATTGTTTGGTTTTGTTTTAGTATTACTTGTTTTGGATCCATTGGTCCAGTACATCCATTCTAATTTTGAGAGAGTTCATTGCTAGATCAACATTTTGTACCTCCAAGTTATTTATTATTCTTTTTCCAATTCTTTCTTTCATAGCTCTCATTTCTTCACCCTCATTTTTTTCTAGCATTTTCATTTCATTTATAAACCCATTTTATTTTTTAAAGAAAATTCTTGCTTCATCTCTTCCAGGAATTCCAGGAGAGTTTATGCCCAAGCTTTTGGGGATTTTTTTTCTTTTGAGGATTTACTTACAGATGTTTTGGAAACTGTGTCTTCAGTATCATGGTCACCATAACAGATTTTTTTATGTTAAGGTATTTTTTCTTTGTTTGTTTGCTCATTCTTCCAAGCTGATTACCTAATATTGAACTTTGTTATGTCTAGGCGGTATATACTTCAAGAAGAAATTTCTGAGATGATCCTAGCGCTGCTTTCTTGGGGTATGAAAATCATGTTATGCCAGTTCTTCAGAGACAGCTTAAGCTTGTAGTGCTCCCAAAATGATTTGTTGTAGGATAAGTCTTATATCTGTCCTTCTGGTCTGAACTCTGAATGTTGCTGATCTGAATTTAGATCTCAGTAACATCCATGTGGGCTTGCCTTATTTTGCGTTCCCTCAGACTACTCTGCTGGGTGCAACTACTATTGGCAAGTTGGAAATTTCTGTTGATTCAGAGTAGGCTCCCCTTTGGTCTGGGATTCCTGCCTTGAAATTCCACTTCAGATTTTGGTTACTAAACATGTAACTAGAGTTGAGACCCTGCTCCCCTACTTGGGTCCAAGCCACACAGCTGCTGTTGCTTAATACAGCCTAGAATCTGAGACCTCTCTTTTCTGTGAAACTTATCCCCTAGTCATAGATCTCTCAATTTGCACTGGATCCATGCTACAGAACTGTGTTGTGAGCCATACAATTGCCATTTTCCACTTATTCCTGCAATCTATACAACCTTAGGATCCTTTCTCCTGGATATGGGATCTTGTCTTGCTCTGATTCATAGGTTCTACTTGAATACATCAGACAATGATCCCTAGACAGATTAGGAATTCTGAATTCAAATCCAGCCTCAAATATTTACTAGCTATGTGACCCTGGGCAAGAAAATGAACTGAAGAAGAAAATGCAAGCCACTCTACTATCTTTGCCAAGAAAACCCAAAAGGGATCATGAAGAAACATGATTGAAAATGACTGAACAAAACAAAACAATGTCTACACACCTTTCTTGTTTCTCTTTGTTTGCCTGGGCTGAGAAAACTGGGATCTTTATTGGATTCCCCGATCAAGATTAAAATGTGATACATTTTCTAGATCTGTTTAAAGGAAGTGGGAGGGAGGTTTGAGAGGTAAAGGTGGGATTATTTTACTTTTACTTGCTACTTTACTATCTTGGCTCTCCAAAGACTTTAGAAAATATTTAAGTCAACTTCTGAATTATATAAGATTCAAAGCTAGAGGGGACATATCTCAGATTTCATCTGAGCTCATCCACATATTATGGACCACCAATTGACTTACTTTTAAAATATAATCTCACATGTGATTTATTATTCTAAGTTTTATTTTGTCAAATACTTCTCAATTACATTTTAATCTGATTCTGGTCCCAGTGTATAGGATATTAAATTGTGTTTTAGTCTGCCTTCCTTCATTTTACAAATAAAGAAACATCCTATTTAGGATCCTAAGGAAATTACTTACCCTCTAAAAAGTTCAGTGTTTCCATCTTTAAAATGGGAATAATATGAATTCTTATCGAGACACTATTTATAAAACAATTTAAAATATCCCAAATAGAAATTCATTATAAACTTGTTGACAGCATGACCCATGAAAATCTGATAGAACAAATACTAGAATCCTAACTAGAGGAGTCTGGTTATCAGCAGGAACTTACCATCTTATGATGGAATGTCCCCTCTGCTTATCTCCTGAAGATGTTCTTACAACAAGGGTAAGATTTTCTAATTCTGGGAGATAGGCTCACCTTGAATGAGGGTGCCTAAACTAATTTTAAGCCCTTATGATACTGCTAGACAAAGTCATATATATGTAGCACTTACTGTAAAGTACAGTTCCTGTCCACAATTTTTGACTTTAAAAGCAGACTATATCATTAAGCAACGACTGTATCAGCATTATTCTCTAATCTAGGAAGTAACAAAAGGGTATGTGGCCCAGTGGTCATGATTTTTCAATAGTTCTTTACGTAGACACTGAAGAAATACTAAGCTGACCAAATAGAAAGGAGATTTTTTTCCCTTTTTTAGATTTTACTTTGATGCCTTTTGTTTTTACACATTGCATTTATTTCTGAATATACCATCCATTCTTTTCATTCACTGAGCAATTCTCTTTAACAAAGACTTTAAAAAGAAACTATTATTTAAAAAAATCATTCTAAAAAGCCAACCAAATATATTAATATTTATACTAATAAACTATATTAATATCAACTGATATTAAAATGTAATACTCCATATACATAGGACCTCCCACCTCACTTCTGTAATAAAGAATTTGGAGCTAACTTTGGTTGTTACCGTTATCCTACTTTCAATTAAAAAAAAAATTCTCTCTCTATTTACATTCTTGCATTACTACATATGTTCCCCCCACCTGCCTTGGATCTGCTTACTTTATTCTGCATCAGTTCTTAAAATCTTCTGATATATTTCAGAATTATTAATAATCATCATTCATTGTAATTGAATAAATATTTCATTATATTTATGCACCACAATTTATTTATCTATTCTTCAATTACAAGATCATAGATTTATAGTTCTGGGGGTCATTGAATCCAGCTCCTTCATTTTGCATAAATTAAAGCATTGAAAGTTTATGTGTTTTGGTAAGTGATTTGCTAAATCACATAGCTGATTCGAATCCAGAAATTGGCTCCACATCTAGCAATCAGCTCACTCTAACAATGTTGTTCTCAATGGGCATCCACTTTCTTTTCATTTCTTTGTTACTATAGAGAGTACTGCTATAAATATTTTGATGTATAGGGATCTTTCTTTCTATCTTTTGATCTCCTTGGAGTATCTCTGTATGTCTACCAATGAAGCTTCCAGGTCAGAGGAAAGGAAAGGTTTTTAATTTGTATTTTTCATAAAACTTTAATTAGCAAATTTTCTTTTTATGTTTATACCATTTTCTACCAATTCTTCTTCTTCCCCTTTTGTTCTCTCTCCTTTTCCTTTCCCTGCCCAGAGAACCAGGATAAAAAAAATTAAATAAAATAGAAAGAACAACTCTTACAAAAAGAGTTGCCTTGGCAAAAGTAACCAATAAATTTTAAGTCTAAATGTTATATGTAATATTCAATACGTATGGTCTCCCACCTTTGCAAAGAAATAAAGGAAGATATCTTTTCTGAAACCAAGATTGGCCATAATAATTTTGTTGCAATTATTTTGCTGTGATGGTTGATTCTTTTTCCATTATTGTAGTCATGGGTTATCTTTGTTTTCATGTTGCTTATTTAACCTTGTAGCAGCTTACATATTATTCCATGCTTTTGTATATTTGTCAAGTTCATTGTTTTTTACAGAATAGGAACATGCAGGGGGTAGGCCAATAAATATTTAATATTGGATCCTCCCCCCAAATGTGTGCCTGACATTTTAAAAACTGATAATTAGCACTACTTTATTATTAAATCTAAGAAGCAATAAAAAAATAAACAATGCTTGATTTGGAGTGTTTGTTGATTTCTGAGGCATAAATTCTTATATGGAAATTTTTAACAACTAGCTCTCTTGAAACAAGCTATCAGGGGCAGCTAGATGGCACAGTAGATAAGAGCACTGGCCCTAAAGTCAGGAGGACCCAAGTTCAAATCTGGCCTCAGAACACAACACTTCCTAGCTGTGTGACCCTGGACAAGTCACTTAACCCCAATTTCCTCAGCAAAAACAAAACAAACAAACAAAAGACAAACCAAAAAAAGAAACAAACTATCTCAGGCATCCTACTGGCAATTCTTTCCATTACTGACCACAAATCATTAGCCATTCTCCAACTGATAGGTGTCTGTTTCCAGTTCTTTGCTACTGCAAAGAGCTGAATAATACCTCCCAGAAGCTCTGTTTAATAAGAGCATCCAGGCAGTCATCTCTTCCTGTCCCACCTTCCTGTGCTCTTGTGGACTTTCCCATATTTCCCCTTCTCCAGACACCTTCACTTTTTTCACCACCTTTTCCAGTTTCTTTTTCATGTCTTTCTCAATTAAAAGGTAGGCTTAAGGGTAGCTAATATATACCTTTTCTTTTTTTTGCATTTGGGTATCTCAATTGCTTGGCACATAGTAGGTGTTTAATAAATATTTATAAAGTGATAGGAAGGATATGTTTATTATAATGGGAAAAGTTCTGTGACTTTGATTTGAATCCTAATTCTTTGTTAATTTCCTCTATGACTTCCGGAGGGGAAAATATTGCATTTCTATGGGCTTAGGCTCCCTCCTAAGATAAAGGTATAAGACTAAATGACAACTAAGGTCGCATAGCATTCAAAGACTATGATCATATAGAATCTTATGTCTTTGTTCTCTATTTGATTACTTTCTACCTTGGCAATCTGAACAGAGCTGAGAAAAAGAAGCCTTTTCTCATTAAAACAAAAGCTAGAAGTTATAAGCACTGATCTTCAAACAACCTATCAGGAGACCTTTAATCTTATCTAGGTCTACTAAGGCCAAAAATAATAGAGAACAGATGCAATTCTGAAGAGCCATAAGGTACACACCAATGTGTCCAGCTGATCACTCAGCAAGCTTTTTACTTGACCTAATTATTACAAATGGCTGACCACCTTGAACTCTCACACTGGAGACTTATTCAATTCACTCCATTAAGTTTGTGAAGACTTTGCCACTTAAAAAGAGATGAAAACTGGCCTTATTGTGCCTTCCAAAAATTATAGGTTTTAAATATACACACTTGTATTACATATACATATACTGTATGCATATATAAAGAAAAATTATATATATATATAAATTGCAAATTTATATATTTATTAGATAATATATAAATTATTATCATTTTAAATTATGCTTTATGTTATATTATAAAATTATAAATTTAGCATAAAACTATATATTTAAATGTGTAGATACATATTCACACAGACATACATATTTAAACAGATTTTTTTTGTCCTGTGGGAAATACCCAAATAAATTAAAAATGTTTCTATATTGTTTTAAAAATATTTTGTTTTAATCAACCAAAGTCTTTTTATATTCCCACTCCCCCATAAAAATACGTCCCTCCTACAAAAAAAAAAAAAAAAAGGATTTTTTTAATTTTTAAAAAATGAAAAAAAAAAAAAAAGATTTGAACTCTTCCAAAATTTAGGCCTATCCCTGGGAAGGTTAATCCACTACCTTTGAAGCTCCTTTCTAGGGATCTACTCCACTTAGCCCTATTTATATACTGATGTGCCTGAGGTGCCAAGATCATGTTTCAACTTTACATTGTATGCAAGTATCCAATCATCTACTCAGGTCATATCTCATGCTCTTTGTTATCACTCAGATGCAGATTAATAGCCTTTTCCAAAACATCTCTCTCTTCATCCCTAGTCTCCTTTATATGCTATCTTCCACCCTGGGAATGTATAACTAGGGCAGCATCTGTCTTTAAAAAGAAAAAGAAAGAAAAGAAAAAAGTTGCTTTTCCCCATGTTTAAAACAGTGCCTAGCCCTTAATTCCCCATTTCCCACCTCCCCATCTTTTCATTCATTTCATCAATGAATCCCTAAGGATTGGGATGCATCCCTGATGCACATCTACAATTCTTACAGGAAGCTTCAGTTGTACTTTGAAAATGAATGAGCTGTTCTTCAAATATGCTAAATTCAAAATCACCCAGTAAATCCATCTCTGAGAACAAAATTCTGCAGCTTTGACCCCTCTTATCTAATCAGAAGAAGCCACTCCACTGAGGATCAGCCCCGACTTTTGTAAAGCTGATTCCACAACACAGAAAAGGCATCCTTTCATGAGCTGTCACCACCTAACACATGGAGATAAAAATGTCAAAGAAATAATTAGCTATTTACACTTGCCAATTGAGAATGCAGGTATTTGAAAATTTTGTTTTGAAGATGTGTTTTTTTAAAAAATTGCCAAGAAGTTGTCATGTGTTTTCATTAGGAATATTGTTAGAAGACAGGGACAAAGAAAAAAACCCCAAAACATCTGCATCATTATCACTGCTGTCAGAAAATTTCCCTGGCATGAGGGAGCTGTGGGTTTCATTTTATTTAAGAGAGCAGAGAAAGGAATTCATTTTTAAAAATACCCAAACCTGAAAATGAACCAAATTTCATTTAACTTTCAGAAGAGATCTGTTGGTTTTAATTATGGGATGTAAAGAGGGGAAAAAGGCACAAGTTGCAACATTTTTAATGTGAAAGTGTTTCAGAAGATCTCTCCTCTCTGAAAGGAAAACTAGGTCAGTTTTAGCAATGTGAAAGATGATTTGAATCAGAATGCATTATTAACCTGCCCTTGGGGGTGCGTCCACACACACACACACACACACACACACACACACGTGCACACACACACGCGCACACACGCACACACACGTCTTTGTGTTTCAGAATCTTCCAATTAAATCTTGTGAAAATCTGAGGGACTTTAAAAAAAGCACATCTTAAAAAACTTTTAATTAGGGTGAAGAGCTTCATTACAACCTACGCTCCATCAGGTAAAGTCTGTCAATTCATACAGATGCAAAGAATCTTTCAACTAGTGATTATTCCTGTCAGAATGCCCATTCATTTTTATCAGAGATAATTGCCAGTGAGACTTGTCATTCATTGAAAACAGTCTCTTGATCCTTCAAAGTCTACAATGATCTTTTTATATTTCTGTCTATCTTTATATCTGATTATCTATATCTATATAAGTGTGTATATGTGTATGTCTGTATGTTATTATTCTTAACATAAAATAATTTAATTGACTTGGCTAGAAGGTCTATAGTTTTTGTAAAATCACGGAAATAAGATAGGGTTAGTTCTTTGTATTATATTGTTCATTCTTTTGCTACCTCTACATTACCCAGATGATAGCTCTTGGATTTGGAATCTGTAGAAGATTTTTTTTTAATTCTTGTAGCCTTAGGCACCCTTAACCTAGGAAAGTTAAAGGGAATCATGGGAAAATCCCTGGATTTAGAGTTTAAGTACTTAGGTTTGAAGCTTCACTCTGTTACTTAAATTACTTAAACTGTTACTAAAATTCAGGTGATTTTGGATCAGTCATTTTCCTCCCTGCAAGGCAAGGGAGAGATTGGGGCTAGATGTTCTCCAAGGCTTGTTTAAATACTATAAGAATATTAAATGAATGATTTGTTATATCCTCTGGCCACTTTGAGATCTCTCTGTAAACTCCATTTTGTCCCTTCTGCTTTCAGAAAGAAAAATACTAGAAGAGAGATGGTGTAATTCTAATAGGAGTGGGAGAAAGAATTTGTAATATATTCTAAGCCTGAAACTTCTTCAAAGGGAAAAACATTCCACAAGCAACTGGAATTTCTTCAAAGATGTAAAGGTTACCCTGGCAGTTGTTCTATTTGATAATCATGTAACTGGACAAGGTAGGTAGGGACTATCGATTGTAAAACATTTAAGGTTTATAGTCGATTTGCATGGAGATATTCTCTATTTAAGCTTTAGTAGTTTAAACTAAGATTTTGAGGATGGCTAGTATTATAAATGGGAATATACTTTAAGAACAATAACATATGTACACATGTGTGTATATGTGCCTGTAGCAGTTAGGTGGTAGCTTGGATAGAATACTGGGCCTGGAATGAGGAAGTCTCATCTTCATGACTTCAAATCTTCCTTCAGATACTTACTAGCTGTGTGATCCTAGCCAAGTCACAATTCTGTTGGCCTCAGTTTCTTCATCTGTAAAATGAATTAGCTAAGAAAGTGGCAAACTATTCTGCTATCTTTGCCAAGAAAATGCCAAATGGATCACAGAGAGTCAGACATGACCAAATATGACTGAACACTGTATTACATAATATTGAGACAAGACATACTGAACAAGTGTAATGGAAAGAACACTATCTTTAGATTCAGGACACCTGAGTTTAACTCCTAAATCTGAATCTTAGGAACCTTGTTCACTTTGGACAAGTATTTCCTGTCTCTGGACCTTCAGTTTCCTATGAAGGAAACTGTAAAAGGAGAGCACAATGCCTGGCACATAATAAACTCTTAATAAAGTTCATTCAATTAATTGCATATATCCCCAATACCTAGTACATAGTAGGTTCTTAATAAATTCTTATTGATTGCTGATTGGTAAGAGATACACAATGACATATCAAGATAATAATAATAACAATACCAATAAGATTGCTCTCTAAGATTTTTGAAAACTGTTTTAATGGATGTTGTTATAATTAATACTTATAAGAGCTCCAAACTACCAAAAATGAAAAGCTTTCAAAATAGAGACCTAGTGAAAGAAATTCAAACTATATGAGAACAGATTGAAGTACATGTATCATCCCTGTGATTCTATGAGGCACTAGGAATACATATATGCACTGCTTTCAGTGATTCCAGGAAAGAGAAGTTTTTGTCCTAAAACTCCTCTTCAATTATATAAGCTTATTGTCATTCTCTTGACCTGTGCTATGGTCAACATAAAAGAATAATAAAAGGACAATAAGCAAGTTGAGCTCAGTCTGAATTTCCTCTTCAGTAGATGAGGGAAATGAGTTCATAGTGAAGATAGGAATCATGATAATTTACAGTTTATAAAACCCCTTTCTCATCAGGGACTTCTGAGGTAAGCAACAGAGATAGCATTGTTCCCATTTTACAGAGAAGGACACAGATCTGAACAATAATCCAGTTAGTAAATGGCAAAACTGATACTCAAACTCAGATCTTTTAATTCTAATCATGTCTTACCACTCCTTTTATAATACTTTGCTATCAATCAGAATACAGTGTGCCTTTTAGTTCCTTGAAGAAAACTTCTAAAATA
This sequence comes from Sminthopsis crassicaudata, assembly GCF_048593235.1. Taxonomy (NCBI): domain Eukaryota; kingdom Metazoa; phylum Chordata; class Mammalia; order Dasyuromorphia; family Dasyuridae; genus Sminthopsis; species Sminthopsis crassicaudata. The sequence goes on from NC_133621.1 coordinate 256,326,610, forward strand.
TTTTTTCTCATTATTTCTTAAGCTCTTCCTTAATCCTCTTTCCATTTTCCCATTCAATAAAGTGACCCAATAACTATTTTTAGCCAAAAATACAGATTACTCTCCCTTCTTAATTCTCCTATTCTATTTTCAAACCTTTAACCTTCTTTCTTTCTGAATAATGATTTATGGAGCTGGAAAGGACCTTAAGCAATTATCTGGTCCAACAAATTATCCCTCAAATAGTCCCTTTTTGTAACATACCTGAAAAATGGTTATATAGTCTCTTTTTGAAGACCTCTAATAGAGAGGTCACACAGCAGTCTAATTTCTTTTTTTTTGTAAATATTATTCTGCATCACACACAAGAATCATCAACAAACATGAATATTTTGAAAGCCAAGGGGTGACATAAAAGGATAATTGCATATGAAATCATATGTAAAATCATAAATCTACCATGAACTGTTTGTTTTTAAAGCTGCACATAGTGTTGCCAACACTAAGCATTCTTATCTGTATCCCCTTCTTGATGTCATATTCATTTCTCTGTATTTGTAATGTGCTTTACTGACATACTTTTCCTTCTTTATCTTGTCTTTTTTTCTCCTAAAAGCCACTCTATATGGAGAACTGATTATACATACGGCTTTACATTGACCTCCTCTGATATTACATCCAAGTGAATCTTTCTTCTTCCTTTTGTTACCACTTATAAAATATTTTATGGCTGAAAAGAACCTTGAACTGTTTTAGGGTCCATATCCCTCCTAGAAAATAGAGGTAGTAAGACCAATAGAAACAAATGGGAAAGTCACAAACTACACTCCCCTCAGGCCATGCCATACTGACTTTATATATGTATGTGTGTGTGTGTGTGTGTGTGTGTGTGTGTGTGTGTGTGTGTGTGTATATGCATGTATTGGTAATGCAATCAATCCCACCCCTCACATTTGTGTACATCAAGAGTTATTAGAATTACTTTGGTTTTCCATTATGGGTTTAGAATTTGGAAGGATTTTAGCTATCTTGAGTCCAGTTCCCTTTTTTTTACATGTGAAGAATATGAAGCAGAAAAAGATTTAAGTAAGTGTTTGAGACAGGATTTGAACTGAGGTCCTAATGCTTATAAAACCAATACTCTGTTTGCTATTCTGTGCTACCTAATTTTCCCCCTAAGTCACCAGAAATATATAAAGATATATGTCAGTCAGCAATATTATACAATATTCAATTAGGAATGACTTAGCTATTTTCAGTAGTACAATGATCTAATACAATTCCACAGGACTCAGAATGAAAAATGCTGTCCACCTCCAGAGAAAGAATGATGGAGGTTGACTGCAACATACTATTTTTTCACTTTCTCAATTTTTTTCTTGTTTTAATTTTCTCCTTTGGGTTCTTTCATGACATTACTAATATATTTTGTATAATTGAACTTGTATAACATATTAAATTGCTTACTGTCTCAGGAATGGGGGAGGTAAGGAAGAGAGAAAATTTGAAACTCAGAATTTTTTAAATGAATGTTAAAATGGTTTTTACTTATAAATATGGAAAATAACATTTTTTTAATTTTTAAAAAGTTCAATTTAATTTAAAAGTAAATTAAAAAGAAAATAAATGTTAATCACTTTGACGCTTTGGCAAGAATTATTTTACTTCTGTCTTTTTAATCCCAGGGCTTGGGAGAGTATATTGATACTTTGTTGTTGCTTAATAAATGTTTATTGATTATCACTTATGCAGAACACAAAATAACAAATTTTAGAAGAATAGCATTTAAATTTGAATTTAAAAATATATATTTACTTTTAGTTCTGAACCCTTTGAATGCTGATGATAGAGAAATCCAGTGAAGAAAGCAACTCAGTTATACCTCCCAGAATGAAATAGTGATTAGAGAATATATTGTACCATAAAAGTATTTCCCCTCCCTAGAAAGCTTTGATTCTCCTTCCAGAAATATATAGTCACAATTACAGTAGGCTATCTGCCTAGTGATGGGGTGATCACTAACAAAGTTCTTACTTGGAAGAAGTCAATGCTGGTATGCCTCACAGAAAGACATTCCCACTGATGAAAATGATTTTAAAAAGTGAAAAGAAATAACACCATTTTTTCCTGCCATGTGTGATTTGTCCTTTGACATAATTTATGGTCAAAGTCCCTAGTAACTAATTAATACCAAACTCCGGAAATGACATGTTTCTCATTGAGCTTTCCTCTCATGAAATCTCAGAGAAACCCTCATTGCACAGCTGTTCACTCTGGTCTACTTTTAAGTGTTAATTAACTAAATGATACTGTACTGCTATAAAGACTGAATGAAGATAGGACTTGCCACAGATAATAGGTTTGCTGCAGGAACTGCAATGGCTCTCATTGGCTATACATAGTGTCAAATGGTTCACAAGGAAATCATTAGACTTAGTTACCCACACTACCATCCAAGTTACTCTCAAAGCAACTGGAATTCTAGGGATGTGATACACCTGAAGGCTGAGTGCAGATAGGGTACCATGAAGCAAAAGGCAGATGAGGTAGAACATTGGTAGAATATGAAGCATATGTAGCCTGAGGCTTCATATTCATATTGTTCCAGTCTCAAACTTCTTTACTTCTTTTGAAGGATATCACTACCTTTCTAGTATTCCAATGTATAACATCATTTTTGAATCTACTTGCCCACATTCCTACATAATAATAATATTAACCCTAACCCTAATCCTAACCCTCCCGACTCTATCAAGTACTTAGGCACTACCCTAAGTGCTTTATAATTATTATCTCATTTTATTCTTACAACAACAAAGTAGGTGCTATTATCATTATATCCCCATTTTACAGATGAGGAAACTGAGGTCAAAAGAGGTAAGCATCTTGCCTAGTAACATACAACTAATAAATGTCTGAGGCCAGATTTTAATTCAAATCTTCTTGACCTGATGCTTAATCCACTAGGCCATTCAGGTGTTCCATATCCCAGTATTTACCAAATCTTATCATCTTTACCTCCACAACATCTCTTTTATCTTTTCCCTACTCTCAGGCCCTTCTCTCTACTCTCAGAACTACACCTATTTCCTCATCATCTTGCTCATAAAGAATCACAATAGCATCTTAATTAGATTCCCCACCTCAAGTCTATCCCTTCTCTAATAATTTTTCCTCATTGCTCCCAAAGTGATTTTCCTTCAATTACAGATCTGACCATGTAAGTCACTAGTGGCTCCCAATGGCCTTCTGGGATCAAATAATAAACTTCTCGGCTGTTTTTTTTAAGTCCTTCACAAATTGTCTTTTCATCATTATATAGTAATCTCCCCCTTTTGTATTCTAGAGTCTACAAAAGCTGCCCTTCTCTTTTTTTCTTGACTAGAGTATATGCTCATCTCTTGACTAGCATGAGCACCATCACCTGCTTTTAAAGAATCTTTTGCTTTCAAAGACTCAGCTCAATCACTACCCTCCATATAAAGCTTTTCCTGATAATCTTCATTGCTAGTAATCTCTCTCTCTAACCACCTTGTATTTTTTGTTTATATATATATATATATATATATATATATACATATATATATAATACACACACATATGTACATATATATACTATGCTTATATATAATTTAAATATATACTGTGTCTATAATGTATATTAAGACATAAAACTGTATGTATCTGTCTATATAGACATATATAATTTAGATATATGCTATGTTTATATATACTATATATGTACTATATTATATATAATATATATTCAGAAGCATGCATTTTAGGTATACTATGTTTATATATACTATATATTTGTATATACACTATATATTTATATGAATTATATATTTATATTTATAATACATATTTATATATACTACATATTGGTACACTTTATATTTATATATACACTATACATGTACACTAAATTTATTTACCTACATATATTAATATAGACTTATAAACTAATTTATATATTAATATTTGTAAATATATGTAGTCTCTTCTGATATTTAAGTAAGCTCCAGAGCAGGGTTTAATTCATGTTTGTCTTTGAATCCCCAAGGGCATCACCCACTGTTTGGCAAACAGTTCATGTTTAATAAATGATTATTGATTCTGAGCATAGGGACCTATAACGAGTGAAGGTGAAGTGACCCAATCACCTAATCAGAGGGGGAAAAACCTCAGCATAGCTAAAGCACAGAGTCTAGAGCAATATTCTCTAGGAAAACCTGATTTGTGATACATAAGCAAAATGGATTAATGTGTAAATTCTGGCTTGGAGTCAGGAAGACCCAAATTTGAAACTAATTAAGACTCTTACTAGCTGTGTCAACCCTATTACGGGAAGCTCCAAGGATGAAATATCCTTCCACCATAGAAGCGTTCATCAAAATTAAATCCCAGGGAGATGTCTGTGACGGAGACTCTCTATTAAGGTAAAGTAACTTGGTCAAGGTTACAAAGTGTGAGTACATGGAGAGGATTAATCAAGCTGGAAGTAATTAGAATCAGGTTGTGATGAACTTTAAATGCCCAAATGAAAACTTTTGATCCCATCTGTATATCCAGTCTCTCTTCTGAAGTCTTGACATGAAGCAATAGACTATTTTGAGCTCATTTTGGTGACAGTATTAGAAAAATGACAGACCTGACTGAGCAGGGAAGTGACATGGACAGATCTCTGTTTTAGGAATTTCACTTTGGTAGTTGGGTAAAGAGTTGTTTGGAGAAAGGAGAAGTTTGAGCTAAGGAGACCAATTATTAAAGTTATTAAATTATTCCAGGTGAGATGGCAGATGGTGCCTGCATTGATAAAAAGAAGGGATATGTGTGAGAGATGATGAAGAACAGAGATTTCTTGGCAACTGGTTAGATATGGAAGAGGTGTAATAAGGGAGAATGGAGATTAGAGAATGATACAAATGTTGCACATCTGATTGCTTAGAAAGATAGATAGTAGATATACTAAGGGAAATCTTGTATCAAACATCATTCCTCTCCTTTGCTGCCTCTTCATCCACATCCTCCCTCCTTCTGTGGATATATTCCATGGCACTACCTTTGGCCATCACTGTTTTCTCTTCGGGAGAAGTCAGGTGGTGCCATCGTGCAAAGAGCACCAGGTCTGGAGACAGGAAGATTCAACTTCCTGAATTTGAATCTAGCCCCAAACACTTCAAATCACTTAACTCTCTTTACCTCAGTTTCCTCATCTATAAAATGAGCTGGAGAAGGAAATGGCAAACCATCCCGGTATGTTTCCAAGAAAACCCCAAATGAGGTCATGAAGAGTTGGACATGGCTCAACAACTGATCTCTCTCTCTCTCTCTCTTTCTCTCTCTACATTCATTCACTTATTGATGTCATCAGATCCCATGAGTTTAATTATCTTTATTCAGATGACTCACAGATCTGTGTATCCAGCCTCTCTTCTGAGCTCCTGACATGAAACAATAGACTATTGAATATTTTGACTCAAGTGTCCTATAAACATATCAACTTCCAACATATCTAAAGTAGAATTCATTATAATTATCTTTTCTCTCTCAGATCAGCATCTGTCTCCAAAAATTTCTACCTCTGCGCTTAGCAGCTTTCTCACAGATGCCTCTAACCCTACTTCCCTCTCCTCTAGTACCAGAACTACCACTTAAGGAAGTACCCAGACCATCCATCCATGCACACTTAATGTCCTGGCTCCACTCCTGACTTTTTATATTTGTTCCAAAAAACTCTCCCCGTGTTGTTTTTAGGGGTTGCTTCTCCCATTAGAATTTGTAAGCTCGTTGAAATCAATGATAATCTCTTAATTATTTAGATTTGTATTTCCAAAATTTAATGTTGTGTCTGACACATAGTAAGTATACATTATTTATTATTTCCTCTCTATACTAGTAGGGTTAAAAAGAAAAAAAGAAGTGGATCTCTGCTGGCACTAACTTAGGAAACCACAAATTTAAATTTTGTTCAGTAGTTTCAATTGTATCCTCTTCTTCATGTCTCCTTTTGGAGTTATCTTGGAAAAGATACTGAAGTGGCCATTTCTTTCTCCAGCTCATTTTACAGATGAAAAAACTGAAGCAAATAAACTTGAGTGACTTGCCCAGGATCACAGAGCTAATAAGTGTCTGAGGCCAGATTTGAACTCAGGAAGATGTCTTACGGAATCCAGGCCTGCCACTTTATTCATTGTACCAAGTAGGTGCCCCAAATTTACCCTATCTTGTTGAATTCTATTTTTATTTATTTTGTTAAACATCTCCCAATAACATTTTAATTTAATTTGGGCCACTCTCTAGAATTTTTTCAAGTTTGACTCCTTTGGTCTAAGCTATCCTTTCTAATCCTTCATTTAAAGGTCCCACTCTCCTTCCCCAATGTTTCTATGATCCCCTTTACTTCTCTCACATCACATATCAAGGTTCTTACTGAATTTTATTGTTTTTATCTCTAAAACTGACATTTAACCAAGATATCACCTTAGTTGAAGTCATTCTCACCTTTAGCCAGAACTATTGCAATAGTCTCCTAATTAGTCTTCTAATCTGTCTCTTTCATTCCATCTTCCACACAAAGTAATTTTCCTAAAATAAAGCTATGAATGTCACTTCCCTCCTCAGTCACTTCCATTGGTTCCCTACTACCTCCCACATCAAACAAAAATTCTTCTCTTTGAAACATTTACACTCTTTTCTAACTTTTAAGCTTTATTACACATTACTCCTTTTTTTTTTTTTTCATCTTTTAATCCACTTAATCTGGCCCTTTTACTATTCCTTCATACATAGTACTCTCCGTTTCCTGTCTCTGAAGTTTTACACTAGCCCTTCTCCATTCTTAAGATGTACTTATCCTTTTCCTCTGCAAATTTCTAGCATCCTTCAAGATTCAACTCAAATCCCACCTTCTACAAAACAAAACAAAATAAAGAAAAATGCCTTTTCTGATTGCCATTCCCCCAATTGCAAATATTCTTCCTCTCTCAAATAATTTAATGTCTTTTGTGTATCTCCACCCAAGAATCTATTTCACTATGTCCCCTGATAAAATGTGAGCTCCATGAATATTTCCAGTTTTGTCTTTGTAGCCCCACCATTCAGCATGGTGCTACCTTGCTACGTAATAGGAACTAATTGAACACTTGTCAATAGATTAATCCTTCACTTAGTTTATGCCATGTCGATTCTTGTAGCTAAGCTTTAAGCCATTAAGAACCTTCCAATCTTGCTTACATATAACTGATAAGGGAAATCGCTGGATGGCCATTGAAGTTAGGAGTTCCAGGAACGTCTGCTAAATAAGGCAAATGGACTCAATAACCTCTGAAAATCCCTTCCCATTCTAAATCTATGATCTTACAGTCCTATGCCCTAGATATATATATATTTTTTTCATTTTTTGACTATTAGCCTCCTAAGCAGCCTTCCTACTCTCACTGCTGAATTATCTGGGAGAAGAATCTAATCACAGGCCAATGGCATGCATCTATCCTACTCTGAGTTCTATAAAAAGTGTTTTTTAAAAAAATGTTTCTGGAGGAGCCTGGGAAACCATCTCTGCTATCTCTTAGAAGTACCTGTCCTACCCAAGGGATAGCAATTATATAAGATTCTTTCATTTTATTTCTTCAATTTTTCAATATACTAGAAAGCTCAGATACTTAGATTAAAGAAAAGTATTTAGAAGTTAGGGAAAATGGGAAGAAAGATTTTAAAAAAAGGCTTGCTTTTTAAGGCTTTGTTTAAAATAGTTTCTATATCTACTAAATAAACAGAATTTAGACAAGCATTTGAAAATTCATAACAGCATCTCAGTGCTAGAGTGAATACTTCACAGGAAACATTTTTGTCAATACTATTTTTATTATATAAAACAAATGTAATATAATCACACAACAGAGAATAAGATACATTTTTACCTATTGTGAGTATTTTTGTCAATATAAATTTTGCTAATATTTTACAAATTTTTTCTTTCAAATTTTTCTTCAATATTTTTATTCATCTGTACTTGGAAGAGGAAATAACTTATTGTAGATTCTAGAGATCTGGTAAAGAACTGGGTTCAAATTGTACAAAGTTTTAGCAATATTGTAAGATGAATAATTATTAATCATGTTGCTATTCTCAGTAATACAATGATCCAAAATAACTCTAAAAGACTTATGATGAAAAATGCTATCCATACCCAGAGAAAGTACTGATGGAGTCTGAATACAAATTGAAGCTTACTTTTTTTAAACTTTATTTTCTTTGGGGTTTTTGGTCTATATTTTCTTTTATAACATTACTAATATGGAATTGTGTTTCATATAACCTATATTAAATTGCTTCCCTTATCAATGAGCTTTGTAGGTAGGTAGGGACAGGATTTGGAACTCAATTAAAAAAACAAATGTTGAAAACTGTTTTTACATGTAATTGATGAAAGATGAAATGCTAAAATTCAGGTCCTCTTTCTGATATATCCTGGTTATATGATCTTAGGTTCATGTGTTAACTTGGGGGAAGATGGGAAGATCTATACACCATAATAGGTCTATTTTTTTTTAATTAAAAAAATCAACACATTAAAATCAGATATGAACTACATTTTAATTGGGTTCAGGCTAAACTTAGGAATTTTAGGTACTATGCTTGATACCTCTGCCCTAGGCCACTGTCCAAGTCTGCAAGATGCAGAGAAAGAGGCATTTTGCATTGATAGAAGTAATTTCTTCATATGTAGTTTCCCATACCTAAGAAATCCCCATTTTAAAGATAATGAAGCTACAAACCAGAGACATCAAAAGGACTTACTCAAACTAGGAGATATCAAAGTTAGATTAGGAACAATGATGTTTCTGGTCTTGACTAGAACACCATGTTGCCTCTTATATTAATATAATAAAAGTTGAAGGAAATGACGATATTTCTTCCAGAGAAGACTGAAGGTGCAGAAGGATTGGAAACATGATCTCTATCTTTAAGTATTTGAAAGTCTGTCATGTTGAAAAGAAACTTAAATGAGGTCTTTTTCTTTTTTCTTATCCAATGCAGTAAGCCCATTTACTTCATCCCCAAGAAATGATCATTGAGTTTCAGTTTGAATACTTCCAATCACAGGGAGTTCATTAATTTTTGAGTAGCTTATTTCAATTCTAGTTGGGATGATTTTGAATGTAGGAAAGATGAACCAAAATTGGCTTCCCTCAAACTTCCATCCATTGGCCCCAGTGTAACAACAAATAATAGGACTAACTATATCAGATGCAATGTAGTAAGAAATAGTTTCTCAAGTCCTTTACAAAGAATAGCTGACTCTAATTCCCATGGTATCCAAGAAAAAATTAGACCAACTCCTAAATGTACACTGAAAAAAATACAAGTCAAGTAGGGGGAACAAAAAATGTCTGGGGAAGTAGCCTGTTTCTTTTGCATTGGGGGCAATATCTAAGTCTGAAGGGAGATCCAAACTTCTACTCAAAAAGCTAAAATAGCATATTTGAATTAGTTTCCAAACTTACAAGTTAAAGTGAAATTCGGAATGCTATCACAACAAATGTGTTCTCCAAATGAATATCTAAATGTTAAAAACAACTCAACAAGTTTAAGACACAAAATTTTTTCAACTTAAGATGATTAAATATTTCACAATTTCAGATTTTGCCATGATATGGATGACTCTATACTAAATGTCCCATTATATAATTACAGTTATCAAAATATACATTTAACAAATAAATATGTGGTTTTGACATAGAACAAATAAGCATCATCAGATTTCCTTTTTAAGATAGAAACATATTTTCCGTACTTAAAAAAAATCATTATTTGGAAACATATGTGACATTGGATATACAAGATGTCTACAGAATTAACTTACTAAATTTTAACCAGATATTTTGGCATTGCAAAGATACATTCTTTATTTAAAAAAACTCCACTCTATAACACCAAAAAATATATTGTCAAAACTTTCTAGAATGTCTCATTAATGCATTATCCCCTCATTAAGCCAATGAATTTCAATATTATCACTAGTTAATTAATGACCACCATAAGTTTAAAAACATTTAAAAATATTTTTTAAAAAGACAGACAGTAAGTACACTTACATTAAAAATATTTTACAACATTTTCCTGGCTTTATTAATGTATTATCATAGAAATACTTTTTCTCAACTAATTAGTAATGAATGATTATATACAGTGCTTTATGATTTACAAAGTTCTCTATTTTTTTTCTCTCTCTGAATATATATACACACATACATATGTGTATATATACATACGTGCATATGTATATATACACACATCTCTCTCATATATGTATATATCAAGAGAGAGGAGAGAGGGAGGAGGTGGTGGTAGCAGTGGAATATTCATTTGGTCTTTTTAATAACCCTGTGAAGTAGGTAGTACAAATGGTATTATTACCATTTCTCTAATAAGATAAGAGAATAATATGCTCACAATGATTGAGTGATTTGCCCATGAACACAATCAGAACTTAAACCTAGATCTCACCTATCTCCAATTTTAAAACTCTTTGTATTGCAATATAATTCTATTTTCCCCCTGACTACTAACTATATTACAAGATATACCAAATTCATCAAGAAACATAATTTTAAAATTCCAATGTGTTGTCATAAGAGTTTGCTCTAACCATGTAAAAATTTGAATCAGGATAAACATTTAGATATATGGTCACATAGCTTGTATTGGTATAATTAAATTTTCTTTTTTCATTTGAAATTTAGGACAACATATTTCCATATCTTAATATTCACTTTACTGATTAATATCCAATTTAAATTATTTATTTTGATGCATAATGACACTTATGAAGTTAGAACTTTAAATGAGTTCACTATTATCCAAGTTCATATTTTTAGAGAGGTAATTCCATATCTGAGTTTGCTGCCATTATACATATCCCAAGGTCCTTTAGTCATAGAAATCCCAAAAAGTTCCTCCTTCAATCCTGATGAGGTTATGCCAAAATTAATTAAGGTAAATGAATGCTCTAAATTAATTCCTTCCTCTTAACTATTGTTTGATTAATTGCCTGTGCTTGAGAAGATATTTTGCATGAAATATCAACAATATGATTTAAATCACACTCATAATTACTAACTCTCCAATCATAGTAATTAATAACTTACTTTCTTCCCCATGGACTGTCTTCAAACATTTAAAACTTTTCCAACTGGGATGGTCTCCTGAGCTTCTCTTGCTTCCTAATGATTACAGGAAACCTTGGATTCTTCCCAACCCTGTCATTTTGTGACCCAACTTCTTCAACTCTATTGCTGTTCCATTTGATCAAAGACTATGATATCTTATCACTAATGGACTGCTCTCTAGTTTGTTTAAGAAGAAAAATAAAGTCCAATTAATGTACAATTAATTCTGGTAACTTCCATTCTTTTAGAATGTAAGAAGGATTACCTTTATCTTTCTACTTAGCTAAAAGTAAGCATGTCCATCATTTTTCCTCCCTCTAGCAATGGAAGAATCTCATGATTTTTTAATTAATTGTCAAGAAAATGGAGTAACTAAGTGCTTGTGCAATAAAAAGGCTATCCAAACCTGACAAAGGTACAAGATATTGCCAATCAGAAACACTTGGTGGAGGGAACATTTCTGAGTGCCATGCTATGAGTAACAATGTTTTACCTCATCTTCATTTATACCAATACATGCAAAGATGGCAACACTAAGGGATTTTCCAGAATGATGTATAAATATAACTATATATTCAAATTCACACAGTTTGAAGTTATAGTGATGTGAAATGTGGTAATTGAATCCAGTTCAATGAAAACATAAAGTATAAATTCAAATAATGCAACCACTTTGGGGTCAGAGGGGTTCAAAATTCATGCTAAATGGGACTTGGGTGTACTCTGAATATTTGCATATAATTACAACAGAAATCCCAAAAAGCCTATAGGGAGATATATAAAGAAAATTATATGGAGAAAAGATATGAAAATTATTTGTGGAAAAAAATTTAAATTCAAGTTTTTTCTTAATATTTTATTCTATACTGCCAGATATCTAGGTAGTTATAGAGAATTTTGCCAGGAGTTCTTGAACTGAAATCCATACTTTGGTTCTTTTTAAAATATCCTTATATCTGTATTTCAGCATAATTATTTTTTCTATATCCTAGGTATTAAATTTTAACCCTTTGAACACATTATTCTGACAAAGGGTCCTCATGGTAGATTACAGGGATCTTAGATATGCACAAAAAAGTTGAGATATTTTATATATATATATACATAAATATATAGTGTGTGCATATATATCCACATATATGTGTGTATGTGTGCGTTTACATGTGTATATATGTGTGTATGTATATATAGTGTACATGTACACACATGCATGTCTCCCCTCAAAAAATATATAAGCTCCTTGAAGATAGGGACCATTTCATTTCTTTGCATCTCCAGTGCCAAACACAGTGCCTGGCACAGAGAACACATTTCATGTGTCTGTGCTGACTGATGCCAATTTGAACATCTGTCTCACTTTCAACATAAAGCTATTAATTCTGATTTATTTTCCCCTTTCTACTGGAAGGGGGAGAGGTAAACCATAGAATCTTAGAATGTTGTAAGAAGACAAAATCTATATAAAGCCTAGCTCATTCTCAGTGAATATGTGAAGTCAAAGTCCAGCTCCTGGTATTCCTTTCAGTTACTCATAGACATATACGGAGAGAATCAGGGTGACTTCTTTCAGATGGCCTAGAAGGCAGCCATGTCTACTTTGTCTTAGTGCAAAATGCTCTAGCTAGGAACAAGATAAAACTCAACTCCTGACACAAGACACTGTAAAATCAGAGTTTCTATGTAATTTAGATTCATCTTTGTACAATATACATATATACATGCACATACATGATATGCATATATATAGAATACATTTCACATATACATATATATACAAGATATACACACAACGTAGATAAATATACACATGTGTGTCCATTTATACATAGAAAACCAGCAGAAATCTAGTCAGTGTATTTCCTCCCTCTTTGGAGGGATCCAGGCACAAACTCTCAAGAAAGCCCATTCTGTTTTTCAATGACTCTACCTGTTGAAATTTCACCTGATATAAGGCCTAGTTAACTTTCTTTTCAATACCCATCCATTCCTAGGGTCAAATAGAACAATCCCAACCTACCATGACAGGTATAGAAAAGAAGATGGAATGAGAAAGAGATAAGACATGGACATCTTGAAGGCTTTATTGGCATTGACACAATGGAGGTGGTTGTTGTTTAGTCGTGTCTAATTCTATGATCCCATTTAGGATTTTTCTGGAGTTAGTTTATTCGCTAGAGTGAATTTCTTCTCCAGCTCATTTTACAAGTGAGGAAACTGAAGAACAAAAAGTTAAATGACTTTCCTAGGGGTCATATAGCTAGTAAGTGCCTGAGTCCAGATTTGAATTCAGGAAAATGAGTCTTCCTGACTCCAGGACCAGCATTCTATCCCCTCCACCAACTAACTGCTCATTTATAGCCTTAGGGCTTTAAAGTAAAAAATCATGGTAAGAACACATTCTTCCTGAAAAAGAGAAGGATAAGGACTTATTAAAGCTAGAAGCATGAAGAAACTATAGACAACTTAGACTACATGGACAACTGAACATCTGATTCAGTGAGCAAGGACATCTAGCAGACATCAGAAGACAGTGGGCTGTTACATGATCCCATTATATTGTTGGGGGTAAGAACCATCCCTCTAGGCATTGCCAAGAACACAAACATTTCCCATGTTTCTGCCCCACCACAGGTGTACCTTGGTCTCATGAGTTTCCTATAAGTTTATCTCCTATGTATGTTTCCAATGATAGTATATAGTTTGTGTGAGAGTATGTTCTAGGTTCATAGGGGAAATGTATAAGGGTTACTTTTCTAAATATTTTATTTCATTAAAAACTTTTCTTTTGAATTGTGTCTTCTTGTGAACTATTAACCAGAATTGTGGGAGCTTGTAAGCTATGAATTTTTATATGATTGTAGATCCACATAGTGAAAACTTGTTTGGTAGATCTATACTGTGATTTGGGAGATGGGCAGAGAGAGTATTCCCAGGTTCTACAGTACAACATATGACAAGGAATTTTTCCCAGAGCCGTTACTGAAGTGAATCCTTCTAGCAGGATATGAAGGAGCAGCGAGGAAGCTAGTAACAGTAATACTTCTTTCTGGATTTTGAAAGCAATGCAAATTACATTTTTGTAAAGATAGAAAGTAGCAAGCTTACAAAATAGCAAAAGTTATGGCTGGATTTAATTTTGTTATTATCATTTGTTTTTATTTTAAACCCTATTTATTAGTACTTAGGTGTCAAAATTTCCTTAAGTTCAGTAGAGTTCAGCGCTCTGGAAAGTCAGTTTAACAACTTTCTTGCTAGTAATATTGGCAAAAGTTGATATTTTTGACTGATAAAATCATTTTTAATCAAAACATCTAGATAAAACAAATACAAAAGTATTTTCCATAATATTTGAATGTCCTTAGGTAAATGAGACAGAAAGAACTAAAGATCACAGTGAATTATTAACTCAGCACAAGTAATTAAACTTCTGCTGTAGGAAAATTAAGGATGACATAAATCAGAGCCAACAATGTTAGAAGCCATGAAATAGTTATGCTTGGCTCCATTTAGATTACTACTACAGTATTACCTCTAGTTCATAACTGGGAAAATATAGAAAAAGCTTTTTTTAGTGAGAATTCAGAGGAGAATGCTGAAAAATATTAGATGACTAGAAAGTAAGACTAGTAAGAAAAGATAATAAACAAATTTGAGTGAGGAATCCTTGAGAATATAAATCTTTTCTAGAAAGTATAATTCTCCAATTCTACATAGGATTATTTATACTGGTATGAGGGACTTAAACCAGATATAACTAAGCATATTAGGAGAGTCACTTAGAGCTTTTTGATCATATGCTGACAAACACTGCAAAGGATATTTCAGGAACTGACTTTTCAGGAATTCTATGAAATTAAATAAGTTCTTATCTTTCTGAATAATTTAGTTAAAATTTTCAGAAATTAAAGGATGATATCAAATTCCCTTCTTATTTTATACATATATGTCTGTATGCAGATATACCCATATATATGTTGTGTGGACACACATATGTGTATATATGTGTATGTGGGTATATATGTATATATACACTTATATAAAATGTTTATGTGTATACATAATTAGAATTTGTTATATTTTTTAATATTACAAATGATTTTGTCCTATAATAAGTATCATATCAAGTATAGAATCAAGTAGTGCTTATTTAAAATTTAAATAGATGGCACAGAGCATAGCATGTTGGTCCTAGAGACTCAGGAAAACATGAGTTCAAATTCAGCCTCAGATACTTACGAGCTGTGTGACTTCAGCAAATAACTTAATACTTTTTATCTTAGTTCCCTCATTTGTCAAATGGGTTAAAAAAGAAATGGAAAAATCACTCCAGTCTCTCTGTCAAGAAAATCCAAATGGAGTCACAAAGAATCATTCATGACTGAAATAATGACTGAACAACAATAGGAAACCTGTATTCATTATTTGTATATACACATCAAAAATTTTATATATTTATATAAACATTTATTCTGTGTGTATACATTTCTATGTAAAATATTTAAAATTACCTGAAACACTACTAATCATTACAAAAAGTAACAAGAATTAATATTTATCTAATGCTTACTGTGTGCCAGGGCTCTGTGTAAAGTATGTTACAATTATTAGTACTTTTAATCCTTATAAAAATATTGGAATACTATTCTCCTTAATTGTTATTCTCCTTGCTTTTATTGATGCCAGAAGTGAGGCACACTTTGGTTAAATGACTTGACCAAAATCACTCAGCTAATTAATGTCTTAAGCTGTACTTGAATTCATGCTTTCCTGGCTCCAGGCCCAGCATTCTACCACACCATTGAGTTCGCTAATAAATAAAACTATCATGTGGAATAGTAGGAAGAAAAAAAACTAGAATTAAATCCTCCTTCTGCTAGATTGTGTGCTCTGTGACTACCAGTAGGTATACAACTTTCTAAGATTCCAATTTGTAGAAAAATTGCATTCAAGGGAGTTTCCTCACTTATAATCCCTGCTATCAATGAAATTATATAATGAACATATAGTCACACATGTACATGCATATATATCTCTATGGGCTCTCTATAGTTTCATTACAATTCTGATTTTTAAAGACAATTTTCTTAAACTTTTATTAACTTCTTATGTTTTCACAACAGATTTCAAGTAGGAAAATGTTGTCTCAGCTAGGTTAATGTGTGAAATGTAACCCTTGAGAAATTCACATACATTTTAATTTACTCATGAAAATTCATGGTTGTGTTGACTGCAGAAGCCCTTACTTCAAACAAAGAAAAATTAACCTCGACAGCAAAAGTGGAAAGAGAACTATAATTAATGAATTTTTAAACCATTCTTCCTTACATATTACAAAAGTCTGCCAACTTACATAGTTATAAATAGTTAAGAGTATTAACTGTCTTTTTCTTTTCCCATCAAAATCTAGATAGATGGAAGACAATATGACTTTACAAAGTAATTATGACTTTAAAAATACCTATTTGTAGATTGCCAGGCCAATCGGGAGCAAGAAAAAGGTTAAAAGGTTTATTAGCTGGGCTGGAGGTGGGGGAAGTACAACTGTCTATCATTATACCAAAAATAGAATTTGTGACTTCTAGGCCTAGGATCTCAGCAGAAGGAAAAATGCTCACTTCATCACACTGATGCAAAACACAACTTACATGAACACTCTATTATTTAGAACTACTTTCTGAGTACATGTAATTACAAGCTTCAGAAAATATGTACTATTTATTTTATCATCTGTAATTGCACACAGAAACAGGGAAGGGATAAAGTATTTACATAACTGTGCTATGCAGACTATTTGGGAAGATCTGTTTAGATATCTTTTTAAGACCAACGGCCCATTAGTGCAATTATAGTCTAGCCCCCTAAGATGCAATTCATATTAACTAAGAGTGACATTGTTGATGGAATGGATATTTTGTGCATATTGTTTAAAGTGTACTTTTACTGAGAAGCAACTAAATAATTGGAACCAAGGACTCATCACTATATTAAATTATTTAACTTAATAAAAATATATGGAACTTTTAAAAAAGAAATCAATTAACCAATCAATTAGTAAGTATTTTTTAAGCATAGATTATGTTGTAGAGGCAGCTAGGTTGTGCAGCAGGTAGAATGCCAAGGCTGGAGTCAGAAAGTCTCATCTTCACAAGGTTAAATCTGGCCTCAGAAAGGTGTGATCCTAGGCAAGTTACTTACTTTCTTCATCTATAACATGAGCTGGAGAGGGGAATAGCCAACCACTCCAGTATCTTTGTCAAGAAAAACTGAAATGGCATCACAGTAAGTCAGATAGATTTGAAAACTGACTCAATAACAATAACTAATATTCTTATACTCATAAGACTGCAGAAATTGGTTTGTTGAAGTTTCTCATTTTATAGTCAAGAAAGTTGAGATTCTTAAAAACTAAGACTTTCCCAAAGTTACAAAGGTATCAGATGTTAGGCACTCTACTATATGAGAAATAAAATCTCACTAATTCTATTACCCAGCTTTTATCACTTGTAAAATCTTCATATAATTTGTAGGGTCAGCTATGCATACAAAAACTTCCAATAATTAATCCCAAACATGGAATGGAATCTGGTTACTAAATTACTCCTTGGTAGTACAATCATTGAATCTTCATTCAAAGGGAGCTTTATGAGTCATTTAGATCCACCAACCAATCACACAGAAGTTTTTGAAGCAGCAATTCAATCTTTGCTTGAAAAGTATCCATTACAAGGAGTTTACTCCTTCACAAAGGACTTATTCCATTGTAGGACAGCACTAAATGTTAGAAAATTCTTTTCTATGGTTAGACTTTTTCTTCTGACTTTTTCTTAGAAATCAGATTTCTCCCATTTCAAGTCACACTGCATGATTACCCTGCAGATAACATTTTTTTCAAATTAGTTTTCCCTTATCCAAGCTAAACATTCCTAGTACTTTAGAATCTTCCTTTTATGACATGGTTTCCACACTCATTCACCATCTTCAATATATTTTTTTAATCAGTGTCCTACTTATAAGGGGAATATGGAATTGAAAAAAAAGTCTAATACAAATCAAGTTAGATGACTAACTTCCTTAATCTGGCTATTCCTACTTAAGAAATGAAAGTTTTTAAATGTGATATCATTAATATTATTGGTGTAAATTGAAATTATATTTAATTGGAACCCCCAAAGATATTTCATGCGAACTCCCATCTAGCTATTTACATACTATACTGTACTTAGTACAGTTGTTGTTTTTTTTCCTAATCTAAATATAGGAATTGGCATTTTTTATTAAATTATACATTGATGGTTTGAGTCTAATATTTTAGCTTCCTCTTCATTTACTTTGAATCATTTACCTTATTAGTTATTTCTTCTTGATTTGAGTTATCTGAAAATATGAAAGATGGTGTTCTATATATTTGAACATTACTCCCTATTGTCAGGTAGAAAGTCCAGTGACACACTATTAAAGATTTAAATGAAAGTGAATTATAAGATTGAACCAGCTTTGTATTTGCTTATCAATACAATCATATTTCATTTCCCCAATTTATTTTCAAGGAAATCATGAAAGACTATCTGAGCTGTTTTGCTGAAATCAGTTTACAGCATGTTAATAATCTTCCCCGTTTCATTCACCTAAGTAACTATTTTTTTAAAAGGAAATGAAGTTTATTCTGATTACCTGGTCTTGGGCAAGTGACTTAATCTTTAAGCTCACTTTGCTTTCCTCATTTGTTAAATGAGTGGGTTGAAATAGATTAAAATTCTTAACCTAAAGTTTATGAATTTATTTTTAATATATTAATATATTTTCCTTTGTAATCTCATGTCTTTTATGATGCAATGGAAATTCAGGAAGAGCTGAGTTCCAATGCAGCATCAGATAAAAACTAAACAAGTCAGTTAATTTCTATTTGCCTCAATTTCATTATCTGAATTAACTATTAGCACCTATCTTCCAGGATCATTGAGATGAGGATCAAATCGTATAATATTTGTCAAGTTTGTAGCACACTTCCTGGCACAAATTAAATACCATATAAAAGTTGGCTATAAAGACGATGATGCATCTAAAAACCTTACTGTGAAGAGAATTACAGAATTTATGAGGCTATCAAAAGATTACAAGGCAACAAAAAAGTTAAGAACTCCCAATTTAGATGATTTCAAATGCCCTTCTTAGTTCTAACTTCTGTGATTTTTTATGTATGTGTGTATATAGGTATATGTATCTATTATCTATGCCCATACTATATATGAATATATATAAACAAGCACATACTACAAAAACACATACACACATACATACATACATATATATGAAGAAAAGAAAGAATTATATTTGTATGTATATATAATTCTCTTTTATATATAATATATATTAAATATAGATATATAGGGAAAGAGAGAGAGGAAATGAAAAAGAGAAAATATATGATGTTCTTGATTAACACATTAACCTCCATATAATTGTCACTTTTTCTTCTCAGTGCTTCCAAATAATTGGCTTTAATTATTTATCCTAGAAATTTCTTAGGGGCAGCTAGGTGACGCAGTGGATAGAGCACCGGTCTTGAATTCAGGAGGACCCGAGTTCAAATTTGGTTTCAGACACTTAACACTTCCTAGCTGTGTGACCCTGGGCAAATCACTTAACCCCAGCCTCAGAAAAAAACAGAAAGAAAGAAAAGAAATTTGTTAGCAGTCAATCCTACTAAGTCTGTGGTATCCATCATATCCTAGTAATGCTTTGTTTTTCCCCCCCCCAAAAAAAAGGCAATATTTTTCCTTTCTCTCCCCCTTTTTCTAGTATTTTGATATCTCTATTGTCTTCAAAGATTATGGCATAGTCTCTGTCATCAGCTCTGAACTTTTAGAATTCCATGGAGATCAGATACCTAGATCTGGAAATTTAAACTTATCTCATGCAGCTAAGTGATTTAGTAGATACAGACTTGACCTGCAATCAGGAAGACCTGATTTCAAATCTGTCCTCACATATTGTGTGATGAAATAGGGAAGTAGTAGCAGTTGTTGTGAGGATGGCTTAATAGCTTTATGACCCTGGGAAAGTCAATTAAGTTCTGTCTACCTCAGTCTTTTTTTTCTGTAAAAACAAGGAAAATAATAGCTCATAGAGTAATTTCTGGTGACCAAATGAGATATTTGTCACTTGCTTTGTAAATCTGAAAATACTATAGAAGTGCTACCTATAATTATGAATATTGTTATCTCCTACCTACAAGATTGCAATGCCTTTAGTGGATTGAAGGAACATGCCATTTATCTTTATAAATGTCATCCCCTCTTTGGGGCACCAAAGAAAATTTTAACATAATCACAAGCAAAATTAAAGCTTCAACAGAGCTCAAGATATTGAAGAAGAAAGAGGGCAAGATTAAGATTAACTGTCAATTCACTGGAGAGTCATGGATCTCTCTGTAAAATTCTGAAAGTAGGCTAAGTTTCCACTCACTCAAAAGAAGTCTCATTCTCCAGAGAGCTTCATATGACCATTATATAACATAATGCCATGATCACGTGTCCTCATCTCCCTAGCATGCAATCTCTCACCAGATCCCCATATGTAACATTTGTTTTTGTATGAATGTACCCATCTCATTGGAGTTTAATTTAAGAATTTCACAGAATAGATTGTGTTTTATCATCTGTCCAAGAAGCTAAAAAAGGAACAGATAAAGATTTAACTCCAGTCTGTTTCCCTGTTTACAGATTATATGCAGAAAACAAGTCTACTTGTAGGACATATGGCTGAATGCAATGACTAAAAGCTGAATGCCGTACCTCGCGAATAGCTGTACAAAACTCACTCTGCAGAACTTTTTTGAGGGACTGTAGCTTTTGAACTGGTACCTCTCCAGATTCTTGAAGTTTCTCCAATAACTCAATTGCTCTTGCAACATCTGAATGAATTAAAAAAAAAAAAGTAAAGAAAAGTCTAGAATAAATTCCCTCTAAAACAGAATTTCAAAGCTATACTACAATATAAAAATAATATAAATTATATAAAATAAAATAGCTATCTTTTATTTTATTTGTTAATATTTATAAATATAATTTACAACATAAAATCACACATTAACAGAATTAATGTTTACTAAACACCTACTATGAGCATAGTACTAGCTGGGGAGTATAAGAATTTTAGATAACATTGTCTATGTTTTTACAGATTTACAGAATTTGAAAGTTGGAAGGGACCTCATAGCCATCTGCTCCACTCCATAAAAAAAGGAATCCCCATTATGAGATAATTGATGAGTTGTCATCCAATCTGTGTTTGAAGACATCCAAGAACAGGAAACCCACTACCTCATCGTTCTCCTTTGGGAGAGTTCCAATTTGTAGGAAGTATTTTTTTCTGCCATCAAATCTAAATTGACCCATTCTTACTGGTTTTCCTCTTTGGATATAAACATAGTAAGTCCACTACCAGGCACTTTTCAAGTGCCTGATAATAGTTCTTCTCTGGGTTAAACACACACAGTTCCTTCATCCAATAATTGTAAAATATCATCTCAAATTCCTTTACTATCCTGGTTACTTTCTTCTGTACCCTTCAGTTTATCAATGTCTTTCTTAATTAAACTGGGACACCTAGAAGTGAATACAAAACTGATGTGGTCTAATCAGGGGAAAGCCCAAAGGGGACTATCATCTCCCTATTCCTGGAAGCTCTGCCACTCTCAATACAATTTTGGCAGCAGTTATATCACATATTGAATCACACTAAGTTAGTTATTGTCTAGCCCACATCCCTCAGATCTTTATCAGAACAACTTGTATAATCATGCCTCTTTTCCCAACTTATATTTGGGAGGTGATTTTTTTTAAATACAAATGTAAACATACTATTGAATTTCATTTCATTATATTCAGCCTAATATTCCAAGGATCAAAATCTTTTTGAATTTGGACTGTGGCTATCTAGTATGTTAGTGTGATTTCCTAGCTTTGTATTATCTGCAAATTGGATGAATGTACCTTCTATGCTTTCAATCAAGTCATTAATAAAATGTTAATTCAGCAATAATCTGCATCTGCACCGAAATTTTATACATACTGTTGTTTTGTTTGTTTGTTTTACCTTCACAACAACTGTGTAAAATAGATTAAAGTTATTGTCATTTAATAGACAGGAAACTAGAAGCTGGAAGCTTTAGTACAAAGTTTAGATTAAGACATCTTCTTAAGAATATCTTCAGGGATATTGAAATGCATTTACATAGTGATTTAAAGTTTTCACAGAACTTTGCATATATTGTCTCATTTGACCCTCTCAAAAATGCTGACAGGTAGGTACTAATGGGGTCACCACCATTTCAAAGAGGTTCTAAAATGTTCAATGACTTGACTAGGGTCACAGAACAGGTAAGTATCAGAGACAAGATTTGAACTCAGAGCTTCCTGACTCCTGCCTAAATAGCTCACAAGAAAGTAAGAGGATAAGATCCCTAAACAGATAGCTAGAATGGACCATATAGCTTAAATGAATTATGGAGTTACAATATTCTATATGGTATTTCGAGGGGATAATCAATACTGGGGGGCATTGCGGAAAGGAAATGTCAATCATGACAGTATCCTGTAAAAGAGTTATGGGCAAGAATTCAAAAAATAAAAGGGTTTAAGAGGGAAGGTATTCCAATTTTAAACACAATGTATAGTTTGAGCATAGTCAATTTAGAAGGAAAGTGAAGTACTTCTTTTCAGGGACAAATTGATTCATAACTTTGAAAGTTTTAAGTTCATAAAATAAGTGATAAAGTAGAAAGAATAAATTATGAGATGTGGTGGAAAGACTTGGTGAGCAAAAGGAAAACCCTAAAGATCTCTGTTCCAAGAAATGACATAACTAGTTTTATACCTATAAAAAATTATTCAAGTAGATATCTGTAGAATGGATTAGAAGGTTGAGATGTGCATAGAGAAGCCATTCCAAATGTTCACAGGGACTATTTGTGTCCAACCTGTGGCAGGGAATTCTGAGTTCATATTGGTCTAATCAGCTTGTAACTGTAACTTATTAATAGTAACTCAACTCTAACATAATGATGACATTTTGGTCCTCTTTAAGAATGAAGGGCAACACAAAATGTTTGTGGCAGCCCTTTTTGTAGTGGCTAGAAACTGGAAAATGAACGGATGCCCATCAATTGAAGAATGGTTGGGTAAATTATGGTATATAAATGCTATGGAATATTATTTTTCTGTAAGAAATGACCAGCAGGAGGAATACAGAGAGGCTTGGAGAGACTTACATCAACTGATGCTGAGTGAAACGAGCAGAACTAGGAGATCATTATACACTTCAACAACAATACTGTATGAGGATGTATTCTGATGGAAGTGGACATCTTCAACATAGAGAAGAGCTAATCCAATTCCAATTGATCAATGATGGACAGAATTAGCTATACCCAGAAAAGGAACACTGGGAAATGAGTGTAAACTATTAGAATTTTTTTGTTTTTCTCCCCAGATTATTTTTAGCTTCCGAATCCAATTCTTCCTTTGCAACAACAACAAAATTCAGTTCTGCACATATATATTGTACCTAGGATATACTATAAGATATTTAATATGTATGGGAATTCCTGCCATGTAGGGGAGGGGGTGAAGGGAAGGAGGGGAAAAATTAGGAACAGAAGGGAGTACAAGGGATAATATTGTAAAAAATTATCTATGCATATGTACTGTCAAAAAAAAAGTTATAATTACAAAATTTAAAAAAAGAATGAAGGGCAACAATCAAACAAACAAAAGACATAAGAAGTAGAAATCACTAGAAAAAAGCTGCTGCAATTATCCAGATGACAAATAAGGAGGTGACAGAAGTGAAAAGGGAGAGGAGGAAGGAATTTCAGAGAGATTATGGGGAAAGAAATGCCATTTTAATTGACTTGAAATAACAAAGACTTTGCAGAATCTTAGAATTGGAAGAAACAATAACAATAACTAACATTTATACAGTACTTAGTATGTGCCAGACACTAAGCTAAGAGATTTACAATTATTAACTCATTTAATCTTCACAAGAAACCTATGAGGTAACTGCTATAATTGTCCCCAATTTACAGAAACTGAGACATGAGGGCTTAAGTGATTTTTCTCAGGATGACACAGCTAGTAAGTCTCTAAAATCCCATTTGAACTCAGGTCTTCCTGATTCTAGGTCCAGTGCTCTAGCCACTGTGTCACCTCTCTAGTCTAATGGATACTTGAACAGGAATACTCTATTTCTCTGACCAGTGGAGTTTTATGACAAGAGAATCTATTGTTAGCATAGGCATTGGAAAACAAGGGGAAAAAAGTTGAATTAGATCCCAGTTTCTCAAACTGTTGTTCATGACCCCACATGGGTCTGATTAACAGAATGTAGGAGGGGTTATGAAATTCAGCTTTATTATCAGTAAATTTTTATTTGTATGCCTATTTTTAGGATATATATCCAGGATCTCAAACATTTCTCAAACAAAAAGAAGAGTTAAGTGGAAGAAAATTTAAGAAACCCTAGGTTAGAGAACCACTGAGTTAGGCCATGAAGTATTTCAACAAGGAAGGGTGAAGGAGAACGGTGCTATAGGCAAAAGGCCTGATTTCCTGAATGTCCAGAGGCAGGAAATTGATGCAAGACCAGATCTACAAAGATGGTGGCTTAAATGTAGAAGATGTGAAAGAAGGATGGGATCGTTCATAGATTGGGACCAGAATGATGGTTTTTCAGGACGGAACTAAAAGGATTACATCTGTGCACATTCAGATTATTTTATCAGCTATATGAAAATGGATTGGAGGGGAAAGGCTAGAGGCAGGAAGTGATTAAAAGAGTTCAAACATTGGCCTAAGTTAGGTAGGTAAAGAGATTATAAATTTATACTAGAAGGGACATTAAAGCTTATTTAGTCCAACTCCTATATTTTATAGGAAACTGATGTTCAGTGAGGTTATATCAAAAGTTATACAGGAAGTAAATGACAGTGGAAACCTGAAATTAAGAGTGGAAAGGAGTTGTATGAGTAAGCAGAATCAAACCATGTATATCCAAAGGAAATCAGTCAGAAACAAAAATACCATATACACCAAAATATTCAAAGCAATGTGGGAAAAAAAAAGAAATGGAAATAAATTCAATGTGAAATCAAATTGGAAATGACTAAATCAAATGAGAGATAGGGTAAGGTAATGAATAGCTGGCCTTATAGTTAGAAAATAATGGATTCAAATCTCCATTTCTATTATCTCCTGGATATGAACCTGGGCAGATCACTCAACTTCTCAGGGTCTCAAGACAAGTTTCCTGTATTGTTTGCAAAGTACAGGTGCTCACTTACAAATTAGACAGAATTTCTTCTGTAAAATATTGCCTGGACAAAAACAAAAGGATGAAGAATTCAGAGAAATGTATGAATGAATTCAAAGTGAAATAAGTAGAAATAAAAAAGAATATAAATAATTATAACAACAAACCAGAAAGAAGAAAGAAAAATGAAACTTTTTACTTTGTGTCTAGGTAATTCTCAAAGAAGAGATTAAAATTTTTTTTCATTTGTTCCTTCTTTCCTTCCTTTCTTTCTTCTCTTCCTTCTTTCCTTCCTTCCTTTTACACATGGAAGACTATAATTAGATTTCATATTCAGAAAGACTTAGTGTGAGTTAGTTTTGCTATATGCTATATGCCTTTTTTTTCTCCTTTTATTTTATTTATTTATATATTTTTTGGTTACACTTAATGCCAGAGTTGGGTGGGGGAAAAAGAGAAGGTTATATATTCAGAAAAGATGATGTAAAATCAAAATATATCAATATTTTTAAATTAAAAATATTGAACAACAAATGAGGAGACCAAGATAAAGAGATGTTATGGGACTGAGTCAAGGTTATATAGCCAAGCTCGTTCTATACCCTAGCATTTTCAACCTCAAATCAAATGAATTTCTAGTGGAACATATAATCTTCAAGTCATCATTTTTGAAGGGGAAAAGAATTTTAAAACTGCAGAGCTGAGAGCAAAGGGCAGGAAGTATTTCAAGGAGTTTTATAATGTTATTTTAAAATTTATTTTATTACAAGAATATTTCTTCATACAAAAAAAGGTTAAGTGCCCTTAGTGAATTTTGAAGTACAGCTTAATTTTCAAAATTATATTTCAAGTTTAACATGCTAATTCTAACAATTTTTCCTCATCTGTATCCTC
Organism: Sminthopsis crassicaudata; assembly: GCF_048593235.1. NCBI lineage: Eukaryota > Metazoa > Chordata > Mammalia > Dasyuromorphia > Dasyuridae > Sminthopsis > Sminthopsis crassicaudata. Next base: position 256,352,973 of record NC_133621.1, read on the forward strand.
TTCTAACCTTCTGTTCTTTGTATTTTTTTTTCAAATTACTCATTGATATTATCTTCTTTCATCTTTCTTTTTTTGGGGGAAAGATATTATTATCCCACCATTAGAGTCCTCTTCTTTCTTCCCTTAACTGTCTCCACTACAAAAACTCATCCTTGAAACAAATAAATATAATAAAGTAAGAAAGTACAATAAAATAAATACCACAAAAGAAATAAGCTCTGAAATCACAAGAACTCTGATTGAGGAAATGGCCAATCAGGTCTCTGGAAGATTGGTGATGAATCATGCCTTTCCATCTTTTAGGGAGAGATTGAACCAAGCATAGAATGAAGCATAGATGACATCTTTTTTCTTTTTGATGTGTATGAAAAGTATTTTTATACATAGGTCAAGAATTTATACCTAGAGGTCAAGAATTTATTTGGAAGCATATAATGCTCTGTGGTATGAAACGCTAGCTGAATTTGATTTTTGGCTAGGATTTTTTTTTATCCTATTTTAATAGTGAGTCCTTATTTTAGTGGTTGGAACTCCTCAGTTTGTTGAATACTACATTATTATATGTGATTGCTTTTAGACTTGTTTATATAATCTGTGCTAGAGATCCACTCTATTTTTTTAACCAGCATAGTTGTGTTTTTGCAGTAAAATTTAAGATCTGGGGCTTCTAATTCCTGTCTTTTTTTTCATTTTCCTTTTCCTTTTCCTTTTTATGTTTGACCAATTGTTTCTCAGATTATTTCTGTAACCCTTTGGCAGTTTAATTGTCATGATACTGTCTATGAATTAATTTATATTTATTTTTATTTATTTATATTTATATTTATTGTTTTATTATATCAGCTTGGTCCAACTATGAGCAATTACTGTCTTTATAATTATTTGACTCCATAGCATCAGTTACATTTGTATTCAAGTGATTCATGTATGTGACTTGGGAGGTAGATTCCTAGATACTTATTATACTATTATACTATTTTTATTCTGAATGAAACTAGTCTATCTTCTATTGATAGGTTTTTTTTTTTACTGGTAACATATAAACCCACTAAAGATTTTCATAATTTTATCTCTTAGATCTTATTTCTTCAATAAAGTTTAAATTATTGTTAGTTGAAATAAACTAATTCTAAGCAATCTCTAAAATTCTCTAAGCAAAAGTCATCTACAAAAAGCTAGTTATACTACCTCTTTGCCTTTGCTTTTTTTTTTTTTTTTCATTTTTTCTCATCCCATTGTACTACCTAGCTTTTCTAGAACTTTATAAAATAATTACAACAATGGACATTCCTGCTTCACTCATGTTCTTATTTTGAATGCCTTTAGTTTTTTTGTTACATAATAAAAGCTTTTAGTTTCAGATTTTCTAAATCTTTCTAAATCTTCTAAAAGATTTTCTAAATGTAAGAACTTGTCCATTTATTTCTATGCATTTAAATATTTGTTTTTACATGAATAGATTATATTTTGTCTGAAGTTTTCCCTGAATTTATTGATATAGTCATGTGATTCTAATTGTTTTATTATTAACACATTATATTATATTTATAGTTTCTCTATTATTAAAATAGACCTTTAGGGAATTTTCTTCCAATTAAGTGGTTTCCTTGGTGCATTGAGAGACTGGAGGTAAAAGCTCTTGGGAAAGTTCTGTCCTCATGACAATGCTCTTTTGTGAATTGGAATTTCCTATACTTCTAGTAGTTTTGTTTGGAGAAAGAAACATGTCCATGTAGAGATGAGTGGAGAGCTATTTTTCAAGAATAAGATGACCAAATATCCTAAGTTGGTCAGAAAATCCCAGTTTTATGAATACCTATCCCAGAGGTTATTAAGCAAGGTTTGAAGTTAAAAAAAAAAAGGCAATAGACAACAAACAACAAATCTTGACCTGAATCCCAAATCACCACTTAGAATTGTGTGTATGATGAGCAATGATTTCCACCTATATTGCCATTGTTTCAACTATATTTTATTTCAATTCAATTCCATTTAGCAAATATTTAGCCTTAGATGTAAGGCATTGTGCTAGGTTCTCTGAGGACAAAAAAAAATAAGTAGTCTTTGCTCTTGAGGATCTCATATTTCATCAGGACAATTCAACTTGTACATAACTAAGAAAATGGGAAGGATATAAAAAGTAATTTCAATCTATGAAAATGTCAGAACTGGGGAAATCAACAAAACTCTCATATGGTTGGCTAGGGATTCTAGGAGGAGAGAATGTTTATTCCATTAACTGGGGATCACCTTGCAAAGGGAAGAGATATTATATTGTATACAGTAAACAGCTAACAGTTTCATTTTTACCTGAATGGAGAATATATGAGGGGGATAAGATGAAATAAAACCAAAAAGGTTGTTAGAAGCCAGCTCAGGGGGCAACTTAAATGCTAAGTGCTGGATTGGTATTATATCATACAAGTTAATAGTCATTGAAGAATTCACTGAGTGATCAGTATTTGAATTTTAATTATTTGGTGGGGGGGTAAGGGGAGAAAGACAGGACCTGTCACTGATACAGAAAATTCCCAAACAACCCAATCAAAATCTGCTTTGAATTATCAGTCTAAGAAAGTTGCCTGGGAAACTCTGAGATAAATTGACTTGGTCAGGGTCACACAGTTAATATCTCAGAGATGGGACTTGAGCCCAGGCCTATTCTGACTTACTGTTCTCTAGCCCCCATGATACACAAATAACTTCTTTAGGATGTTTCAGATATTCCATTACCCAATTGGTTTTAATAAGCATGCAAACTAATGGTAAAGAATATCCATTTTTCACTCCCAATTCTGTATCAAACAAGTGCACAATTATGCTAGAAAAATGGCCACTAATTTGATATGTTTTTAGCCATATTTGTGTGCCAAGAAAGTACAAAAGGCAACCACATATAATTTCCATAACCCTGGCATGAAATGGGAACTTAGACAATTTACATGGTATTAATGAAAATGACAATCAGTGTGTCCTATTAATTTGACACTATCAATAATTTCCATTTTGATCAACCAGCTGTTGCCATGTCCTTTAAATACAGGTTAATTGGTAAACCCAAGGGGAGAGATTGTCAGTCAATTAAAATACTCAATTTTAAAATAATTTCATATACCATATTATTTGAAGTTAATCCTCCCTGTACTTACTATTTAATAATGAATATGTTTTTATACATAGGATTCAGGAAGATTTTTCAACTGCATTACCCAAAATGATTTTTGACAATGTTTCTTTAAAAAAAAAAAAAAAAAAAAAAAAGAAAGAAAAGAAATCACGTTTGTGTATTATAAATCTAAAAAAAAAATCCCGACCTTGGATATGATTGGTTTTGTCTAGGCCCATTGCATCTAAGGGGAAATGTCTATTTGGAAAGGCAAAGCTGTAACTGCTATAATATTCTCTGAAATTGAAGTTGCCCATTTTCACTTGAGAGCGATTACTTACCCAATAAACAAATCTTAAGGTACACAAAGCTTAAGATGTGGCCTTCATTATTAAACAATGACAGTCTCAGTAGTTTTCAATGCTTAGGTAGGGTTATGCTGCCAGAATAAAGACTGTATTACCATCAAGTTTTTCAAGAACAATATCTAGCTTTCTTCTTTTTTTCTTTTTAATTTTTTTTAAATCAGTAGTCTAGCATTTCAATTTTCCTAAGCAATGGGATAGGGAGAAATAAAAATTATTTTGCAGACTATTCCACTTTCCACAACCAGCTATTTAAACAGTAGACTATGACTAAATTCAATCAGTTCAATTCCTTAGACATTTATTAAGTCCCTCTTATGTATCAGATTCTATGCTGTTTTAGTTCTTTCAAGGGATAAAAATTAACTTGTCCCTAACCTCAATGAGTTTAAATCATACTGAGGAACAGAACATGTACCTAGATATGTAAATATTAGGCTCAAGGAGAAAAATACCAGCACCTAAGGGGATGTTCCCTTTTTTGTATGTCTTCTTTGGGTCTTGCTTTTATCTCACCCTTGTTTTTGTTGTTGGGGTTTTTGTTTTATTGTGTACAGTATATATGGGTATATATGTATATATATATATATATGTACATATATATATATATATACACACACACATATATATCAAAAAGATAGAATTAGAAAAAATACACTATCACACTTAAGTAACTTACATTCTAATGGGGGGAAGATAGCACCTAAAAGGAACCAAAATAGGAGTGATGGTGCTAAAGAACAGATGAAGGTATCTGTCATGGGCATTATAAAGTCCAGAACAGCCAGGATGACAACCCGTAGAGAGATGAAGACATAGTTGCCCTATACTTCTTCCACAAAATGGAGGTTCGGAAAGGAACTGGCCAACCAGAGGAAGAGACTATACAGGTAGAAGAGACTTCCAAAATTGTTGAATCAAAGGGAGAGATGTACAGTAGATGTAAATTAATTCGTGATGACTTCTGTGCAAGAAGTGGAAAAGGCATTAATGGGGAGATGTGTAGCTAGGAAGGGATATAGAATGTTCATATGTTGGGAATGAAGCATATAAGCTAAATAACCTAAGGACTGCTCCAGTATCCATGTACTAGCATAATGTAATCAGTCCTAGAGGTTGACCTTGAGTCTGTTGGCTGAATCTAATAAGGCAAATTTGGGGGAGGGGAAAGCGGGGAATCATATAGGATGAAAAGATTCGAATTGGTCATGATTCTCCACCAATTAGGGAATGATGAAAAGATGAGATGAGAAAAGAGATCGGTTGAAATGTTAAATCATGATAGCAACTATAATTCCACTTCCAAAGAGAGATCAATATTGGGAGGGAAAAATGAGCCTACACATCTTCTCAGTAATACAGACTTATAATAATGAAATTCACTTAAAACTTTCTGGTTTTCAGCCTCCTTACATTTCTACAAACAAGCACATAACTATCTTTTCAAAATCAAAATAAATTAAGATAACATAAAAAGTAATTCTGTAATCAAATGAAGGAAATTCATTAAGTTGTACTTATTATTGTTGTGTTATTTAATGGTTGTGTGTAATGGTTGGAAATCTAAGCCTATTCTAAAGAGGTGGCGGAAAATGAGAATTGAGGCAGTTAACTGGCAAATGACAAGAAACATATTCTCTAAAAAATATCACTACTAGATTAATCTGTCTTGTGCACAAAACTAATCATATCACTTATTAGTGTATGCACTAATCATTTCAAAATTCTTCAATGGCTCCCTATTGCTTATGCACCAAAAGTTCTTTTACATGACCTCCACAATTCTCATAATTATCACACCTGAAACATTCTTCCCACCTTCTCTTCAAGTGAACCCCATTCTTAAATGCCCAACTAATAATGTACTTCTTTTAGTGAGCCTTCTCAGCCAGTCCCGCCTAGCATTGTATCCTTCTTGATAGCCCATTTTTATTTATTATTTATCTATATATCATTCTCCCTACTAGATCATAAGCTCCAAGGGAACAGGGATTGTTCTTTTCTAAACTGGTTATTTTTCTCCCATCATTCCCAACACAATAGTCTACACACACACACACACACACACACACACACACACACACACACACACACAAATATATATATATACATATATATATATATATATATATATATATATATATATATATATATATATATATATGTCTTATAAGTCTAATTTGAATTGAATTTTTCCTGGTTCAAGTCATCTGTTGATAGTAATCAAATTAAAGCCCAACTTCCAGGAATGGGTAGGGGAAGTAAATGTGGCTAGAAGAGAAAGGCATGGATCAAGATAGACTACACACACAGGTGAAAACTCTTAAGATTTCTTTTTTTTTTTTAGGTGAGCATAGACAAACATGTTTAAGTATGTTATTTACTCACCAAACTATAGGCATAACATTATTTCCCAAGTCCCTTGAGAATTGATTTTAATGAACCCAGTTCTGTAATGCCCTTAAGCAGTATGGAGAAAAATGCTATAAGAGCGTAGTACCAAAAACAATCATTTATAGCCATAATACATTTAGGACCATGGGTTTTCCACAACCCAAGTAACCAAATAACGATTTCCTTTATGTGAAGTTTACCCATAATCTTTCTTTTTAAGGGATCTCCACAAAACAGATTTCATGGAGCTTTCTGTTTAGAAATATAATTTCATTTTTAAGTTTAAATTAATTTTTTCTTAACTTTTCTCCATTCATTCAGGTTTCTTTTGAGAATTCAATAAAGTGTTTAAACTATTATTGTCCAATATTTTAAGATGCCGGACACAGTGAATGGTCTGCTCCTTGGCCTCATGGATTGTAATATTTCCCAGTAGTAACAGCACATAAATACAAACAACTAACTCCATGTATTGCCTGCACGACTGAAAACTAGTATAGCAGAATTGAGAGTTTTCATTTATAGCTTTCATTGGGAAATCCCAATTCCCTTTACCATAGGACTCAGGAAATTGGTCGTGAGAGATGTTATCAAGTTCTGGGTTTACAAAGACCTTTTAAAAAATAAGAAATTCTATGAATTTAACTTTCTATTTTCTCAAATTCATCCCATACGTTAAAACAGATGAATGTTTGTATCCAAACTGACACTTTGATGTATTATTCTGCTATCATGGTACTTAATAATATATTTCCTCTCCTATATTATCAGTGTTATGTCATGCTGTCATCCAATTTCTAAGTTACTTTAGGGACAGTACTGCAGCAAGAGTGTATGAGAGGTAATCTATGGTTCTGAAAGATAATTTCCTCACAAAAGCAAACCTTGGTGCTGCTGTGGTCTTTTTAATGATATATTCTATTGTTGTGATCCTGATTACATTATCATAGAGTCCAAAAGGTTATTTAAACTTCAAAGTTAGAAAAGTGAAGTGATGATTTCCCCCCCTCCCTCTATCATGAGATGTTGCTTATTCGGACTTTCTATTGATGTTTCTTTCATAAGGCATTTTCTAAGGATGGGAACAAAATAATTATTTGGAAGATTTCTGCAGGTGAAATGATTTTAATTTATGATTTGGTAGTTAGTCATTAGTGCAGGAGACCATATGAATAAATGAAAAAACCCGCTAACTATGATATTTTATATTTCTTTTAAAAACTTCAGGGTATGGGAAGAGGTCATTGGGAGAGAGGGTGTTCTAGTTAGATAATATGATGTTGTATTCATCTTTAAAAGCTTTTAAAAATATAAACATTGTCACAATAAACAAAAATCATAGATTCAGAGAAAATCTAGTTGGTCCAACCTGAGTCTAAAGAAGACTCCCTTCTATAACATGCCCAACAAATACTCATTCGGCCTTTACTTCAAATACCTCAAATGAAGGAGAACCTACTCTTGTTTCAGGCATAGTATTCCTTTTTTGTATATTTTTAATTCTTAGGAAGTTTGTCTTCACAGTATACTTAAACTTCTTCCTTTGCAAGTCTACTAGTACACTTGATTCTGCCTATAGGGTCAAGCAGAATTTTTCTTTGGTGACATAACCTTTCAAATACTTGAAAAAAATCTAAGATAACCACCCCAGCTAGTGGTACAGTTGATGTAGTACTGGGCCTAGAATTGGAAAGACTTGAGTTTCAAGCCACAGATACTAAATATTTGGCCATGAAGCAAGTTACTTAACCTATCAGTGTCAGTTTTCTCAACTTTAAAATAGGTATAATAAGAGCACTATCTCTTGGGAGTGTTGTGAAGATCAAATGAGATAAACAAACAAATAAAGCACTAAGCATAGTGCCTGGCAAATAGGCACTATAAAACCACTTATTCCTTTCCCTCCCTTCCATTCCATCCCCAATTCCCTTGCCCCCAGTCATCTTTTCTCTTGTTAAACTTAAAGAAGATTCCTTTAATTTTTTCCCCAGAAATATGATCTTAGATATAGAACTGAGAAGTCACCAAATCCAACTTCCTCATTTTACACATAGATGGTTAAATTATTTGCACAAAGGCTATGTCAAGATGAGATATGAATCTATATGAATATACTTGTCATAATTTGGTTTATTTGAACCTCAAACCAAATCTATTTTCCTTTCCAAAAGTTCTCACTATTTTATGACATGTTAATTCATAACCTTCCACCATTATCCTCCATAAACTTTTACAAAGAAGTTTATATTCTAACAAAACATTGTTCTCAGTTTCCATCTTTCTTCACTGGCCAAATAGACCAATATTGGGTTATTTGGGTTATTTCTAGGTTCTTTTAGCCTCTTCATTGTGCCAATTGATTTATATTGCCTAAATTATGGTAAGAACTAGTGATAAACTTGTGCAGCAAAATGGTACAATGGGTTGAGCACCTGCCACGGTCACTAGAGAACCTGACTTCAAATCTGGCCTCAGACACTTGACATTTAATAGATGTGTGACTCTCGGCAAGTTACTTAAACCTGACTACCTCACCAAAAATAAGTCACAAATCATATCAATACGCTATTTATATATTTCTAATTTTGACATCTTTTTTTAAAAATTAAAATAGATCAGAGTTGTGTTAACTGAATCTTTTCCCCCTTATTTTTCTTATACTGATTTTAAGTTCATATTATTGTACTAAAAAGTTGGTGGTCTAAACATATCTATAAATAGCTGATTCAGGAATGATTCAGACATCAAGAATACATCTTTACAATCTCTAAGAATATAATCAAGTTTCATTTTTTGTTATGTTATTTAATACTCACCATATTTACTACATCTGAAATCATTTCTTGTAGTATTCCTTGTATATATGTGTGTTTGTATCAGAATTTGTTATATTTTTCCTTTCAGTTTATCCATGTTTTTCAACTATCCTCATAATGAATTTTTATACAAAGTCACAAATAATTACATATTTCTTAGGATGGTCAAATTCTATGCTCTTTGTATGTTGTTTCTCTATTCAAACATCCATTGTATCCGATATTATGACTTTTGCTCATTCTGTGAGTACTTGAAGGCAAGATGACCAAGTAGTTCATCTTCAAGTGCTTATAAAATGAATCTTTCAATGCCTTTGTGTCTCCAAGGAGAATGCTGAAGTATCCTTTCCTTCCATCTAGTGGAAGTTTTTATTTTTTTAATATCTTTAGTTTTATCTGTAGTGATGTCAAGATTGGTATGATTTTATTTCTCCAGTAACAGTGAAAACTGTAGTATGTAACTGGATGGAGCATCGTGATTTAGAATACTGACAGTTAATGTTTATGGACCATCTGAAAACCCAGTGATTCTTATTGACCTCTGCTCCCTTTTTCCTCTTCTTCTGTACTCTCAATGAAGAACCAAATAGAGACAAAAGACCAAGTGCCAATTTATACTGTTCTTTGTTTCACAGATTGCCATGGAAAAGAAATTATTCACCTAGAGGTCAGATGATTCTTTCTACCTAGCTAGCCTGGTCACTAAAAAGCATAAGCAACTTGTTTCTGGAATGATACTCAAAGCTTTTCCACTAGAGCTTAACCTTAAAGTAAATGTATGCAATGCTAACTCAGTCTGAAAACCACAGGTCATTTCAATGCTATCACAAGACATCTGAGTAGAATTTTTTGTGGAAGGACTCCCATGCATACCTAAACTGCATAAAAAACCAAAAATTGTGACATCATTTAACTAATAGAGTCAGGGATTTTCATGTAATTTTCTCTCTTCTCAGAGAATAAAATATTAAAATTTAAGAATCATAGGAGCATAAGGTTTTTTTTAATTACATAAAAATTCGATTTTAATTTGTTTAGTTGAACAGACATTTGTAATGCAGAACTGATATTTTAACGTCAATTTACAAAACCAGCAAACAAACAAAATACTTAGGAACACAAATTTAAAGATGGAGACAGAATTTAGATGAATTAAAAATAATCTCATCTAACTCTCTCATTTTACTGATGAAGGAACTGAGGCTTAATGATATTCACTGAATTGGTTGAGGTCACACAATAAGTAACTAAGACAAAAGAGGAACCAGGTTTTCTTACTCCAGATCCAGCATTGTGCCCATTATAAATTTTCTCTATTTCTATTATACTTTTAAGAGGGAATATAACATTAATGGAAAGAACTTGGAGCTAAAAATCAAGATATTTGGGTTCTAGTCTTACCCATGCTTTGTGAGCATCCTGTATGACAATCTGGATAGAAGAAAGAACCTCTGAATTCTGGAAATGTTTCTTAGAGACTAGTCAAGGCCAAAAGAACAATTCATTTTCTGTCTCTATGTTTTCTTCTCATTGTAAATATCCTATGACATTATAATAATAATTAGATTTATATAAGGCTTCCTTAGAATCACAGAGTTATAATGAGGAAAGAAGAAAGGAGCCCAAGATCCAGAGTATGCAACAGCTACAGTCCATAAAAGTATACACACTAATGTCTGGTTACAGATACTTTTACTTTGGTTGAAGGGAAGAGGCTTAAGAGAAGACATCATGAGATCTGGTTGTTGGGAGGGGAGGATGACAACTAAGATTAAGGGGGGAGAGAAAGAGAAAAAACAAATCAAATGATGAACAACATTTTCCTGTAGCAGCAAATTTGTCTTCAAAGAGAAGCTGTTCATGAAGGTAACTTGACCATATCTCCCCCTCCTTCCTAGGTTCCTTGGGAAACTAGGCTCAGCTCAAATCTTATCTTTTATTAGAGAATATTCCCAATCCCTTAAATTGCTAGAATCTTCCCAATTGTCTTCCCTATATTCTGTATATGTCGTGGTAGATTCTCAACATTTGTATGTTGGACTGCCCCACCAAAAAACCATTCCTTGATATGTGTTTGTTTTTCTCTGTATCCATAATGTTTAGCACAGTGTATAAATACGCAATAAGAACTTAATAATTGCTTGTTGAGTTATTATATAGGACTATTTTAATAGTTATTTGCTGGACCAAGTTTTCAAAGACATATCTCATAGATGCAATATAAAACATGATAAAATTAACAAAAATCCCTAAGTGAATATTTATTTATTATGCCTATATCAGTTGTAGAGTTTGGAAATTAGAAAAAAAAAAGGTTAAGAAATAAATGAGATATTCAATACAGAGAAACCTGCAGCATCTTAAATAGTTTTTGCCTTTCAGTCCCTTATAAACTCAAGATAAACTGGGCAGAAGAATGATCCTCTGAGCTTTGGAAATGTTGCTCAAAGTATAGGCACGGCCAGAAGAACAAGCCCCTGTCTCTACTAGAATGGGTCAAAGTTATCTATACACAAGTCATATTCTTCTCTTCCTTCTCCTTTGCCTTCCCAACTGATTGCAATGCCCAAAGATACCAAGAGGTAACTTTTCCATTTTTCCCACCAATCATTGCTCTAGAAGCCCTGGAGGGGAAGAATTATGTCTGAGAACTGACATTTCCTATGCAAAAGGAGAAATTTAGGAAGCCATCTCTGGAGATGTTATCTTCACTCATCTCCCTCTGTCCCTCACCTCAACACACACACATCCACACACACTCATACATACTCACACTCACACACACACTTGGATCTGACACAAAATTTGTGACATCCCTTTCATCAACTCTCTTGAGACTTGATAGGTTTGAATCTTAACTCAGCTGAATGAGTTTGGACAAGTCAACAAAATCTATGTCTCAGCTTCTTCATCTGTACAATTGAGGAGTAGTAGACTCAACTTCTAAGGGACCTTCCAAAACTAAATAGAAGATCTTGTGACTTTAAGCCCACAAATAATAATTTTTTAAATAAATATCATTTGGATACATAACTTCGATTCCTTCTCTTTTCCCCTTTTTATAAGCTGATTTGCTATAAACATTACTTATTTGGAAAAGCATCTTCTGCCATTGTGAAAACTAAAATATGTATAGCTTTAGCATTTCTCTTCATTTTAAAAGGGAAAAAGTCATGTGAACTCAGAAAAAATAATACCAGTTCTAAAGGTATACAACTTAGTAAGATTGAAATATAATATTTGTCAATACTTTGACATAATATATAGATTTTTCATTTGTTTCATTGTTTTGAATGACTTCCCCATGAATCAAATAATGGATTCCTCACCTGGGGATTGAAGCATTATAAAGTAAGGCCATATATATCTACCCCAAGCTTGTCATCTTGCCATTAGATGTTTTCTCATACTAAAATACAATTAATATAAATATAGAAATTCAAGGAATTTTTTTTGCTATTAAAAAGAGATCCATCACATTTGAGAATATTGGAAGCCACTATAATAAAGAAGACCAAGTAGGTGTCACGGTGATTAATGTTGATAGCTTGAAGTCAGGAAAACTCATCTTCCTCAATTCATATGTGCCTCTGACACTTTCTAGCTGTATGATCCTGAGCAAGCCACTTAGCCCTGTTTGCCTCAGTTTCCTTATCTGTAAAATAAGCACAACCAGCATTTTTGAAAACTCCAAATGGAATCACAAAGAATCAGATGCAACTGAAATGAATGAAGAACAATAAAGGATAAAGAAACTTTGTTCTTATCAGGCTTCATTAATTGAGCTCACACAATGCACATCTGTAAATTAGGAAATGATCAACTGAAGAAAAGGATAAATGAGATGGTCTGAGACAAGAGAATTAATAGGGGAGCAGGTCATTGTTTGTAGTAAGGCAAATATTAACAGCCTCATTTTACAGATGGTAAAATGTGGATTGCCAAATTCACACAGCTACTAAGTAGCAGAACTGGCTATTGAACCTTCCATTATATTACATTTCTTCTTTGAGAAGATTAGATCAAAATATTTAATTTACTGGGAGGATGCTGCCTAAAAGAGAGACTAGCCAAAGAGAGCCACTGTAGGTCCTTCCACAGGAGTGATATCATGCAAGGGATGCTATAAGGAAGATTAATCTGGTATGCTTTTATAAGATGAATTAGAGGCAGAGAAATTGGAGACAGGCAGATCATGTAGGAGATTATAATGAAGTAAGGAAGTCCTGGAGGAAAGTGATGGCAGCAGAAAAGATTTTATTTGGGGGGGGGGTAGATCCATAGAAATGCATTTTAATAATAATTAATCCATAGCAATATGACTAAATTTTTTGACAATAGTATTGATCATATCATCTTCATTTTCAAATTTATGCCTTTCTCCCACACTCAGTGAGCCATACCTTATAACAAAGAATAAAAAAGAATGGGAAATGGGAAAAGCACCACAAAAATGCCAAGAGAATCTAAGAGGAAAAAAATCAGAGTGGCACAGTCAGAGAGACATCCTGGGAGAGAGACAGAGAGAGAAGAATGAGGAGTAGGAGGAAGAGAAAGAGAAGGAAAAGGAGAAAAAGGAGAAGGAGAAGAAAAGATAACAGAAAGGGAGTCGGAGAGAGACAGACACAGATAAACAAAGTCAGAGACACAGAGACAGAAAGAAGAGAAGAGAAGAGATGAAGAGAATGGATGAGGAGAGAAGAGGAGGAGGAAGAGATAGAAACAAAGAGAGACAAGAGAACCAAATATTTTCTCAATTCAATTTCCATTTATAAAACTTATTTCCCATTTCAGGGGCAGAGGCAAATGGCAGAGAATAGACACATCTCTATCTGATCTCCTCTGAGCTTCCCTCAAATCAACAGCAGATTAAGCTTCGGAACTGGTTTTGAAGTGACAAAATCCACAAATATTTGGAGTACAAAAAATTTCTTGAAGAAAATACTTTGGAAGAACTACAGAAAAAAAATGTTTTGATCAGGCAGGGGGAGAGTAGAGGTAGAGGCTGCCAAGTCCAGACCACAGCACAGGGAGCCAGGGACAAGGAGTTGGAGTGGGGAGGCAGGGCATAGGCTCTTAGGCTACTTTGTCCTGGTTAAAAACCAGTGGATCAACAGATTAACTATAAGACAAATACAAAAGGCAAATTGTGAGCCCCTAAACCCCAGAACTCAGAACCTGGCCATGCCTACCCAGCATTGGAAGTCAGTCAGCAACACTGACCCTAGGGCAAACTAAAGCAGCTGTTGCCTCTTTGCCTTGAGAGCAGACCTCAACCTTTTAAAAAATGAGCAAAGAGGCAAAAAGAACTCTGACCATAGACAGCTTTTATGGAGAAAGGGAAGAACAGACCTCACACTCTGAGGATCCGAAAGGTAAATCAGCTCCAGATGAAACCTAAAGGGTGATATGAGTTGGTGCTCATTTCACAAGGCTCTCCTGGAAGAATTCATAAAGGATGTTAAAATAGAGTTAGAGGAAAAAATAGGGGAAGGAAATGAGATCTTTGCAAGAAAGTATAGTAAAAGAAAAACAGAAATTATCTGAAGAAAACTCCTTATAAAACTTCAGTTTCTGGTGGGGATGCGAGTGTTTTTCTATTTGTTTGTTTTTCAGTTGTTGGTGGTGGATTTTTTTTTTTGATCCTCATTGACTGTTCATGTTCTACACTATAACAAATTATAGTGTAGAACATGAACAATTAAACAAGACCTTCCTTCAGTGGATACTTTAGGTCTGAGATTTAGGCTTATGAGATTTGTTGAATTAAGAAAGGAGAATTCTTAAATCTGGGACATCCTAAGCATAGCCTCTTATTTTGATTGCCTACAATACTTTTGGTAACCCCTTTAGTATTGTTTTAATTTTTAAATTAGATATTTTTTGAAATCCTGGCCTTTTCTTCCTTTAAAAACACTGTTAACATTTCTATTTTCATTAAAATTAAATTTAATCCAAATTAATTTTATTTAGGTAATTTTTTATGTATCTGCTCTGCTAAAGTAAGATCAGTCATATACCTCTCCTAACCATTACTGGCAAATACTATATCTTATCTTCTCAATATACAAAATTTGAAACCAACCAAATACTTCTCATTATGGATTTATCAATAAACTAAGCAAATTCTTTGATAGTTCATTTTGCTCTTCATTAAAGTAATCAATATCTTTGGTCACACATTCTGATTCCTGAATTTTTGGATTTGTAGTCATACTGAGTTTTTACAAGATTTTTAGCTTTATTTCCTTTTCTATAAAACTAAAGAGTTCTTGAGAGTTAGAAAATCAAGAGCATTCTATTTAAGTGTTCTTCGAAATGAGGTGAACAGAGACTGGTAAAGGAGCCTGTTCAAGAAAACTACAGAAAGGATTAATAAAAAACCCTAGACCAGAATATGTATGCCTAAAATGGCAGTTAAATCTTTTAAAAGTTTTTTAATCTGAATTTAATTGGTTCCAGGAACTCCTACTGAGAAAACTGTCTTTAAAAACTCATTCTGGCAACTATTCTGCACTATATATTTTAGAGAGTTTCCTGGGACAATTGGCTAGTTATATAATAAATAAAAAAGTACATATGACTAATAATAGCTTGGTGGTGCTGTTAGTAATGGTCAAACTGAACATACTTGGTTTAGAATAATTTCATTGTATCTTCTAATTGTAATTTCATCACTGCCACAAATGTGCATAATTTTTGTTTTCAAAAAAAATTTAAGAAGAGCTCAGAATGTGGGAAAACTAATCAAGAGAATGAACCATGAGTCAGGAAAGATCTGAGTTCAAATCTAGATTTAGAAACTTACTTTGTAACTTAGCTGAGTAATACCAGACAAATCATCCAATATTGTTGGCCTCAGTTTCCTAAATTTAAAATGGGAATAAAAATAGCTCCTATTTCACATGGTTGTTTTAAAGCTCAAATGAGATAATATTTGGGGGAAGTGCTTAGCAAAGTGTCTGCCATATAACAGGGTCTATATAAATTATTTCCTTTCTTCTACCCCTTTCCCATAAGTTATGTGGTGATGTGGAATTGAGGTATATGGAGCGAGAAGTGCCTGACTCTAGAGATAGCTGTTTCTCCTATTTATACACAGGGTATACATAGGTCTCCCTATATTTCAGTGATAAGATATGTATAACAAGCTTTGATGTATATTATATACAATGCAGAAACTTAAATTTTTTCTATTTATCAAGCATTTTTTCCTGTCTTCCACTATCTTCCACTCTTGGAGAAAAAAAAGAAACAAAACAAAAAATTATAATAGCAAATCTATATAGTCAAGCAAAATAAATATACAGACTGTTGTTGAAAAATGTTGCCCCATTTCTACGTATTAATCCATTACCTCTCTGTCAACATAAACCCTCTAGAATTATGGTTGATCAATGCATGGATCAGAATTTTTAAGTCTTTCAGAATGATTCATTTTTATAATATCAGTGTAGTATAAATTCTTCTTGGTTCTGCTCACTTTACTCTGCATCAGTTCATGCAAGTCTTCTCAGAGTTCTCTGAAAAAATCTGAATAGGAACTTCTTGATTAAAATTTAGACAATAATAGCTATGGGAGAAATAGCAAGTTGATATAGGAGAGGCAGCTTGCTATAGTAAATAGGGAGTAATGAGAGGACAGAATGGAGCAAGATTTGAAATAAAGAACATTTGAGTACAGACTCTGAACAGGTCAGTGAGTCTCTAGTAACCCACTAAGACTTTCTCTCTGTATTAGAAGAAATTTCTGTATGAATAAAATCAGAGATCTTTCCTTTATTGATCATACAATGTTAGAGATGCATTGTGATGTATTGTGAAAAGTGTTGGGCAGTTAGAGCAGACCTGGATCCCATTATGCCTGTAACATTACTACATAAACCACAGTAAGTTACTTGAAAGTTCTGTACCTCAGTTTCCTCATCTATCAAATGAAAATTATGATTATCTGAGAGGATTGTTATAAGAAATACATAAATCTTTACTTAAAAAAGTTTTTTATAAATGTCAATTTTGCTACTAAAGTAAAATTACATACTCCTATGAACAGATTACTAGTGGTACTAATAATTACATATTGCTACTACATAAATATGATTTAATGTGAGATAAAATGGCCACTTTCAACATAAGATTTGGAAGTCAAAGAGAGGCCTGTTTTTTTGTTTTTTTTTTTTGTTTTTTTTTATGTTAGGCAATAGAGGTATCACTTCACAATCTGTCATAAAGACTAAATGAGATTAAACATTGTGCCATACAAAGGCCAACTATTATCATTATTCTTAAATGAACTGCAACTAAAGATGAGGTTTAAAAAGATACTTTAACTTAAATGTGATTTATGGTGGCTTGAGAAGACTACTTATATTTAATGGTAATTTAAGGTGAGGTAAAAAGCCTCTTAAATTCCAAAAAGAAAAAAAAAATGGAATCACTGTAGTTTTTCATTAGATGACAAAGCCTCAAATTCCACATGATGTGTGGGAACAAGTCCTTAAAATGACATTTGTACCTTGGTTGGTTTATGAGTCATTAAGAACCTAATTGGCTCATAATAAACAGCCAAATGCAATGAACTTGGAATGGTTTGTTCAACCAGGTCTTGAATTTATAGTAAATAGCTCATTTCAGTTCTATTTTAGGAATGATTAAATAAAATGAACTTAATTTTGGGTTACATTTTGGACAGTACACACTGACTTTATTGAAATGTTTAAACCTGTGTGCTATTCATGAGGCTTTCAAGCAAGATAAATGATGAACAAAAGCAGCCTAGGATGATAGAAAGCATGCTGAATTTGGAGTCATGGGACTTTGTTCCATAATTAAACCACTAGTGGTTCCAATCCCAGCCCAGTACCATGTTGCCCTAGTAACCTTGAGAAAATTATTTAATCTCCCTGAGCCTTAATTTCCCCAAAATGAAGAGGTGGGACTAAATGATTTCCAAGCTCTCTTTTTTAGCTCTGGATATATAATTTTATAATCTGCATTAGGGAAGACTGATAGAGAAGTCCGTTTCAAGTTGTCTCACAATACAAATTCTCTCCCTATCACTGCCTTCATAGTCTTGTCTAATAAAATTCTACTTACAAGAAATACCTTAATGCAGTATTTTATTCACATCTTATTAACGTTTTAAGTACCTTCACTCTCTTGCTCAATCTGCCCAAGGTATGCTCTGACAGATAAGGAAATGATTAGTATGCATCTCTTTAGGACCCCTACTCTCCAGGGTCTGAGTGTTAACACATCAATGCACATATGTAGGAAAAGGATGAGTTTGGTGGTTTAGAGCAGACAAAAAGAGTCTTTCTTCTACATTCTTTATCTGACATTTCAATCCTCCAATGCCAATTCACATGCTGCAGAAGTTTGAAAGCAGTGCCTGGGGGAAAAAAGGCCATTGTTTACCTGGAAGTCATTGTTTTCTTGAAAGTCATTATATTTCCCAGGGAGGCAGTAACAAAGAAAGGGCCTGAGTGAACCAATACCATTCCCTTCCAGGAAGGTTTCAGGATGGAATGAGATTGAAAATAAATGTGGTTTTATTTACAGTAACATTCAAGATGATTTCTACCAAAATCTTACAAAATTGGAGCCTTAAAAAAAACATCTAAGTGACAATCATCATAATCACTCAACACTAAGTATTTATGAAATCTGATCTAACCCAGTTCCATAACCAAGTGTCAAATGTTTCTATATGTGCTGAAATACAAACAAAATGGGAGAGAAAGTTCTGCTCTCAAGGAGCTCATATTCCACCAAGAAAAACAACATGTAAATAGATAATCATGTACATTAGAAAGAACAACGGTTCTGGCATCAAAAGACCTGGGTTCAAATTTTCTCTGAAACTTTCTTATCTCTGTGATTTGAAGCATTAATTTACCTCTCCAAGACCAAGTTTGCTCTAGCCACAGTTTGGCTAGAACTACTATAGGCAACTACTAATTGCTGTCTGGAAAGAGACAGAGATAAAATTTCATGGACATGACATTAAGAACTCTTGCTAAAATATTTCTTTAATCTTCAATTTCATGATTATGTTTGCTGTCTGGAAAGACACACAGAGATAAAATTTCATGGACATGAGATTAAAAACTCTTGCTAAAATTTCTCTTTAATCTCCAATTTCATTATCTTATGATCCAAACTTCAGAGTTTTTACAAGGATCTTCCTAAAATTAATATCAGTCATATTGATTCCTTGCCCTCAAGGATCTTACATTCTACTAGTGGAAAGATCAGGAATACAAACTTATATAGAATTATATATATATGAATAGCAAGGTGGTATAATAAATAAAGCAATGGGCTTAGAATCAGGAAGACATCTTTGTGAGTTCAAATCTGTGACCCTGGGCAACTCACTTAACTCTGTTTGCCTCAATTTCCACAACTGAAAAAGGAAGTAGAGAAGGAAATAGCAAACCATTCCAGCATCTTGGCCAAGAGAACCCTAAATGGGATTTCAAAGAGTCAGACACAACTGAAATGAGTTAACTTGAAGCAGGTCCCTTTAAGAAACTAGTCCTTTCAGACTGATTTATTCCTTTCTGATTCCCAACCCCTCCTAGCAGATGCATTGTCAATTCAAGAAGCTAGGACCTTTGATTCAAAAATTCTGGTCAAAAGCACCCCTTTGAATTCCAATAGGAGATCCAGGCTCTCCCAGCCTTCATGGGATCTGAGCCAATTTGGGCTCTCACAGTCCCCAATGGATCTTAGTCAATTTGGGACTCTACCCACAGACCCTTTTGGCTAAATCTCTCATTATAAAAGAACTAAGCTGGAATCATCTCTTTGCAGAGGTTCCAAACATGGCAAGCCTTACACCTGGCACGCCAAGGATCTCTGCCCACTGGAATACTATTTCCCATTCCCTTTTATCTCTTCCTTCACCTTTTACTAACTAGACTTGAACCTTACTTCCAATCCCCATAATAAACCTCTTATCAATCTAGGTTTTCAGGTCTGTAAAATTCCTTTACAGGGTACTCTTGCACTGCCACTAGACCTCATTTAACTCCCTATCCTTGCACCGAATCCTGAGGGGTTGCAGGGGAGTTCCATTTGACTCCCTAAACCCTGAACCTGCCACTAGACCTCATTTAAACCCTAATTTAATTTGGGTACCCTAAATCTATACCTCATCAAACGTACTATAGGCAAAACAAAATCTGTCCTTGGAGAAGAGAAAAATTTAGATCCAAAAAATCCTTAGCATAGAGTTTTGAAAAATCCCTTTAACAGTCAAAATCTACCTTAGAAATATTCTTACTAACTTATTTATACAAACATTTAAGGGAGCACTTATGGAAAGAGGCAGAGCTCTGGAGTGGAAATGCTTGGATTCAAATACTTTTATTACTGGCTGCCTGTTTGTCCTCGGCTGTCATGAGTTTCCAGAGATCTCCTCTATCCTCAACTACTTAACAAAGCAATGGAGTTACTAGGTTGAATCTAGCTCTAGAGAGCTATGACCTTAGGTCCACAAAGCATTTTCCTCATAACATTCCCATGAGATAGTAAATTTAAAATATTGCTTTTAGTCCAATTTTACACTTGTCAAAAATTTAAGGGACTTCAAGTTTAACTTATTTTGGATTTCTTACTGTCTTGGGAAGAAGAGAGAAAATTTAGAACACAAGGTTTTGCAAAGATGAATATTGAAAATTATCTTTGAAAGGAAAGAGACCCTGTATATGCAAGAATGTTCGTGGCAGCCTTCTTTGTAGTGGCCACAAACTGGAAACTGAGTGGATGCCCATCAATTGGAGAATGGCTGAATAAATTGTGGTATATGAATATTATGGAATATTATTGTTCTGTAAGAAACAACCAACAGCATGATTTCAGAAAGGCCCGGAGACTTACATGAACTGATGCTGAGTGAAGTGAGCAGGACCAGGAGATAGTTGTATACTTCAACAACAATACTATATGATGATCAATTCTGACAGACGTGGCCATTTTCAACAATGAGATGAACCAAATCAGTTCCAATAGAGCAGTAATGAACTGAACCTGCTACATCCAGTGAAAGGACTCTGGGAGATGACTGTGAACCACTACATGGAATTCCCAATCCCTCTAATTTTGTCCTCCTGCATTTTTGATTTCCTTCACAGGCTAATTGTACACTATTTCAAAGTCCAATTATTTTTGTACAGCAAAACAACTGTTTGGACATGTATACATATATTGTATTTAATTTATACTTTAACATATTTAACATGTATTGGTCAACCTGCCATCTGGGGGAAGGAGGGGAAAAATTAGAACAAAAGTTTTGGCAATTTTCAATGTTGTAAAATTACCCATGCATATATTTGGTAAATAAAAACTATTAAAAAAAAAAAAAGAAAAGAAAAAGAAAAAAAAAGAAGTGACCAGCAGGATGATTTCAGAAAGGTCTGGAAAGCCTTACATTAACTGATGCTGAGTGAAATGAGCAGGACCAGGAGATCATCATATACTTCAACCACAATATTATATGATGATCAATTTTGATGGAATTGTACTAATTGTACATTGTTTCAAATTCCAATTCTTTTTGTGCAACAAAATAACTGTTTAGACACATATACATACATTGTATTTAACTTATACTTTAACATATTTAACATGTATTGGTCAACCTGCCATCTGGGGGAAGGGGTGTGGGGAAGGAGGGGAAAAGTTGGAATAAGAGGTTTTGCAATTGTCAATGCTGAAAAATTACCTATGCATAAAATTTTTGTAAAAATTAAATAAATAAATAAATACATTTTTTTTTAAAAAAGGAAAAGTACCTTTACATGTATTTGGAAAAATAAAATACTATTTTTTTAAAAGTTGTAAATGATTTGTTCAGAATCACAGTGAATATTGGTGCCAGTATTTGAACTTGACTTACTCCTGATAACAGGTTTTTCACTGAACCATGTTACTATTCTCTTGTTTAAACCTTATATTGGGGTTAACTGAATGTGAGGGTTACAAAATTATGATTTATTATCAGTAATTGTTTGATTTGTATCCCTATTTTATATAATTATATAATCAAGATCATGTAAAAATATCTCAGGCAAAAAGAGGTTGTGAGCAGAAAAAACTTAAGAAGCCCTGATTTAAAGTATCCTCTTAGTTGGTGCAAGAACCCTTTTTATGACTTCTTTACAATTACTGAATATAGTTATTTGTATTTTACAGAATAGTTACATATATTTTAAATTTATTTCAGAATAATTACTCATTTTTTAAAAATCATCCTAGCTTTTAAGATTTAACAAAAAGCCTGCTGCTTTAAGGGGCTAAATTTTTTAAAAAGTATTTTCTCCAAACAACACATTAACTAATTTTTACTGAATAGAAATGTATACATTTTGGGGAGGATGAGGGATTGGGGAGAGGTGTTTTTTTCTTAATTGCAATTAAAATGTCTCACTTAAGAAAGCACAAGCCAATGGGTAAGCAAAGTTCTACACAGGTGTACAATACACAGGCTAAGAGAACAGTAGGAAGGTGATCAGCTGGGGCTAGCTGGCTGACTTGCTTTTCCTAGGATCCCACCTTCTGCTACATATTTCTTTTCCAAACTGTATATTTTGACCTTGAAAAAATAACATTTTTGCTACATTTATGCCAGAGAATAATTCTGAGTAGGTTTAATATTATATTCCATCTAATTGATTCTCATTTGGTGTTTAGGTTTCATTTAGGTCAATTTTCTTATTACAAAACTTGCCCATCTTTTTTTTTATTCAGAGGATTTTGTGAATTTCCTCAGTGTTTGACAAAGCTAGCATTACAACTCTAAAAGTTTGTAGCTAAGTTTTTGTTTTGGCTTACAGCCCTCCCAGTGAGAAACAGACCTCCTCAAAAATAAACTATTCAACAAGCATTTATTAAGCTCCTACTACGTGCCAGGCACTGATAATAAAAATACAGAGAATGAAAAAAACTGCTCTCATTAAGCTACATCTAATTGGGAGAGATAACATATGTGTGAATGTGTGTGTGTGTGAGTGTGTGTGTGTGTGTGTGTGTGTGTGTGTGTAGTGAGAAAAAGAGAGCACTAGAGAGTGAAAGCAAGTGAGACTAAAAGAGTAAGAAAGAAAAAGGGAGGGAGGGAGGAATAGAAGGTGGGAAGAAAGAATAGAGGGAGAGAGGAGGGAAGGAAAGAGAGGGAGAGAAACAGGGAGAGACAGAGAGGGAGAGAGAGAAGGTAAAAAGAAAAGAGATAGGGAAGGTAACAGGAAGGGAGAGATGGAGGGAGAGAGAGAAGGAGAGAAGGATGTTGAAGAACAGAAGAGAAGGAGAGAGGGAAAGACAGAGGGAGGGAGGGAGAGAAGGATGGAGAAAAGAAGAAAAGAAAGGAGAGAGGGAAGGAGAGAGGGAGAAGAGGGGGAGGGACAGACAGAGGGAAAGAAACAGAGATAGATGTGTGTATAATTATCTTCCACATCGTGGAATTATACTTTCTACGTCATGGGGGTTAAGGTCACAGCACCTTCTACCCACTCTAGAAAAATTTGCTAAATTTTTGTAAATTTTTTTGGCTCTCCCAGGGAAAAAGTGATATATATATATATATGGTATTAAAAGACACAATACGGTATATATATAGTATGCATTTTAAAACTTGTTCTATTTCATTGCTGGTCTTTTGCCTCTCATTCATAGTTTCCACAAAACATGCCTTAAAATTCCATTTAATTTATGTCAAAATTGGGATGGGGAAAAGTCTCAGTGCAAATGGGATAACTTGTATACTTGTATGTATTCAAATATATGTAGCATAAAGAGAATACATATAAATAAACCCAAAGTAATTAACTATAAGGTAATTTTGGAGAGCACTAGCATTTGAGGGTATCAGGAAAGAATTCATATGGAAGGTAGGTCTCAATTATAACCTGAAGGAAGGGATGCCCTGAAGTGGAGGTGAGGAGAGAATGAGTAAATATATTCCAGGTTTTAGCCAGCACATGGAGGGTTATATGTGATGAACAAGAGAAAACCAGTTTGGCTGGATTACTAAGTGTAAGAGGAAGGAATACTGTATGATGAGGCCAGAACAACTTGGGACCAGGTTGGGAAAGAGTTGAGCTTTTAGCTCAACAATTTATATTTCCTCTTAGAAGTCAATCAGTGCTCAGAAGTTAAGTGACTTATCTACAATCACAAGTGAACATATGTCTGGGATGAGGCTAAAATCCAGTATGGTGAAAGCTCGGTGTATCTACTAAAACACATTGCTTCTCAAAAAGGAGGAGAGGATTTAAAAACTGACAAAGGGAAAAGCAAAGGAAAAAATATGGATTTTTTCCCCTTTTAAAATTTTTGTTATTTTTAATTTATGGAATAAAGCAAACATTTTCATAATATAGTATATAATAAAAATATCATTGTATACAAAACTGCAAATCCGTTATGTACAACTTTGCTATTTCTTTTCCATGCTTTTTAAAAAGAAATATACATAAATATGAATATTCTAATGTGTGTTATTTTATTCTATCTAGCCTAATACTCCTTCCTTTTCCTAGCTGTTATATTTCAGTCTTTGGAATTTCTCAGGTACTTGTATTATATCCTAGGCCCAAACTGAATTCAGCTTTCTATAATATATTTATTTTCCAACGTTGTTAAGTTCCTTGAAAGTAATATGTTTGTTTATATATATCCCCAAAGTTGCTTCATAAAATGTCCATGTACATAGTAAGAGTGAAATGAATTTTTGCTGAATAACTAAAAATATAGTATTGAATATTTATATAGGTATTAAGGTTTACAAGAAGCTGTATGTGCATCATCATCTGTATTCTTCATAACTATACTGTGAGGTAGGAGGTAGTATTATGATGTGCTATTTCAGATAAGAAAACTGAAAATGTTTAAGTGATTTACTCACAACTATCATGTCTCAAGAATGAATTTTGTACTTTTTTTTCTCTTCTACTGATAGTCTAGTACTTTTGCAAGTTGCTATTCACCTGAAATTCCTAGGCAAAGATAAATGCAAATTCTCTCCTCTCCAACAATGATACAGCTCCCTCTCTTCAAAGCTTCATGATGAGAAAATATTGCAATACTACTTGTTGTCACAAAGAATTGGAAATAAGCAGATGTCCATCAATTGATAAAATATTTACTATGACCAACAGTTAATAAATATTTAAAATGTGACAAAAGAATATAGTGGAATATTATTATTTTATGAGAATCAATAGATATGATAAATACAGAAAAGTATTAAATGACTTACATGAAGTGATTCAAAACAAAGTGAACAGAGCCAGAAAAACAATGAACACAATGGCTGTAATAAGATGAATGGAAAGAATTATAGCCACAAAACAGCAATAACAGCAAAAACCCAACAGAAATTAATTGCTATAAAATTATAATGGCAAACTAGGTTTCAAAGATGAAAATATCTCTTATCATTCCTTTCTAAAAATGGGAGTCTGTTGGCACTGAACATTGCAAAGAATCTCAATCCTTATTTTTTTTCAATACATTGATTAGTTTTGCTGAATTTTTTTTATAGTAAGGGATGGTTAACCTTTGGGAGTTGGGGAAGAAAGAAGGATATTACTAACAAAAGTATGTGATATAAAAACATGTCTCATCAAACATTTAAAATAAAAAATCTTCACAACTGACTAGCATTTAAATCAATATCTCTTTTAGCCCAGAGAAATAAAATTATCTATCTTTATAAAATTAGTTTCCAGTTTTTCTAGTATGTAATATCCCTGCTAAAATGTTAATGTCAATCATAGTGAACATATTGCGTAACTTACGTTTGACACTTGACTACTTAACAATTTGTCTCTGAAAAAAAGTAATTACATGTGGTCCAAAACAAAGTGGAAAGAACAGTGACTCTGGATCTGTTTATAACAATAAAATAATTAATAATTATAATAAAATTAACATTTATGCAATGCTTACTCTTTGCCAGGCATTTATAAGAATATTTATTATTCCATATGGTCCTCATAACAAAATTGGCAAGTAGATGCTAATATCCTCATTTTATAGATAAGGAAACTGAGAAAATTGAAGTCAAGTGACTTGCTCAGAGTTCCTCAGTTTTAATGCTGTATTTGATATTTACTACTTAGTATACCACTTATGTAAGAGACAAGTATTTCAATTTCCTCCTTTGTAAAATAAAGAAATCAAAGCAAAAGGATTATGAGGTCCTTTCTAGCTTTGCATTTAGGATCCTCTTAAAACACCAGTTTGGCAACATCATAGTGATAGATACAGAGTGGTCAACAAACTAGAGATCTGAAGGTGGAGGTCATTTGGAATTAATGGCCTTATTTTTACAGAAAAGAAGTTGCAGTCTAGAGAATGTAGGTGTCTTCTCCTGGATCACACAGATTACAAGGAGGCATCATTTTCACCTAGTCCTCTGTACCCTTTCTACTGCAAAACCCAAAAGTATGAAATTATATTGGTAAATTCAATGGCCATATCAAAGAATTATAGAATTTTAGAGCTGGATGTTACTCTCAGCTCTATTAACTACATTTATTCTCTTTCATTGTCATAGAAATATTAAAAGACTAACATAGGAATATGTTCTTTACATGACATTTCTATGGCTTCAACTTATTTCCAAAATACTATCCTGAAAACCAAAATAACACATGAGGCTCCTATATGTTAAATGCTGACACTTCCAAAGAGGACTAGTAGCAGCATCTATATCAAGTATGTAGAATTTGCTAAAATTTAAAAGTGATAAAATTGCTCCTTTTGAATCCTAAGGATTTTTTTTCTTATGGAAATTCCTACTTTTCCACATGTGTGCTCTCCTTAATTTGTCTCATATCTGCTTAGCTGTGGTCATATTGTCTTCCAAAGCACAATGTCAACTCGTTGAGTTGTTCCACAGTTCTTCCATCCTTCACTTTGTATCCCCCAGAACCTAAGCATAGTGCTTTGCAAAGAGTTTCATTAATAACTATATGATACACTTGTAGGATGTTATTAAACTTAATGTCCAGCTTTAGTTTCTAGCATACTTCACCATACTGTCTCATTAAACTATGTGAATTGAATTTTATTTTTAGGAAAGAAAGCAAATAGCAGTGATAATATCATTCTGATAGAAATATGATTCAGACCCTGTATTATCCATCAAATGTGCAAATAAGTGCAAAAATTCATCTGGCTACTGGCTTCCATAATTATTTTACCATCCTCTCTTCCCCAAGGGAAGCAATGGACAGTTTTCTTGCTCTTCCAGAATAAATTATGACTCATCCAGGTAAAGCTGGTATTTGCAAAGCTGCAGTAGTAGATGTCACACTGTTCTTAGGATGGCCTAAGGCTCGCATTTATTCTAGACTAATAAAGCTCTTTATTTGCAAATAAAACAATTTATTCCTCAAGCTGTCTTTTTAGAAACTGAACTGGCAATTTGCAAGTATGAAATCTGCCTTTCTAGCAAATTCAGTAAAATTCATTCAGTTGAAAAAAGATTTAAAAATATAATTCCTCCCCAATTTTCCCAAAAGAGTACAAGAAACATTTTTAAATTATTGTTATAAAAAAAGGATAAGGGATCAGACCAGTGGTGAATTCATTGTTTTAAGGAACTTCTGCCAATGCAAGTCAATATCTTATTTGAAATTTAAGGTTTAGGGACTTATGATCATTCTGACAGTGTTATGGGTAGGTGGAATGGGGCTTGAAAATAAGGTCTTTCTGGATCTAGAACTAGCCCTCTATCCATTACACCATGCTACCAACTGCTAAACATATTGAACATATTAGTTAGTTAGGAATTTCTAAGATAGTTATAAAATTGAGCAGAGAAATTCACAGAAAAATATTGATACGTCTAGTCTGTTGTCAGTAGTAAACCTCCTTGGATTCCAGGTCTGAGGAGGCTAAAATCAAAGGCTGGATAATGCTAGGCTCACTTAACTAGTACTATTCTGTGGTCACATGCCATTCCACTAATTCTCTCCAGATGTAAGCCATCACTTTAATTGTGCTAACTGTGAATGTATAGTAGGTAGCATAACTTACCTAAAAATCGCTCATCTGATACAATCTTAAATACCTGGAACAGAACTGTGAGTAACTAACAAAGGTCTTACTAAAATGATGATTCAAAACCCATGCAAAAACCTTGAGCCTGTCCGGAAAGTCAATTTTTTTTTTTATTCATTCATTTATATTTAATTTATTAAATAAAACAAGCATTTCTACATCATGTAATAAAAAAGTGATTGCACATAAAACTGCAAATCTATTATGTACAATTTGCTATTACTTTTAAATATATAATAAAGCCAATTTTACTTAGGTAAATTAGCTAATTCTAATTCTGGGTTTAATTTAATATGTTTGAAATAGTCTGTTTTAGAAGGTTGAGAAGTTTATACTATTCTTTTTTTTTTTCCTGAGGCAATTGGGGTTAAGTGACTTGCCCAGGTCACCTACATACGAAGTGTTAAATGTCTGAGGTCAAATTTCAACTCAGGTCCTCCTGACTTCAGAGCTGATGCTCTATCCACTGATCCATCTCTTCTTTTTAAAGATTTCTATCTCAAATGGTTAAAATTCAAGAAATTTTCACACTAAATTCTCTAAAAAATAGAATTATAGGAAGCATCTCATTCCCATAAGGATTCCAGATACAATAAGGAGTGCTGGAGTCAGGAAGATCCATCTTTCTAAGTTCAGATGTACCTTCAGACATTTACTAGCTCTGTGACCCTGGGCATGCCCCTTAACCCTATTTGCTCAATTTTCTGTAATATGAGCTGGAGACCCCCAAATGGGGTCATAAAGAGTTGGACATGACTGAACAAAATTGATAAAAGAAAGAATATATAAATGTGGAGGTTTTTTTTTTAAGTCAGTGTGAAGTTCTGGAGATCCACAGGTACATTTTAGTGGCCCCCATTTCTATTTGAGGTTGACACCACCGCTCTAAGATACATGGGTCCCTGGAATTTAAGAACCCTTGAACCCCAAGTCCCTAGTAATAGCAATGACATCTTTACATAATGCTTTAAGGTTTGCAAAATGCTTTACAATACCTTCATCATTATCACTATATTCATCATCACAAGGAAGTTGCATGGTTCAGTAGATAGAACACTGCCTTTGAAGTCACTTCATCTGGATTTAATTCCCAGCTCTGTTCCTCCTTACTTGCAACAGTAGACTGGACATTGAACATTTTCCTAGAAAGTTGAACTATAAGATGATCTCCACAGTCTCGAGGTATAATTCTGGTCCTATTAAACTTATTTTGCAAATAGGAAAAACCTATATTTAGCACTAGAAGGGATCACAGCTATCTAGTCCAATCTCATTTTACAAGTCAGAAAAAAGAAGATTCAGCCAAGATCACATAGATAGTCATAGGTGGCAGTGGTAGGATGGGAAATTTTATCTCCAGGGACATGTCTCTCCCCATGGAACCCCAAGAGACAGAGACTCTGAACTGTTCATATGTGATAGGACATAAAACTCAGACCCTGAGATTAGAGATGATTATTATACTACATTTCAATGACAACAATAACCATGTTTATGTTAATTATTCTAATAAGCATATTAATATGACTTGTTATGATTATAACAATAACATTATTTACATAGAACTTTATACATATCAATTTATATATTATCCCATTTGTTCTTCAAAATCCTGTGAGGTTAGTGTTACTATCATTCCCATTTTGCAGATGAGGAAATTGAGTATGGATAACAAATATTCAGTGACTTGCCCAGGGTCATGCTGGACATAATCATAATTTCATATTATAATGTAATTATTTCATACCCATATTTGAGGTGGGATTCATGCTGAGGTCTCCTTGACTGCAAGCCTACAAATTCAGATCATTATGAAATGCTTCCTGACACATTGTTTTATTCTTTTATTAGACCAAACTTTTATTTTTTATTTTATTTATTATTATACTCAACTTTTATTCTCCTTTCATTATTGATGATAAGTGATGAAGATAATTCTATGGAAGGCTTTCTGTTGATAGTACCCTTTTTGCTTTGATCTGGAAGATGGCTCCAAATCTTTCACTATTAAACATTAAGGCTAAAGGAGAACATGATTTAAGAATCTCAGGTCACTATCTGAAACCTTAATATTACCATAAGTACACAACACTGGTCATATAGGAAAACAATGCTGGCCATGTTCTTAGGGTTATATTGTTGTTTAGTTGTGTCTCTCTGTAACCCCCCTCCTTTTATTTGCCATTATCTTGCAAATAGTGGTTGCCATTCCTTTCTACAGCTCATTTTAGAACTGAGGCAAACAGGGTTAAATAACTTGCCCAGAATCATATAGCTTAAAAGTGTCTAAGGCCAGATTTGAACTCAGGAAAAAGAAGCCTTGCTTGACTCCAGGCCTACTGCTCCAGTGTACTTCCTAGTTGCCTGTTTAGGGTTAGAAGAATTTTAAGCTGTTTCCTTCTTTCATCATGAAAAGAGAAGGCACATATAATACTTTAGAAAGGACAATGTGATAATATTTGTAATATGTACCTGGCACATAATAAATGTCAAATAAATGCTTATCTATTCCCTTCTTCTTCTCTTCTCCATTTCCCTACTTTAGAACAGGACTTCATTAGTTTCCTAAAGGCTATTTCTTTCCTGTCATCTGACTGCAGGTTTCTTTTGGTATCTGATTTGTTAATAAAATATTGCAGATTTATATAACTTTCTGCAAGATGAAAATGTTCCTGCTTTGGTCCATATCCTAAAGATTTCATACCAAGAAGGAAAATTTATCACTATATTGGGAAAATGCACAAAAATAACAAAGTAAATTGGAGTTGAAATCACTACAACATTTTTAGGGGAAATTACCATCAGTTTAAATTAGAAGTCCTAGATTTGGTTCCAAGACATTTTTCTATCTGCATATCTCTTCAAATCAAGCTTCCACACTAAATTATTTTAAAGCATTTTGGGATATTTGTTTCTATCTGGTATTTATTTACATTTGTAACTTTTATAGGCATTGCAACTCAATGGTGAACGAACTTAATTTCTCTGTGAGTTAAAAGCAATGCACATTAAGATAATCAATATTTTAAAGGTTATGTTCACATTTGCTAACACCTGAGAAACTTTAAATTAAATCCATTTCAGATTATTCTGTGTTTATTACTGCACAGAGCCAACAGTCACACATATGGATTTTACATTTAGAGATTCATCAAACCTCATGGAGCTTAATGTCAAAACGTCTTTCTTTTTCTTCTAAGTTGCTTCATGGCCAAAGAATAATCAAATCAATGAAACCAGAGCTGGAAGGGGAAGATAGTGATCTTCAAGTCCAGTTCCCATATTTTAAAGATACAAACTGATTCTCTTCCAGAGAATAATGGCCAATATGGCAAAAGAATTGGAAATCTCCTTCTGAAGTCAGGACTGGTCTAAATAAAGGATTCTTTACCTAGAGGTCACAGACCCTTAAGAGGTCACAGAGAGATTTCAAAGGGCTTCTTCTTCTTCTTCTTCTTCTTCTTCTTCTTCTTCTTCTTCTTCTTCTTCTTCTTCTTCTTCTTCTTCTTCTTCTTCTTCTTCTCTCTCTCTCTCTCTCTCTCTCTCTCTCTCTCTCTCTCTCTCTCTCTCTCTCTCTCTCTCTCTCCCCCCCCCACTCTGTCTCTCTCTGTCTCTATCTCCGTATGTTTCCCCCTCCTTGGTTGAAAAGTCCTTGTCTAAAAGAAAAGGGAGAAGGAGATGTAATAAATACCTACAGGCTTATCACTGTGATAGAGAGAAATAAGAGAAAGGATAAGACTAAGAGGAGAACCAGAAGAGGGAGAAAAGGAAGACTGATAAAAGGATGAAGAAATAAACAAGGAATAAGAAAAGAAAAAAAAGAGGATGAGGAGACAATGATAATTATGACAGTGAAAATGACGTGTTTATATCTATATATTCTTATGAGGGAGAATAAATCTGTGATTTCATCTACTTAAGAAACTCATTCTACCAAAACATGCATTCTTTAAAATTGTGGAATAATAGGTCTAAGTTGTAATCATCCATATGGGGGAAAGTCTCAGTAATGAAATTCCCTTTATCATTGAAAATCTAAAGTCTTTCTCTCAACTTAAAGTTGGTGGGGGAGGGAAGTAGCATAGATAGAAGTTCAATGATCCTGGGATTACATAGTATAAGATAAGGGGCAAGATTTCAGCCCAGACCTCAGAGATTCACTGCCCCACACCTAGTACTTAAATTATCTAAACTAAGAATGAGTCAGTTTCTTATCATTGGAGGTCCAGAAGTATAAGATTTATTAGAGAGCAGAGTTTTCAAGTATGAGTTATTGAGGTTCCTTTCAACTGTGAGATTTTGTAACTGTGAAGCTAAGATTCAGTGACTAGAAGTCACTTTTCCCCAAAACCACAAGACTCAGGAGGCATGACTAAACCTAAGGTTTCCTGGGCTCTCTGACATGAGCACTCTTTATATTGCTCCATATTGCTTCTTACTGCACAATTAAGAAAGCAAAGCTGACAGAGTGGACATCTGCACCCCACCACCACCACCACCACCACTTAGCCATATACTTACTCTTTCCTATTTTGTAGGGTGCTCTACTTTGAAGGGACAATACTGAGGTAGTGGAAAGCCCTATCTACTATATTTTCACAGGGTCTGTCTTGATTTATAATGATTTTCTATGGCACAGTAAAAAGGGGAGTATGAGCTTTGAACCCAGAGGACTAGGCTTCAAATTATAAACCTGATGCCTACTATCTATGTAATCTTAGTTAACTAATAACTAGTTATTTATAAAATGAGAATGTGGGATAGCCTCTGAAATAGACAATTAGAAATGTTTAATAATTAATAAGATAATTACTATAACTAGTCTATCATGCATATTACTTGCAATGTAATATATTATATTTTTCACCTTATATATATGTGTGTGTGGGTATATATATGTGTATATAAATGTGTGTATACATGCAAGCACATGTATATGCGAATACATGCACTTAGGTGTATTTGTACTAGGCATTGTGCTAGTACTAAGTGGTTTAGGACTATTTTCTCATTTGATTGCCACAACAACCTGAAAGATGTTATTATTATTATTAATACATATTCCCATTCTATATATGGGGAAAATGATCTATGAGGCTATAATTTCATTTGACTGGGTCAACTTCTTATCCACATTTTTAGCAATGAAATTCACCTTTACCCATGGCAACTTTTGCCACTAGAAAATCCTTATGATACCACCTTCATGCTCCTGCAACCTCCCACTATACACTAATCTCCAAAGTCCTCTTCCCCCTGCTCCTTAATGGAACCGTTGGAATTCGTTGTAGATACCTGTACCAGAAAGTGAAAACAAGCTACATGCCCACCAGTTAGCATTTTGGATGGGTCTCAGTGTAAAGCAAAGTGAACACAGTCTTAGAAGTGTGATGACAAGCTTTTTTTAGGTGCTCCAGATGAAGGTGCTATTTTTAATCTGTTTTTACAGAAGAAGAAACTGTGGTAGTCAAAGGTTAAGTGATCTCACAATCAGTAAGTATCTAACACAAGACTCAGGTCTCGTTGACTCACTAGTACACCAATCACTTTGATACTCATATTTTTTTTTTAATGCTTAGAGATGAGCATTCATAGTTTTTTTTTTTTGTTTGTTTGTTTTTACAAGACATCATTGCTTAACAATGAAAGAAGGCAAACATGGCATAATTCAGTCTAAGGTGCCAGAAATATTTCAAAACACTATTAATGGTAATGCTTTTGGAGAAGAAATATCTATTCTTTAAAAAATTCTTTTTTAAAAAAATCACTTGACCTCTCTCAGAATCAGCTTCCTCATCTGTTAAAAAAGGGGAGTGGTGGTGGATTTGATGACCTCTAACTAAGGTCCTTTACAGCTCTGAGTCTATGATCCCATGAACTGTAGCTTTACTGTGAATTAAAAGTATTCAAATAAGGCTTTTTAAAGAAGCAAATGGTTTATGAAAAGAATTTTTGAAAATGGCCAGTGAAGCATAAATAGGATATAATGAGAAAACAATCTTTAAATTGTTGGTGGACTCAAAGTTGTCTGGTCTGCTTATCATCTGCCAGAAGGAAGACAGGCAGGGTGGAAAGCAGACCTCCATTAAACATTATCACCTCCTTCCCCCCTCCCACACACACACATACACACCAGTCTTAGGTCCTGTGGGCCTAATGAGTTTAAAACAAAAAAGAACCTGATTTTCCTCCTCTAGACATTAAATGTTTGGAATAACAAGGTGAGAGAACTCCTTTGGAATGGAAGCAAAAACAATTTTCAGTCTAATATGGATTTTATAAATACTGGTGAATACTGCTGATTGGAAATGCTACAGGCAGCCCAAGGCTTGGATTGAAAGATACATGAAGTAATAAATTCTGTATGGTTTAACAAATGAGAAAGGAGGAGGAGAGATCTTTACTGTTGTGCCATTTCATGAGAAGTCTAGAGTACCATGGGAATTCATTTGCATTCAATTTTAGCTCTTACAGAAAATGATTTTCTTGAAGTTTGAAATCCACAAAACAGCAGCTCTTCATTTTTATATTTGAATTTTTGAAAAGGGCAAAGATTTTATTGTTGGGTATTTTGGGTTGTTCTTTTAAATGATTAAAAAAAAGCCAAACCATCAATTGCTATACTGCTCATGTATTAATATAATTATGGCTTCAGAAACCTCATAGTATATATAACAGTTTTACTGATAGGTCAGGTACATCTTCTAAAACAGGTTTAATGTATAGGGAAAAAATGATTTTTAGTAGGCCAAGTTAGCTTGTCACGTCCCAAGCAAATGGCATTAAAATGTTTAGGAAAAGCTGTTTTTGTCCATCCCCCCCAAAAAAATTATTTTTAACTTTGTTTCTAGATTCTCATTTTTTCTTCTAAATTTCATTTAAAAGATTCCTTTAAAATAAGGTAGGGACCTGGTAGGGTGGCAAAATACCTTGTTTTAAGGTAAAGGCAGCAGTGGTACAGGATGGGGAATGGGACTAGTGGATTAACTAATTGATTCAGTTCTCAGTAATAGTAGGGTCAAAGGCTATTAGAAATTCACATTAAGTTCTTCATCAGTATGGTGAATTCCCAAGAGTTTAGAGACACCAAGCTAAAGAAAGGATGTTTGGGATTGGTTGGGTCTTGGCTATTGCAATTCCAACAAAGGAAAGATAGAGAGACCCAATCTCCCAACAAATAAATAAATAAGGTAGGATGTTTGAAGTTATGTTTAAAAAAGATGATGATAAAAATAGATGCTTCAAAGGATTCTGTTGGATTATCTTCTCTGCCCTTAAAATGAAAAGTGCCTGATATCTGATCAAAAAGACTTAAATCTAATCTGACCTTATATGTAGTTAATTGGCCCCATATCCAGTGCTATTAAACTACCTGGTGTCCCAGATTTCAGGAGATAATGATTTGATCCATCTATTCCAGGGCACAGGTCACCCCCAGATTTAGAGAGAAAAGTATGAGAAGTCTAACCCCTGGGAAGAAAAATATTTTGAATGGAGTAAAGGGAGGAGAAGGTGAAGAGGCTCATTTCAGTTTCTCTGTCAGAATCTACTACTCTTATCCCATGGTAATGCCACGTATTGAAAGAATATTGAACTCTGCTTATCATAGAAATTGCTATGTTTTATTGACTGAATCTCTTAAAAATCAATATATAGATTTATGCCAAATGATATGTAAATTGGGGTCTTCAATTAAATTTTTAAATCTTTATCTCATTCTTTAAATAAGCTTTTATTGATGTCTTCTATTTCTTACAGCATCATAGTTATTTCTATTTTCAGTTAATATTTAGAAAAATAGCTTGGAACACATTAAGGCTAAGTCTAAAGTTAAAAGAGAAGCCAAAAACTACTTAAGAGATTGAGGAACTGCTTTTCCTCTTTTTCCCTCTTCACCCCCTCCACTATAATTTCTAAGTGCAAGATTGGTCATCTATTCATTTATTATTAAGTTATTTTAGGTTCATCTTCACAAACCCTTCTCTTGAATATTGCCATGGTTATGGGATTGAGACCAGAATAAATTAATTCAATTAACAAACATTGATTACGATCCTACTGTGTGCCAAATAATGTGCTACCACTGGGGGTACAAAAACAAAAAAGAAGCCTGTCTGCCTTCAAGTAGGTTACAGTTAAGGAGACAATAGATGCACACCTTCAGGTTTTTTCATGGCCAAAAAGCATCACCAAAGCAATCAGGCTTTGCTACATATGTGACACAAATATGTGACACAATGACCATCATAAAATAGCCTGGATAACAAGTGGGCACCCTAGTGATTATTGGTGATAATGAAGCCATTCCCAGAGCCATCCCCCCAAAGGGGTCAAATGTCCCTCAATGTTGAACATATATGTTCCCAGAAATAGCCAAGATACAGATCATATCTCTGCAACCATAGTAATTCATGGTAGTCTCTACTCACTTAATAAAGACAGGAATGTGAGCAAAATAGTGAATAATACCTAATTCCCTTATCTTTTGTTCTGTTTCAAATTTATTTGCATGCTACTTCTGAGAGCATCTTGGGATTAAAACCCTAAATTAGTTATCTGTAAAAGAAGGC
This sequence comes from Sminthopsis crassicaudata, assembly GCF_048593235.1. NCBI lineage: Eukaryota > Metazoa > Chordata > Mammalia > Dasyuromorphia > Dasyuridae > Sminthopsis > Sminthopsis crassicaudata. Next base: position 256,389,298 of record NC_133621.1, read on the forward strand.
TTTGATCTCCTCCCAGGACTAAGATCAGTTACAAAACAAAGAACAAACAAAACTAATATCCCCAAACAAATACACACACACACACACACACACACACAAACTACAAATAGAAAAAGCCATTGTTTCTTGTCCACCTAAATGCACATTCCTATCTTTCTTATCTACATCTGTAAGTAGCAAAACCTGATATTTTGGTGCTGGGTTTGAGTCAGCAGAAAATTCTGTCTCCCTACAAAATTATTTGTGAAATAGAAGCATAATTTTGGGGGAAAGTGCAAATAAAAAGCATAATTTGGGGGAAAGCAAAATAGAAATATAATTATTTGAGGGTAGGAGGGAAATGGAGAGGAAAAGGCTTCAAATAGGTTGCTTTTGAATTCAGCTTTGAAGGATGTTCCAAGGTTCTTTTCTGGCTCCTCTAGGGGCTCTCTCTTTCTTAAAATATGTGGTTAAAAAGAAGCATTCAGAGTCACTCAAAGTGTTAATGTGAGTATAGGGACATAGGAAAGTGGACTTTTTCCAATTTATTTGGTTTACAAAGATTCTGTAAACCACATACTTCAGCACATGGGAGAGCAACCTAGATCAGAAGGCCAGGATGACCCACCAACTGGACTTTTCTCCCTATAATCCCCAACTTCCTTGTTTGTTTTTTGTTTGTTTTTTTTTAAATCATGAACCTGAGAGCCTAGTTAAAACCAAAGCAACTACAAGTCAAAAACCCAACCAATAGGAGTTGAGTCCCTATTTCTAAAGCCCCAAGGTTAAAAAAAATTAAAAACTTGTCACTCAAATCAATTTTTTTATCACAAGTTTATGTTGCTTCTAAAATGCAAGGGCATTTTAACGCTTTGCTTCCCCCTATGTAAAAATATGATTTTTTTTAAATGAGTAATTTAAAACTTGAAAGATATATAGTCACTTTCACTAGTTTAATAATAATTTCTAAACAAAACATTTTTTAGAAATGCATTAAATATGCAAAGTCACCCTTACAAATCATTAATCCGTAATCTGTTACACATTTTTTCCTAGTGATCAGAAGATCTGGACTTTTTTTTCCTGCCAGTGTCTCTTAACTAGCTCTGTGACCTTGAGTACTTCAATTTCTCATTGAGCCTCAATTTCCTTTTCTATAAAATAAAAATACAAGGATTAAAACTGGAAAAGTTCTCGGGATTACCTAACCCAGCTCCCTCCCTTTACAGATGAAGAAATAAGATTAAGTATTTTGGGGGAGTTGCTCAAGGTCATATAGCACATCCTGCTTATCAAATAGGAAGACTGTGAAGTTTAAATATAACATTGTGTATGTAGAAACTGCTAAGTATTATATAAATATTCTCTTTTCCTAGCCATGCTTTCTGTGCACTGGATAAGCAAGTTTACTGGACAGGCTTAATGGATTGCCAAGACCAAAAAAAAAAAAAAAAAAAAAAAAAAAAAGTTTGGACACTCTCCTTTCTATGACAATATAAAAGGGTGACTTCTCTCATTAACAGTATTTCCTACAGGATCCCAAGCCAACACAATTAAATGATAGTTATTGAGACAGGTCTTCTAACAGCACCTCTGCATCTGTCCATATTCTTCCACAAGAGGCTGCAGTAATCAAAGTACCACACAAAGCTTGCTCACTATCCTGAAGAGCTTTTATCAGTCATTTAAGGAATTGCACTGATGGCAGCTCCCAGCACTTACCAGTGCAAAGCCAGTCATATACTATTAGCTGTTTCAGGACTAATTTCCTGCATTTTTGCAAGTCATTTGAAAAGGTTGGGAGGCAACAGGACATGGGGAAGAGAGAATGGACATAGAATCATGAAGCCCTGCATTCCATATATGCTTCAGATACTTGCTGTGTGACCCTGAGAAATTACAACCTCTCTCGCAGTCCCTAATCCCTCAAGAGTAAAAGGGGGAACTTAATTCATAGAAGTGTTATAAGGATCAAATGAGCTAATAATATAAGTAAAGAGCATTGCAAACCCTACATCACTATGTAAATGTTAGCTAATTTTTTAGCATCAATTTCCTCAATTGTAAAATGGAGATAATTACCACACAATAATCACATAAGTTCATGGGAATATAGATTTGAGTTGGAAATTTTGAGTTTTTAAGTCACCAGCTTGAAAAGTCAGAAATTGAACACAAATCCTCTTAGTTCAAATACAGCATATTCCTCCTTCACCTCCCCTGCCAAATGCATTTTGAAAAGAAAAAAAAATAAGATCCTATATGTAGACACACTTTGCAAACTTAAATGCTTAATACAAATGCCATGTATCATATAACTATGGCCATGGAGTGGAATGACATTAGCTAAAAACCTTGGGCTTTCCAATAACTCAGCTGAGGAGCCACCCATAGTGCTATGCAAGTCCTTTACAGCCTGTGATTTTAAGTTGTGTTTTGTTTGGTGTGTTTAAAGTGTTGAGAGACTAGCTCAAAAATGAGAGTCTATACAGGGTGCAATATTAAAACAATAATACTTGAGAAATTCATGATTACTAATGGCTTGCCATCTGGTTAGCTCTTAAAAGGCAATGGACTGACTCTGCTTTGGGCAGATGATAATACTGAAGGTGAACCATGAACTGAACAATACATTTCTGAGCTAAGTATACTTATTAATTTATGATGTTGCAGACCAACATTTCTTCCCATTGTGGAATCTATTTATTTATTTGAATTTTACACTCCTACTACAAAGTTGCCATGGATTCCATACAACATCTGTTCTAGCCCCAATAAGTTCTGATAAAGTAACTTACAAATTCTCTAAATTAAAAATCTCAAACTGAGTTAGTTGGATTTTTTTTCATTGTACTCATAGCAGGGTGCTCTGTGCCTTGCCCTACAGTTCAGTTTAATCCTCTAGAAAGAATATTTTTAGAGGCACATCGGACCAAATAATTTCCCTCCGAGCACACCATTCCCAAGGGGTTTCTCAGGATCCTAAATTCACCAGCTGCAAGTGGGAAGAAGGGAATGCCCTCCCATTGCAGAGTGTGAGCTGGGAGCCAGCTGGAGAGCTCGGGGAAAGTCGGCCGGATGAGCCAGAAAAAGGAAACTGATCAAATAAAAGCAAGTTACAGTTATTCCCATCTGCTGCCATAAGAAACACATTCTCGCATTGCATGGACCACATAGGTGCTTTTACCTTTGTCCTGTCTGAGACGCAAACGTTGATTACCTTCTATTCCCATACAATTAACGGAGTGGGGGAGGGAGAGAGAGATAGGTCGGGAAGAATAGGTTCAAAGGGTCTAAAGTTTAATTTTAAATCAATCTACAGATATTCCTCAGCTTTTACACTCCCAGGCAAGGAGTCTAGGGCATGGGGGATGCTCAGTCAGCTGGGGAGTAATAAACTGCTCGCTCCATTGGAAGCTCTGGCAGCCGGCCCAAGACGCACGTTCCTTGTAGCCCTTTCAGAGCTCAAAGGGACCAGGGAAGCTAGTCTCCTAGGCACCTGGCTGACCCCCACCCCTGGTCTCGGATCCCGGCCTCTTGGATCTCTCTTTAACTGGAGGGGAGCAGCTCAGTGACAGGGCAGTCAAGCCGCAGGGCGCATCCGGCAGGAGCGACCTCCAGAGTGTGCCCACCCAGCGGTCAGGGATGGACAGACACTTCCCCGGCAGGCGGTCGTCCGGGCAAACTTCCCTGTCCTTTGGACGCTCACCCTCTATTCTTTGAGTGCCCTTCTTTGCAGCCCCCAAACCCACAAGAAAATGGAAAGGGGGGAGGGGGAGAGAAGCTGGAGGACAGCTAGCCTCCTCCTTCCTGCTCTCTAGCTCTCGCTCTCTCGCTCTCTCCTCGCCTTCCTCCCCACACGCCGACTGCACTTTCCCTCCCCCACCAAAAGGCTCTCCCCTTCACTCCCCCCTAAATCCAAGCCCTTAGCTCCTAGCTGTCCCATTGCCGCGATGGAAACAAAGCCAGATGCGGGGGAGGGGGCGGGGGCGACTGCGGGGGCACGGGGAAGGTAAATGGAAGACCGGAGCCCAGCCCAGGTGAAGCAGACCAGCCACCGGTTCCGGGCTCCCAGGGCCGAGCTACGCCGAGCGCTCGGAGCGCACGGGGGCAGCGGGGCTGTGGCCGCTCAGGCAGGATAGATGTAAGGCAAGAAGAAAAGTATCGCTCTCCCTCCCTGCGCAATCGTCCCCAGCCTCTCCATCTGAAAAAGCCCAGCTAGCCAGCCCTGCCTCCTGAGCGCCTCCGGCTCTGCCCGGCTGGGAGTTGGCAGTGGGTGAGAAGAGAGAGAGAGAGAGAGAGGACAGACAGGCTGGAGGAGAAGAAGCAATTGCCAGAGCGAGTGAGCGGCGCTTACCTCTGTCCAGTGTGAGCGGCTGGACCACTGTCAACGTCGCCATGTCTGCGGTGGGAGCTCAAATGACTCTCAGCCCAGGCAGCCGCGGCTGCCTATAGTGAGAAAAAGAGGAGGGGATGGGGGGCGGGGGCGGGGGAGGGGAGACTAGAAGGCAGGCAGAGGAACCGGAGGAGGGGCGACGAGGAGGTGCCGGGGTGGAGGAGGAGAGATGAGTCTGGGGTGGGTTAGAAGACAGATGGGAAAGCGACTGACTGCTAGCTAGGTGATGTGCAGTGGGAGCAGCCAGGAGCGGAGCAGAGCAGGTATTCCCCACACCAGTACGGGGCCAGAAAGCCTCACAACTTTGCTTTTCGGTTTCAGGGAAGCTCCCAACAGTCACTTCTATAGGGCCCTTTCCTTAAACTCTCCGGTTACATCCACATTCGAAGGGCTTGGCCAGGATAAGAAATTGTCCTGAATAGTAAATTGCGGCTGCTTCTCTGCCACTTTGAGAATAAACAAAAATAAACAATAGTCTCCCTTCTTCCCTTTTCTCTCTTCGAACCCCTGCTGTTTTAAAGAGCTGCTTGATTAATTAGAGATAATGGTATGGACAGCAACATTGATGTTTCCGAATCCCCTCTATAAGTTTCTGTTTAAAATAGAATTTTGGAATGTTTACTTGTATGGTTATTACAGGTAACCGACTTCAGGTTACTCCATCTAAAAGTGTCATGTTCTAAAACTAAGGAGCATTTTTCTTTGGAAACAATTTACTTTTGTGCAACGTCTGTTCTCAAAAGACAAAAGTCAAGGGAAAGTGAAGACATAAAATAGAAAGAAAAGTCTATAGCTTTCGATTCAAGGGAATAAGAGAAGACCTATTTAAACAAGAACAAAAGCAGCTAACTTTTTTATATAGCCCATTAGGTTTGTAAAGTGTTTTCCATGTTATTTAATTTTATCTTTATGTAACATCCTGATTTAGGACAATAGCTATTCCAATTGCTTTCATTTAATGACCGATCTGAGTCCACTATTTGATGGCCCTTCTCTCTACCTCCCTTCTTTGCCCCTTCCCAACATCCCTGCTCCCTCTGAATGAAAGGTGGGGGCTGTAAGTGCAGCTGTCACCATCTTGTCATAATAGGAATTCTTAATTCACAAATCACATGACCACATCATGCTAGACAACCCTAAGAATAAGAAAAATGATGGTACTGATAACATTTTAGGAATAATGAAACATCATTGGAAAGAGGTGTTCTGGGGTTTCTGTGAACTTGTGCTGAGCTTGGAGGACTAAATCCAAGCTGAAATTTGAAACCCAGTTTTGCCATTTACTGCATTCCTGGACCTAGTTAAATCATTTAAGTTCTGGGGCCTTGATTTCTTCATCTCTGAAATGAAGGGATTGGTTTAGATAATCTTTAAAATTCTAGATCGGTTCTAGATTTGTGCTTTTATATAATAGAAAGTTGGCCTTGTAGACAGGAGGTGTTGGATTCAAGTTCTTCCCCCCACCCCTCCCACTCCTTTACCCCCCTTTCAAATATAATAGGTTTATATAAGTCCCCATAGATAAGTGACAATCTCTCAGTGCCCTAAGCAATTCTTTCTTTATTTATTTATTATAGCTTTTTATTGACAGAACAGATCCACGGGTAATTTTTTACAAAATTGTCCCTTGCACTCACTTTTGTTCCAACTTTTCCCTTCCCTCCCTCCACTTCCTCCCCTAGATGGCAGGCAGTCTCATACATGTTAAACATGTTAAAAGTATATCTTAGATACAATATATGTGTCCAGATCCGCACAGTTCTCTTGTTGAATAAGAAAAATTGGATTCAGAAGGTAAAAAAAACAAAAATGCAAGTAGTCCACATTCATTTCCCAGTGTTCCTTCTCTGGGTGTAGCTGATTCTGTCCATCATTGATCAATTGGAATTGAATTGGATCTTCTCTTTGTCGAAGATATTCACTTCCATCAGAATGCATCCTCACACAGTATTGTTGAAGTATATAATGATCTTCTGGTTCTGCTCATTTCACTCAGCATCAGTTGATGTAAGTCTCTCTAATCCTCTCTGTATTCATCCTGCTGGTCATTTCTTACAGAACAATTATATTCCATAACATTCATATACCATAATTTACCCAACCATTCTCCAATTAATGGGCATCCATTTCATTTCCAATTTCTAGCCACTACAATAAGGGCTGCCACAAACATTTTGACACTTACAGGTCCCTTTCCTTCTTTAAGATCTCTTTGGGATATAAGCCCAGTAGTAACACTGATGGATCAAAGGGTATGCACAGTTTGATAACTTTTTGAGCATAGTTCCAAAGTGCTCTCCAGAATGGCTGGATCCATTCAGCAATCTAAGCAATTCTTTATATTTCATATCTAGCTCACACATCTTCATAGTTTGGGCACATATTTAGACCAAAACACAAGTCAACCACCAATTCCCCTAGACTTTGTCAACAATGACTTCTTTTGAAAAAGGGTGGCTGTAAAATATTTCTTTACCTTTATGTTTCTGATTTTTGAGGCCAAAATGTTTGTTCTTTTTTTTTTGGGGGGGGGGGAAGAGGGAACAGGGAAGGGAGACAACTAGCTAAAATACTCTCTCATCCTCTCATCCTATAGGTTCTATTAGAAATAATAGGAAATATTTAACAATAATAAGAAAGTATGTTACAAGAGGAACAAGCTTAAGGAATGTATATACTAAAAGGGACTTAGTGTATCAAACCAGCTTCAGTCCAGGGGAAGCTGGGTTCAATTCCTGCTTCTGACAAACACTAGCTCTGTAACTCTGGGCAAATAACTTTTCTTTCTCAGTGCCTCTAAACAGTCATCCAAGATTATGTTTAGGAGAAGGAAATGGCAAACCACTGCAGTTATCTTTGTTAAGAAAATCCTAAATGGGGTCACAAAGAATTGACTGACTGAAATGACTGAACAATAATTTAGGAACTGCAATGGTAGAAGGAGTTTCCATACTGGGAGTTCTATATGCTAATAAAATCATAGCCATAACTCTAGTGCAAGAAGAGCTCCAAGAGGGAGGGAGGGAGGGAAAGGGGATGGAGAAGAGAAGAGAAGAAAGGAGAAGAATGGAGAGAAGAGAGGAGAGAAGAGGAGAGATAAGACACAGGGACACAAAAAAAGTAATAGACACACAGATAAGGAGAAACAGAGACAAAGAGACAGAGACAGAGACAGAAAGAGCCAGACAATTTAGATCAATGGTTCTCAAACATTTTTTTCCTCAGTTTCTTTATACTATTGAAATTATTCAGGATCTGTCCAAAAAGTTTTTTGTTTATGTAGGTTATACTTATAGACATTTACCATATTAGAAAGAAAAATGAATTTTGGGTTTATAGATCTTCTGAAAGGGTTTCAGAGATGTTGCAAGATTCTCTGGACTATATTTTTGAGAACCACTGCTTTAAACATTTCTCTAAGACTATATAGAGAATATGTTAATCCATATTAGTAGAATATTCACTCTCATTCTGGGAGTTCTCTGTCCCAATAACATCACAAGTCTAGTCCCTATCTATCCCTTTTGTGCATATTTATTTATATGTACTTTTTCTCTATTCTGGCAGGGAGATGGTGCAATGGATAAAACTCTGGGCCTGGAGTCAGGAAAATCTGAATTCAAATCTAGCCTCAGACATTTATTAACTGCTGTATGAACCTGGACAAGTCATTTAACCTCTGTATAACTCAATTTTCTCCATTTGTAAAATGAGGATAATAATCATTTCTCCATCTCAGGATTGTTGTAGGGATCAAATGAGATATTTGTAAAATGTGTAGCATAGTGCCTGGCATATAGCAGATATTAAATAATGCTTATTCACTCCCTTTCTGCTAGATGTAATGAACAATTTCATTTTCTCTGTGCCAAACATTGTCTAGCCCATAATAAGGCAATTAATGAATGATTATTGAATGATTGATACATATATGCATATATGTATAACTATTTAAATGCTATCATTTTTCATATTCAAGCTATAAAAATAATTTGAACTTTGCACATTAATTGTATGGCAATTTTGTCTAATCTCCTGATATAATTAGTAATGTTAACTATGTCCACAGGTGGTTCAAATTTCAAGTTTGGATCTCTTAACAATGTACTTGGGGAGCAGCTAGGTGGTGCAATGGATAGAGCACCAGCCCTGAAGTCTGGAGGACTTGAATTCAAATCTGCTCTCAGACACTTAACACATCGTAGCTGTGTGATCCTGGGCAAATCACTTAACCTCAATTGCCTCTGGAAAAAAAACAACAACGTACTTGGGCACCAACTCAAGTCCATAGTTCCCAGGTCCTCCTACATACATTTCTCTATTGCTTTGTCCATAGAACTGAAATTGATCTTTGAAAGAGAAATACTTTTGGAAAAGATAGGCTATAAGAAAAAAAAAAAAAAAAGACTGAGGCTAAACACTACATATAAAGGCCCTCAAAGCAAATAGAGGTTACTATAAGCAATATATAAACTGACCCAGGTAGAAAAGCAAGTCAAGAGTCTTGCTCTCCTGAATTGATGTGACAAAGTCAAATGCATGTCCTTAAGATATGCAGAAAATGTGTTTAGTTAGATTATAAATAGTGTGCACTAAGCACACTTTTAAAGGAGAAAAATATCACCCTAAAACTGGGACTCTCTTAGCCTTGAGAGTGTTAGAAATTATTTTGAGTGATAAAGGACAGATAAAGCATTATCTGCCTTAATTCATACTGCATCATCCAAATAACTTAAGGAATTTAAGATCGAGTACAAACCTTCTCCTTTGAATGTAATTGCATGCAGATTTAAAAAAAAAATCATTATCACAGAGGCTCTTGACCCTGTTTTGACTACTATTTCTTTTGATAATTTCAGTTAGTTTAAATTAAAATTCAGTCCTTTTAAAATTCCTGAGCAGACTTTTTTTTTATTTGTTTTAATTTCATCTGTCCAGATTTTCATCTTGGAGTCCTGGAGGACATCGAATTAGCAAATGGACAGGCAAATCTCTCATTGGCATGGGCATCACGTTGTCTTGGAAGAAAATACCTGCTAGTTATTTGGCATCTGGCATGAGAGAGTTCCCTCATTTAAAAAAAAAAGAGAGAGAATTTTGTTATGCCAAAGGATATACACTAAGGGCAATTTAAATATTTATTTACCCACTTTAATATAATCAACACATTTCCATTAAAAACCAGCAGGAAATATAAATGAACTTGTAACATTAAGTCACTTTGTGCTCATCAGGCAATAATATGTATGAGCAATAACCTTCAGGAGCAAATAAGTGCTAAGGAGAAAATCAATGTTATAGCCCTTGCATTAGAAAACATTAGTCAAAGCAGAATTAAATGGATTCATAGCCAGATGTTTGAATATCAGAATGATAGGATCATAGATTTAGAACTGGAAAGGACCTTAGGTTCCACAGAGTTCACTTTTCTCTTTTTTCAGATGAAAAAAAAGAATATGAAAGATTAAGTGACTTGTCTTAGGTCATAACAGTAAGTATGTGAGGCAAAATCTGAACCCAGGTCTTCCTAATTCCAAATCCAGTTCATCAGCCATTACATCATGACATGAGAACAGTTTGTTCCAATGGCCACGAAGGAGGCTTATGTAGGCACCATGGAGCGCATAGAATTTGGTAAGTCATGGAAGATACCATGGTCATCCCCATCATCCTAGGCCATTACCAGTCTTGCCACTAGAAGAAAGAATAATGCTGATGATTTTATGCAACTTTTTCTCACTTAAATCCAATTTACTCATGAGTCAAGACATCACACTGTGATGTCATTGGTCCTGTTTGAAAACAAAGGTCAGACAGCAACACTATGATGCCTGTTAAAATATGAGAGGTGACTCTAAATTGTTAAAAATTCTTTCAAATTTCTTTTCATTTGTTTTTAAATAAAGATATCAACATTTTTGTTACAGAAAACTGAATATTGAATAAATCAAATACACTTTCACTTGTTATAAGGGTTTGCTGGCGTCATTGAAAATTGCCAGTTATTATGAAAATTCTAGGTAGGCTCATAAACTATTTTCCATGAATAGTTGCTTGTCATTTTTAAGACTTACAGTGGGAAGTCTGCTTTCCTATTTAAGAATGTTTTTACCTTGTGCTTAATAAATGTCTGTCGAATTCTGGGATCATGTCTGCTTAAGTCAGACACTACACAGAAACAGCAATTATTCTTCAGAGAGGTCATTTTCTTCTCCACCCAAAGAACAGGCCTGTCCATATAGAATAAAGTCAGACTTTAAAATATACAGGGTAGTAAGTTCAAGATCTTTTTCTTTGATCCAAGTCCCTACCCTCACCATTTATGAATGCCTTAAAAAAGATACAAATATTTAATAGCTTTTAAAGAGTATAGATTACTTAGTATAATACTCCTCATTTTCCAATTGAGGAAACAGATCAGGATGGGGTTTTCTTCCTCTATGCCTTCTTCAATAGTCTTTATGTCTTCCAAGGGATTTTTAATCTTAATATCCTCAGATTTTTTTTTCTCAGTTCTAAATCTGGAAGGCACCTCAGAAGTCTTCTTGCCCACCCATTTTATTTTATGAGAAAACTGAGGTCTGTTGAGGCTAAATAAGCTGCCCAAAGTAACATAATTAAGAATGGCAAAGCTGGTATTTAAACCGGGGACCCCAATCTCAAATTCAACTCTCTTTTTTAATGGTATCACACTGATATGTTCATCTTTTTGTACAAAAAAAAAAAAAAAAAAAAAAAAAAAAAAAAGCATACCTTAAATGAGTCCCTACCTTAAACAAAGCCCAGTTTTGGCAATTGAGCATTACATAGAATTGGGAAGGATACAAAAGAATTCCCTTGACATGTGATTTTAACTATATAGTAAAACCCAGGTAAGAAATCTCTCTTCACCATGGCAGGTCAGAACTTAATTTAGTCTTAAGAGGGGAACCTAGAGCAGTGGTGTCAAATTAGTGGGATCACTAATCTCTACCTAGAGTGTGTACCTGCTGGTGGATATTGACTTAGTTTTTAAATGGAATACTTTCTGTTTTATTGTACTTTTACTTGTTTTGTGAACATTTCTCAATTACATTTTAACCTGGTTTGGTTCATACTAAGTGGGCTTCAGGTCAAACTGAGAGATTAAGTACCTTGCCCAGGGATCATACAAACAGTATTTATCACAAGCTAGATAACAAGAAAGTTGTCTAGAACACTGAGAAATTAAATAAATCTCTAAGACAATTTGGGTCACTTGGGAAACTTGAACCCAGATCTCTGAGGTCAGTTCTCTCTTTTCGTTATACAAGCTGACACTCATAGTAGATATCAAAGCTAATAAAAATCTACAGTTCAGTTCTTTCACATTTACAACAAAGAATTCTGGAAAAAGGAAACTGAAATGTTTCTTTCATACTCATCTCAGGTTCACATGTTATATAGCTATTAGCATCCAGCTCCATTCTGTTTCTCAAGGACATATAGCTCAGTAGTTATTACTATGAATCCCAGAGCTAAATGTGCTTTTATTTACATGGGTAGCATATATCAGAAATGAAGCCACATCTTATTCTTTATGCCGAATCTGGGCATACAGTAGTATTTGTTTGCACTTTGCCAAAACTGAGGTTTAACTCAATTTTTAGATTACTTAAAATAATTTTCCCTCTACTCCTTTGTAGGCCTTTGAACCTTTTTAGCTATTCTCTGTTTATTTTTTCCCTCATGTTAGACTCTACACTTGAAGAACAGAAGTTCTGTGAGCTCTTTTTTTATTGAATTTTTTCTTAGATTGCTTTAATTTCCCAAGATATTCATTCCTCTCCCTTTGAAAGAACCACCCACTTTTTTTTTATTATAGCTTTTTATTTACAAGATATATGCAAAGGTAATTTTTCAGCATTGACAGTTGCAAAACCTTTTGTTCCAATTTTTCCCCTCCTTGCCCCCTCCCCCCTCCCCCAGATGGCAGGTTGACCAATATATGTTAAACATGTTAAAGTATAAGTTAAATACAATATATGTATACTTGTCAAAGCAGTTATTTTGCTGCAAAAAAGAATCGAATTTTGAAACCTATGAAGGAAATCAAAAATTCAGGGGGACAAATAGAAGGATTGGGAATTCTATGTAGTGGTTGGTATTAATTTCCCAGAGTTCTTTCACTGGATGTAGCTGGTTCAATTCATTACTGCTCTGTTGGAACTGATTTGGTTCATCTCATTGTTGGAGAGGGCCGTGTCCATCAGAATTGATCGTCATATAGTATTGTTGTTGAATTATATAATGATCTCCTGGTCCTGCTCATTTCACTCAGCATCAGATCATGTAAGTTTCTCTGGGCCTTTCTGAAATCATCCTGCTGGTCATTTCTTAGAGAACAATAATATTCCATAACATTCATATACCACAATTCATTTAGCCATTCTCCAACTGATGGGCATCTACTCAGTTTCCAGTTTCGGGCCACTACAAAAAGGGCTGCCACACAAACATTTTGGCATACAGGTCCCTTTCCCTTCTTTAAGATCTCACTATTGTATCAAAGGGTATGCACAGTTTGATAACTTTTTGAGCCTAGTTCCAAATCACTCTCCAGAATGGCTGGATATATTCACAATTCCACCAAAAATGCATCAGCATCCCAGTTTTCCTGCATTCCTTCCAACATTCAGCATTATCTTTTCCTGTCATCCTAGACAATCTGACAGGTGAAGTGGTATGTCAGAGTGGTCTTAATTTGCATTTCTCTGATTAATAATGACGTGGAGCATCTTTTCATATGGCTAGACATTGTTTCTATTTCTTTAATCAAAAATTGTTTGTTCATAAAACCTTTGACCATTTATCAATTGGAGAATGGCTTGATTTCTTATAAATTAAAGTCAATTCTTTATATATTTTAGAAATGAGGCCTTTATCAGAATTTTGACTGTAAAAATGTTTTCCCAGTTTATTGCTTCCCTTCTAATCTTGTCTGCATTAGATTTATTTGTACAAAAACTTTTCAATTTGATATAATCAAAATTTTCTACTTTGTGATCAATAATGATCTTTAGTTCTTCTTTGGTCATAAATTCCTTCCTCTTCCACAGGTCTGAGAGATAAACTATCCTATGTATCTTTAAAGAATGTTTTAAAAAAGAAAAAAAAAAAACAGCCAAATTAATGACTTCATTCAACTACATGAAGCATCATATGCAGCATTATATGCCCTGTGTAAGAAGGGAGGAATCTAGCCTTAATCACTGATTGGGCATTATCTCAGTCAAACCTGAGATCTGTTAAAGATCTTAGCTTAAAAGGGTTTTAAAAGATATCTCATTGCATCCAGGGCTATCTCCAGCAGTCCTGATCAATATCTTGCCACTGGATCTAGATGGCTCTGGAGAAGAAAGTGAGTAACTCTACACTGTCCTCCCTCACTTATATCCAGTTCATTGCATATCCCAGCATTAGGATATCATAGTCCTTTTCAAGAATGAAGGTCAAATAAGAAGAAGGGAGGGAGGTACCTTTTCTTTTATCTTTTTGGGAGACCAAGTTTAATTAACATAATCAAATTATACATATTATATGTATATATGTGTGTACACAATATATAAATATGCATATATTATATCTAATTATATGTATGTTTGTGTGTGCATATGTATATATACATGTATATGTGTGTACATATATACAAATAATGTAATTTCACTGCATTCAGTTTGATTTATTATTACTGTTGTTGTTGTTTTCATTTACACTGTAATAGTCATCATGTGCATTGTTTTTCCAATTTCCTTTGCATCAGTTTGTGTAACTCTTCCAATAACCTTTCTATCTTCCTCATATTTATCATTTCTTTCAGCACTGTCATCAGTGAGCAGTTCTATCCCACAATCGTTTTCTATGTGAAATTCACCACTATTACAAATACAGAATTTATGTAGAACCCCATACTTTCACTCAAAGATTATGTTTAGAGTCATCTAAATGGCACAGTGGATAGAGACTGAAATTGGAATCAGAAAGATCTGAGTTTAGACTCAAGAGCTAGGTGTATGACCCTGAGCAAGTCAGATATACTTCATTTACTTCAGTATCCTCATCAGCAAAATAGAGATATTAGTAGCACCTGCCTTGCAAGGGTTGTAAGAATCAAATGAAATAATATTTATAAAACATTTAGCACACTAGCTAGCACATAATTGATGCTATATAAATCTTAGAGGGAACAAAATGAAAGTGAAAATAATTTTTAGATTGGAGACTAAGGACCTAGGTTTTAAATATCATTTCTCAAACTTAAGCTTTGAGACTTGGGGCAAATCATTCAGATTTTCAGAGAATCATTTTTTTGTTATGTACTTGCACCTTTATAAAAATACATAATGCTACTTACTTATTAGGGTTATAAGTCATCTAACTCTTAAAACACTTTATTCTTGCAAATAATTTTTGTTGTTCTTTTTCCATAAATAAATTACAATGAATTAAGTTATCTGAATATTTAGCAAACATAGTGATAAGAGCACTGGATCATAAAGTCAGAGGATGCCAATTTCAGTCTCAAATCTACCATTTACAACCTGAATAATTTTGGACAATTTACTTATATTCTCTGAGCTATTAAATCTTGAATCTTCATCTATAGTGAAGGGATTGATCTCTCTAACCTTAAGGGTCTCTTTTTTCTTTATGAGCCTACTCATTGGAAAGAATCATAAGGAATGAAATTAAATTGTGGATCTGAAACCACCTATGGAACCATGGGAAAATTATTAACATTCTTAGGTCACACATTAAATGCTCTTGGATAGGCCCAGCGAATATAATCAAGTTGACAATACTCCCTAAACTAATCTATTTATTTAGTGCTATACCAATCAGACTCCCAAGAAACTATTTTAATGACCTAGAAAAAATAACAACAGAATTCATATGAAACAACAAAGGGTCGAGAATTTCAAGGGAACTAATGAAAAAAAAGTCAGATGAAGGTGGTCTAACTGTACCTGATCTAGAATTATATTATAAAGCAACAGCCACCAAAATCATTTGGTATTGGCTAAGAAATAGATTAGTTGATCAGTGGCATAGGTTAGGTTCACAGGGCAAGATAGTGAATAAAAATAGCAATCTAATGTTTGACAAACTCAAAGATCCCAACTTTTGGGATAAGAATTCATCATTTGACAAAAACTGCTGGGAAAACTGGAAATTAGTATGGCAGAAACTAGGCATGGACCCACATTTAACACCACATACTAAGATAAGATCAAAATGGGTCCATGATTTAGGCATAAAGAACGAAATGATAAATAAATTGGAGGAACATGGGATGGTTTACCTATCAGACTTGTGGAGGAGGAAGGAGTTTGTGTCCAAGGGAGAACTAGAGACCATTATTGATCACAAAATAGAACATTTTGATTACACCAAATTAAAAAGTTTCTGCACAAACAAAACTAATGCAAACAAGATTAGAAGGGAAGTAACAAATTGGGAAAACATTTTTACAGTTAAATGTTCTGATAAAGGCCTCATCTCCAAAATATACAGAGAATTGACTTTAATTTATAAGAAATCAAGTCATTCTCCAATTGATAAATGGTCAAAGGATATGAACAGACAATTTTCAGATGATGAAATTGAAACTATTTCCATTCATATGAAAGAGTGTTCCAAATCACTATTGATCAGAGAAATGCAAATTAAGACAACTCTGAGATATCATTACACACCTGTCAGATTGGCTAAGATGACAGGAACAAATAATGATGAATGTTGGAGGGGATGTGGGAAAAATGGGACACTAATACATTGTTGATGGAGTTGTGAAAGAATCCAACCATTCTGGAGAGCAATCTGGAATTATGCCCCAAAAGTTATCAAAATGTGTATACCCATTGACCCAGCAGGGCTACTCCTGGGCTTATATCCCAAGGAAATACTAAAGAAGGGAAAGGGACCTGTATGTGCCAAAATGTTTGTGGCAGCCTTTTTTGTAGTGGCTAGAAGCTGGAAGATGAATGGATGTCCATCAATTGGAGAATGGTTGGGTAAATTATGGTATATGAATGTTATGGAATATTATTGTTCTGTAAGAAATGACCAACAGGAGGAATACAGAGAGGCTTGGAGAGACTTACATCAACTGATGCTAAGTGAAACGAGCAGAACCAGAAGATCATTATACACTTCAACAATGATATTGTATGAGAATGTATTCTGATGGAAGTGGATATCTTCAATATAGAGAAGAGCTAATCCAATTCCAATTGATCAATGATGGACATAATCAGCTACATCCAGAAAAGGAACACTGGGAAATGAGTATAAACTGTGATCACTGTTTTGTTTTGTTTTGTTTTGTTTTTCTTCCCAGATTATTTTTAGCTTCTGAATCCAATCCTTCCTTTGCAACAACAATAACAACAACAAAATTTGGTTCTGCACACATATATTGTACCAGGATATATTATAAGATATTTAATATGTATGGGAATGCCTGCCATCTAGGGGAGGGGGGTGGAGGGAAGGAGAGGAAAAATTCGAAACAGAAGGGAGTACAACGGATAATGTTGTAAAAAAAAATTACCTATGAATATGTACTGTCAAAGAAAATGTTATACTTATAAAAATTAATAAAAAATTAAAAAACAAAGCAAACAAACAAACAAACAAAAAAACCAAAAGCAATTAAAAAAAAAAAAACATTCTTAGGTCACAGTTTTCCAGGGCTATCTCCAATTATCCTTATCTACATCTGGTTACTGGACCCTAGCTCTGGAGGAGAAAGTGATGATGATGACTTGGCACAGCCCACCCTCACTTAATATCCAATTCATTTTCATGGCCCTCTTTGAGAATGAAGGACAAACAACAAGATGACTAGATGAGGACCTTCTACCTCTAAATTTATTATGCTACAATTTAACCTCAAGCAAGACAAAAGTGAAAGGACTGACGAAGTCTATTCTCTTTTTTCTTCTTCCAAAATATAGAGTGTGTATGTATACATGTAATATAGATAAAATACATGTGTAGGTATATTTTATGTATGTGTAATATATTTTATATTATGCATAGATATAAAATATATTTTATACAGCGTGAATTTAAATATATAAAATATATGCAAACATACTTTAGAAGAGGAAAAAAGGGAATACTTTATGTGTGTGTGTATATATATATATATATGTAGTTTGTCAATTGCAAACAAAGTTTGTATTTATTTTTATATAGGACTTAATATATTACACAGCAATTTTCTCATAACAATCCTATGACATATATAGGAAAAGAGTAATAATTCTTATTTTATAGGCAAGGAAACAGAAGTTTACAGAGCAGAAAGGATGACCATAGAACAAGTATCTGGCAAAGGCAGACAGATGATCCAGGTCTTCTCCCTCAGAGCCCAATGTTCTTTGGATGATGGTCCTAATTGCCTTGAGCTGGGCTTTTGCTATTGTGGCAACTCTCCCTATGTTGGAGAATTGTGGAGTACCATGTTATTTTCATCAGGTTTGTTCCTTTCAAACAGCATGCCCCCAGAGGACAAACTATAATTGTTTGATTACTGTTATAAATAACAAATAATAACATATACACACACACACACACACACACACACATATATATATTAAGATTGGAAAAGCAGTTTACTAGAGGTTCTATCTTCATTTTACACATAAGGAAACTGAGTCTCATAGTTAAGTGATTGGCTCAGGAGTTACATAACTAGCAAATGTGTAGACATAATTTAAACTTGGTTCTTCCTGAAATATCAGTAAGTAAAGGAGATAAAAAAAATCACATTTAGACGTTCTCATTAGAACCTAAAATGCTGAAATGGTTTGTGCATGGTGTGTGTGTGTGTCTGTGTGTGTGTCTGTGTCTGTGTGTGTGTGTGAGAGAGAGACAGTGATGGAGAGAGGGAAGGAGGGAGGAAGGGAGGGAGAAAGAGGGAGAAGAGATAGATTTTAGAAGCTACTTCATACTGGTTGCTTTTTGTCAGCTTAACTAAAGAATGAAGGCAGTCCCAGCAGTGTGCACACTGCCCAATAATCTAGTCGGCCAAGACCATTGACATAAATTTAGCCTAAGTAGGTACTAGCTCATTTTTAAATAAAAGAAATAAGCTAAAAACCACTACCCAATAATCCTCGTTCTTACTTAATATCTTCCTGCTGTGGCACAGAAATCCAAGTACAAGAGAAGGCTAGAAAATAGAGTAAGAAGAATCAAATGTGTGTACTTCAGTAACTGAAGTATAATGATTACCCTTTTTAAGTTTAGGACAAACTGTAACTAAAATTTAAAATAAAAGAAAAATTAAATGTTGGTTACTTGTTAATTGTGAGCAAGGAAAAAAAAATCAGTAAATGTATGTGTTCTCTCTACTGGCCTGAGTTTTATTGCAACAATAGTATTTGAAATATATATACAATTCTATGAAAAAATTCAAAAGCATTATCTACTATGGCTCCCATTTTCTTTCATTTTTCTTCATAATCTATTGTAAATGTGTTGCTTCTTCTTTAAGAAAATATTTATAATATGTTTAAATCTTCTGAATGAATCTTCATATTGGCAACTGATGGTGCAGTAGAAATGAAGTCTTGAATCCTCAAGTTTAAATCTAGCTTCAAATACTTAACTAGGTGTATGTCCCTGCAATAGTCACTTGATCTGCTGTTTGTCTGTTCGTCTATAAAATCAAGATAATAATAATAATAATGCCTAACTTCCAGAATTATTGTGAAGATCAAATGAGATAAACTATAAACCTTAAAGTGCTATATAATTGCTGCCACCACCACTATCATTATCATCATCATCTAGAGGCAATCATAGTACAATGAATGCATAGAGAGTTACCTTGAATTCAGAAAGATCTAGATTAAAAGTCTGCCCTTGACACATACTAGCTGTAGGACTCTGGGTGAATCACTTACCTTCTCAAAGATCAAAGAATTCTCTAAGTCTCTCAGATGCAGCTCATCCACCAAAGCCTTTTCCTCTAAACAGGTGGTCCAAATCATCATATACTTAATTCTTCCTAAAAAGGAAGAACACCCAGATTCAGAGTAAGACTAATTTTCCTCCAACCACTAGAGATAAATATATTCTTTGCTGATCCTAATAAATAAGAAAGAGACAAGCTCTACTTTTTTTCCTTTGTGCTTAGAACTAGAGAAGGAAGCAAGGATATGTCAAAGGCTGGGTGATTCTGGTGGGACAGTTGTTGCACTACATGCTCTGCCCCTACTGTGTGGATCTGTGTGGGTATGTTGTTGTTTCTAATATATTAAAAGGAAATTACATTGCCAGTCATAGTAAGGACACCTTGTTCCTATCATTCAAGACTATAGAATAATGATTAATTAATAAACATGTCTACTTACAGGTAGGAAATCTCATAGTGTTCCTCAATAGGATGTCATAAGGGATATCTTAACTGATAAAATGGAGTTAGATTGATAAACATACTTGATTTCCTACCCTGAGGAAAAGGCAGATGGAAGCCAGATTTCAAAGTCAATTGCTCAGAATGGTCTTCAGAGAAGGAAAGTGAACTAGCCTTAGTCAATCCTCACAGACCAGTAACTCAAGGTAGAAAGGGTTGACATGATACCATGAGAGTATTGTGAATCAGGGAAAGTCCCAGACACTGGGAGAGTAAAATCTTTTGCCAGGAAAATGAAAGTGAAATAGCAGGAGGTCTGTGGTGTCCTGTAGATTCTGTTTTCTCAGAAGGCAGTCCCTAGGCTAGTGATTTCTTCTTCTTTTTCTGCCTTTCCTTTTCTGGGAGAGTTGCAGCTGTTCCCCAATCTCTTTTTCTTAAAAGTTTGGTTGTTTTCCATTTCACACATGTTTTAGAGCTGTTTTGTTTTCCTAATATAAATGTCAATAATCATTGAATTACTGATATTCTTGTCCAAATGCTGCAAGAAAAAGGCGAGGGAATGCCCAAAGAGGGAGGAAGAGAGAAAGGGAGTGCAAAGAGAGGAATCGATAAGGGTATGGTGGGGTGGGATTAAATTGAGAAAGAGAGACCCAAAGAGAGGCGGACAGAGAAACAGAGTAAAAACAAAAAAGATGATGGAGAGATAGACTGAAAAAGAGAGAAGGAAGAAGAGAGAGAAAGATAAGTTAGAAGGTAAAGAGAGAGAGAGAAGGAAGGAAGACAGAGAGAGTGGAGAGTCAGAGAGACAGAGAGACAAAGAGATAGAGAGAGACAGAAAAAATTTACAACTACTAGGATATTTCTTTCTTAGAAGGGTGTCTGAGAACTGAACAATAAAGAATTATTGATTCACATTTATAACTTCACAGAGCAGGGAGAGAAGCTTAGACTCACATTTTCCTAATCAATGAGTTGTAGCTTTTATTATGGAAGACTATCACTGGTATTAGAAATGAAGCTTTGCTGCTATTTCTCATTTTTTCCTTTCCAAATGACTGTTTGAACAGAAGATCAAGTTGCACTTGAAGTTCAGTGAGGGGGTTGAGTAGAGAAAAGTTCATGTGTGATGAGGATGACTGAAAAAAAAAAATGGCACCATCCTCAGGAGTGAAAGCCAGATGGAGAGAAATGAATAAGTAGCAGCATAATGATACTGGTTCCCACACCACTGCTAGACCTATACCAAGTGCAATTTAAAGAGATAATCTTGGAAAGGGAGTAAAGAGACACTCCTCCTATATATTCGTAGCTAAAAGATTTCTCAGGGTGATCATACTTTCTTGGTTTGGCTGGGACCATCTTCATTTTTAATCATCTATGTTGGGCAAATAGGTTTTCAAAAATATCCCAGAAAAGATAAGTTCAATTGCAGTGATTTTTATAACGTTGCTTAATTTGGAATAAATATATAACAAAATACCATTAATTAGCATCTTAAAACTTGGAAATTTTGATTGTTAAGAATGGAACTTAGATGAAGCTCATCTTTACATCATTTATGAGTAAAAGTTTTACTAAATCAATGATGGAGAAAAAAGTTTCAAGACAATATTCAGTTTACTTAAGGAATAAGACAATTTTCAAGTATAGTGAAGTTGGTTTGCATTATGCCATGAAGAAACATCAGGAAATGAATTTATAATAAGCTGAGTAAATCTGGGCACTTCCAGGTAAACATTTGAAAAGAACTGATCATATGGATGATGAAGCAATACTTTGTAAATTCTCTTGGTCCAAATTCCAGTGATAGATGAAGCAAAGGGAAGTGATATATCAATTGTCTGACATATATATCAGACATTGGATATTGATCTCAAAATGACGTGATTTTTATCACTTTGCTTCTTCTGCTCTCTAGATGTCATCATATAAATCTGGGACTTCCTCTGAAGGATACGTATATATTGTAAGAGGCTGGAGCTCTTGAGTCAATGCTCTGGGGTCAGACAATGGAGCGCTTGAGGCTAATTACTGACTGGACAATACTCTATAAGAATATGCTTGGAAAATGGCCATCCCATTATCCTGTGCTGCCCAATCATTTGGTGTATACAGAGAATGGTGGGAGGAACTAGGAAGTGCAGTGAGACTAGTGAGGGTCACTTCTGTGAGAGAGATGAAGCGGTGAGGTTGCAGAGATCCTACCTGTCGATTCTCTTCATTTCTATCACTAAAGACCTAGAATAAAGACTTTTGCTTATCCTGACTCTGGCTGATTCTAAGGCATCCAGGGTGCTAGCTTGGTCACCACAATATATAATACTTATATCAAATAGCTTATCAGATTTCTCACTCTACCCCCCCCCCCCATATAGCAGTGAGTACATGGATAAGCACATATCCTATTTACATAAGCTTAAGACTGGATCTCAGAATCCTGGCTGCCATCTAAAAATTGAGTTTTCTTTCATGAATAGGTGACAACATTGATCTCATGATGGATGTGTCCCAGCTTTGAAATGAAATGAAAAGAAAAATAAATTCAAGAAGTGAATTTATTATATGAATTTCTTTTGTGAGCTGGCCTTCTAAGTGTAAGGTCCTAAGTGAGTTGGTCAGTCAGCATACATTTATTAAGTTGTTGTTCATCCTTCATTTTCAAAGAGGATCAGTGACACCATGGGATGATGTCTTGATCTGCAAGTGAATCGGATATAAGTAACCATCATTTTCACTCTCCCTTTCAAAATTATTGAAATCCATTGGCAAGGCAAAAGTCAAGATGACTGGCCATGGCCTGGGATATAGTAGATGATCTTGGCATCCAAGATGCCTGACAAAGTTCTTAGTTCTCCATAAGGCATGCTTCAGCCACCTTCATGAATGTTGAAACAAGTTGTTCTCATCCAATCATCCATCTATTCCAAAATCCATATGGATTGAGATAGATATCTTCCTAACTCACCATCTACTTTGAAGCCCATTGATTACCTGCTTACTATGTACCAGGCACTTTGCTAAGTACTGCACATTCACAGAAAGGTAAAACATAACTTCTTTTTAGGAATTCAGAATCTAAGAGAATGGAATATGAAAATAATTATGTATAAATAAGTTATATATTGGATAAATCATAAATAATCAATAGAGGGAAGGCATTCAAATTAAAAGGGATTGAGGAATGATTCTTATAAAAAGTGGAATTTTAGCTGGGATTTAAAAGAAACTAAGGAAAGAATATAGTGTAGTCCAGGCATGGAGAACAGCCAGGAAAAAATGCCTGGAGTCAGAAGATGGAATATCTTACTCAAGGAGAATTAAGGAGACTGAATCACCAAGTACATTTGGCATGATGAAAAGACTGGAAAAGTTGGGATGGCAGGTTATGATGAGTTTTTAATGACAAATAAAGGAGCATTCATTGGGTAGGGCTAACTGATTGCAAGGGAAGTTTTTCATTAGACAATATGACTATCACAAGAGCATGAGCAAGAGCATGATTTAACATGGATTGGCAGAAAACATGAACCAAAAATCATTTTCAGAGTGCAGAACCAAGGTAAAATGTCAAAATGCTATTCAACTGAATCATAAATTTCTTTTCATTCTCATACTTATGATTCTACTTTCTGGCAGATTTTAATAGTTGCTATAAATTATAAATTACTGATTGCTTAATTGTTATTTATATATTCTGTGCATTTTTATGTCTCTTAACATTTCTTTTATGTTTTGGAAATTAATAGCCAGTCTTGTATTGTTTAAGAGCAAGTACATAACATATTGAACACTGATTCCCTTTGTACAATGAGCACTTTTTTGTTCCCGACTTTGGAGAATATGGCCAAACACCTAAACCTTAATCAGTACTTTATTTGGCTGAAGTTAAATTGGAGAGAAAGGAACCTAACCTCTTGTTCGTGTTCAGTACTAAAGAACCCTTTAGTAGGGAAGGAAAAGGGCACGGCATCACAGACCTGTAGCACTTATACAATCAAGAAATATGCTAATTAAAATTTGTTCTTATCTATTTAATAAAAGACCTCTAAATCATTCTATAAGATGGATATTTTATAAATTCAGAAAGACTTCAATCAATATCTTCCTATATAAAACCCTGCATTAATTGGGTTTTATATGTTAGTAGAATACTAATAATTATCTTTCTTTCTTGAACATAATTAGAGGTAATAAAATTTGCAAACATCCTAAGAAACTATCACAGATAGCTAAAGGATTAAATGCAATGGTTTGGAGTAATACAATCCTCCACAAGCACATAAAATTCATTGTTTATTTATGTTATCATCAATTGTAAAACAGTTTTTGATAGCCTTTTAAAGAAGTTCAATAATTCTTAGGCAGGTAAAAAAAATTTATGTACAATCTTTAGTCTCTTAAATCTTTGCCAGGTTTTGTGTACTTAAAGCAATAATACATTTGATCAAAAGGATCAGCCTAAAGATACATATGACAAAAGAAATACATGGCTTTTTTCAAATCTTGCCTTTGATTTTCTTAGGCTGAATCTAATTAATTTCAGCCTCTAGGTAATGTAGTGGGTGGAGTGCTGGTAAAGACTCATTTTGAGTTCAAATCTAACTTCAGAGGGTTATTAGCTGTGTGACCTGGCCAAGTCATTTAGCACTGTTTGCCACAATTTATTCATCTATAAAATGAGCTGGATAAAGAAATAGCAAAGAACTCTAATATCTTTGCCAAGAAAACCCTACATGTGATTATGAAGAGTCAGACATGGCTAAACAAAGAAATTATATTTTAATGTAGTTCAGGCTGCACTAGTCTTGAAGCTTTGGCCTTAAATTGGACACCTCTGTTCTACATGATCTATTTGTTTTTGTTTTTGTTTTGTTGTTGTTGTTGTTGATTCTTTTACACTGATGTAACCTCTCACAGTTTATATTCTAGATATGGAAGATAGTATATGCATGTATACAGGAAATACCAGGATGAGATCAAGGAATAGTTTGATTAAAATTTATCCCAAATGAAGGAGAGTGAAAAAGATTAGGAATGTAGATTTGGAAAAGCAGATCACAAATACTTTGAATTAGTTTACCTTTTATTCTATAGGAAATAGAGAGCCACTGATGGTTTTTGAAGGAATTACCTGATCACATCTATGAATTAGTAAGATGATTTGGGCAGTAGTTTGAAGAGTCAATTGAAAACCATGTTGAACTAAGTAATCTGTATTGTGCTAAGTACTTTATAATTGTTATCTCATTTGAGCCTCACAACAACTTTTGAAGATAGGTACTATTATTATCCTTATTTTTATAGAGGAGGAAACTGAGGAAAACAGAAGTTAAGAACTTGCCCAAGGTCATATTGCTAGTAAATGCCTGAGACCATATTTGAATTTGAATCTTCCTCAGAAGTTCCTTGAAGTCATCAGTGCAAAGGCCAATGTTTGGTAAACAAGCAAATTTCGACATGTGACCAATGAGGAACCCTCAAGAAAAATAGAAATGAAACATGTCATTTAGGAATTATATTATCAGAAGACAAATGAACAAGACATGTTTGAGTGGAGAATAACCAGAGTGCTACATTGGTACACATATGATGTGGGGTAAAAAATGAGGAAGGTATTACAGGGACCAAGACAAAGAAATGGAAAATGGAGAAGGGATGCCATGTGTGAAAAACAAAAAGGACAGTTTATCCATACTATAGAATTCATAAAAGAGAGTGCTATATAATGAGGCTGGAAAAATAACTGGGATCAGGTTAATAAGTGCTTTACTAGTGAATCAAGTGTTCATATTTTATCCTGGAGACAATAGGGAGTTATTGGAGATTTTTTAATACTTAAGTGAAATGGCCAAATGTATCTTTAAAGAAAATCACATGAGGAAATGAGGCAGAAAGACCAATTAGTAAAGGACCATAATATTCTAGGCAAGAGGTGATGAGGATCTAAATTAAAGGGGTAGTGTATGAAGGGAGAAAAAGCTTAGATGTGAAAGATGCTACAAGGATGGAAATGCAAAAATGTTGTCAAATTACTGGTGGGACAGTAAGGAGTCATGAATAATGTTAATAAGACAAACATGGTAGACAGAATGGTTATCAACAGAAAAAGTAGTATGTGAATTTTGAGGAAAAGTGAATGAGTTCAGCTTTTGACACATTGACTTTCTAGATGTGTCCATTTTATTATTTGAAATGTTCAGTAGCTTCTTGTTGATGTGGAATTTAAAGTCAATGGGACTAATATATAGATTTGTGAATTATCTGCATAGAAATGATCATTAAATCTATATGCATACCTGCGTGTGTGTGTGTGTGTGTGTGTGTGTGTGTGTGTGTGTATGAGAGAGAGAGAAAGACACAGATACACACACAGACACTGACAGACAGAGATGGGTTTAAGACAATGCTTTGGAAAATATCCAAATTTAGAAAGTTGGAAAAATAACTAAAGAGGGTCAATAATATTAGGAAAATAGGGCAGAAGAAATCTACTAGCTCTGCAGAGGAAATAAATGTTAGCAACAACAATGACAGGTTGGAAGGAGAATAGTAAAGAGGAAAAGTCCAATAAGAAGGCTTCTGTAAGTTTAAATGAATGATAATGAAGGCCTAGAGTAGAGGATGGCTAGGTGATGCAGTAGAGTGCCTGAGTTCAGATCTGGCCTCAGACTCATACCGTGTGACCCTGGGCATTTCACTTAACCTTATTTTCCTTAATTTCCTCTTCTGTAAAACGTATTGAAGAAGAAAATCTCTACAAGACCTCAAATGAGGTTACAAAGATTTAGATATTATTGAAAAATCGCTGAATGACAATAAATAATTGGGTAGAAGCAATGGCAAGAGAGCAATGGGTGGGAAAGACATTGCAAACTTGAAAATGAGAAAAGGATTTCTTTTCAATACATATTTTATTTCATATTTTTAATGTAAGGAATAGAATTTTAGGGCCTTTAAGAAATGTCATCTTTATTTAAAAGGGTGAATTTATATTGGCATCCCTCATATGCTTAGTAGTCATGATTTAAAACTAATTTTGTAATAAAAGGATGAAAAATTTTAAAAAAAATGGAAAATATATATTTTGCTATTTCTATTTTAGCTATTCCTAATTGGTTAAAATATTCTAGAACAAGTGAAGAGTTGTGGATTTTTTTCACCTTTTTGAATTGGTTAAATAAATTTATTAAGATTTCTGATATATTGTTTTAATTATCAGTTAACAGAAAGAATATATTTAGCTAGTAAGAATTTCCATCTGCTATCAAGCTGTGGATCAATTGTACTTGACTTTATTCTATTTTCATTACTTCCATTTTTAAAATGTTCTTGATTTGAAATGATGGATTTTGGCATGCCCGCTAACTTCTTTGACTTAAAAGAAAAACTCTCAAATGTTTAAAATAGTTATACTACTTAAGATCTCAAATAGGAAATCATTTTAATGTGTAATTCCCATCTTGCACTAAAGGAAATTTCTCAACCATTAATGACAGTGAAGCCTGAGTAAATGCAATATGAAGAATCTTCCAAGAAGAAGGGAAAATTTAGAATAAAGAAACTAAGGAGCTCCAACTATGCCTCTGCCCAAGGAAAAGATACTTTTCCTTGAGAATATGATGTTCTTTACAACCTCACAACAGTAACCGTTTAAAAAGAACTGTATCTAAGCAAGAAGGTATTTTGCCATGTTGTAGAAGGATTTATACAGGTTTTGACATGATATTTCATCATGATAAATATCAAAAGGTTTTAATTCATCCTTTAATATCCACAAATAGGCACAGATTCCTGATCTGACATTTCTGTAAGTGGTTAATAAGAAAATCTTACAATATTTCCAACCTTGTTCAATGGTTTTTGTGACAATAAAATAAATTTTTACCATTTGCTAACGAAGATAGCTTACAAATATTTTATTTGATACTAAAGTACTTGTAAATCATTTTGGTTCTCTTTCTACATGTCTGATTCTTCTCCCTCAGTTCTCATTGTTAGATTGGGTGCATCTTTCCTAATAACTGAGGGCATTTGGGCCCTCTTCTCTTTTCAATCTCATCTTCTTTGGTGATGTCAATTTGTCCCATAGATTCACTTATCTTCACTCAGATTTCTATATAAAGCCCTACTATGATATTTTTCCTGAACTCTAGTCCCATGCAGGATATCTGGTAACTCATCTCCATATGTCCAAAACTTATTATCGTTCCCTGAAAACATTGGCCTTTTCATAACTTCCCTATTATAATCAAGATCCTCCCTATCATCTTTCTAGTCACTATGTCTTCCTCAACATGACTCCACAACATCTATTATATCTGGCTTCTGAACCAGTCTGCTGATCCACTAGTTTCTGAACCAGAATGGAGTAGTCAATACTGCTGTATTTTGTCTAAGAGTCTCCCACTAGACTCCCCAGGTGCATGGAGGCCTCTCTGCCCTGTGCCTGTGCTGAAGCATCCCCCCTGCCTGATTGAAACAGATCTTTCCTGAAGTTCTTCCAAAATACTTCTGCTGGAAATTTGTTACACTCCAAATATTTGTGGGTTCAATCACTCCAAAAATCATTCAGAGTCTTGAACCAGTGTTGATTCTGAGGGAAGCCAGGAAGAGCTCTTTCTATTCTCTGTCTCCACTTGGCTCCACTATCTTGGCTCCACTCTTGTATCTGGATCCCTATCTCTACTCTCACAAATATCACCCTAGTTTAGGCACCCAATGCTGTTTGCTTAGATTATTATAGTAGTTTTTGAATTTGTTTTCCTGACTGCCTTTCCTATTTCAATCTATCTTTGTCACAGCTGCTAGTGACTATGGTCATCCTCCTACACACTCAATAAACTCCGGTGGACCATATATAAACTCCTTCATTTGCCATTTAAAGCTTTTTATTTGAAGCTGTAGCCTATACAATGGTCACACCCCAGTAAAACCATCTGAGCAGATGGAATAAACCAGTTTGAGGGTAACCAACAGGTCTTAAACTCATGAATGAGTTAGGGGAAATTTCTATTTCAAGCATGTGAAAACTTCCCTAAATGGAGTAGGAAGATGATCACAATTTATTCCAGTGGCTATGAAAGTAGTTAAAGCAAGTCAACTTAGAGCCAGACTTCCTAACTTCTATTTTGCCATTGCATTTTAATAACTTTGAAAAAGTCAGACTTTGCCTCACTCAAATACAATTCACAAGCAAGTCAAGACTTAACCCATATGCCAGTATCATAGTATCACGAGTCTTAAAAAATGAAGGACAAATAACAACAAAGCTCTTCACAATCTGGCTCATTCTTACTCTTCTTACTCTTACTTTTCTTACTCTTCTTACCAGTCTTCTTACTCTTAACCTCCTCCCTTCTCCTTTACCATTCAACCCTTTTTGGATGTAAGTTCTTCACATACAACACCCCATCTCCCATCTCTGTATTCTTGCACCGAGCATCTTCTAGCTCTAGGAGGATCTTCCTCCTTAAATTTGTCTCTTAGAATCTTTTTTGCTTACTTCAAGACTAAGTTCAGATTCCTACCTCTACAGGAGACTTTTCCCAATCCACCCTCCACTTTCTCCTCGCTTCTCAAACTACCATTATTTCTACTGATCTAATTATTTACAGGTTTGTCTAGCTCCTTAAAGGCAGAGACTATAATTTACTTTTTTAATATTCTTAGTGTTTAGCACAATATCTAGCACATAGTAAGAATTTAATAATTGCTTATTGATTGACCTCTCTGTCCTCAAGTAACTTCATATTTTCTTCCCTCTGTATATGTCTTGTCCCCACTCCAATAGAATATATACTTCTTGATGGCAAGACACGTACTTCAGTTTCTTTTATTTCAAGAGCCTAACACAGTGACTAAAACATGATAAATAAATATTGCATTCAATTAAATGAATTACTATATTCATATAGAGGGATTCCATGACCTTGATTCTGAGGATTAATACAGAAGGATGGGTCAATAGATAAAATAAATGAAATGAATTTTTAAAACTTTCCAGATATTTTGTTTGAGGGAGAAATGATAGAAATTTTCAAGAGAGTTATAATCTCTGGGATCAATTAGTGGAATATGTAGGCCCACAGAGTGTCTGGGTTAATTGATCTGATTGTGGATTTTAGCGATAAGCTTAGAGAAGCTTGAAATGGGGATTGCTATCTTGCCCTAGAAATCAGAAACATGAGAGTGTGCAAATCCAGAACTGAAGTAACTGGAAATGCCTTGCCCTGACTTCCTGAGAATGGAAAACTTCAGTGACTTTGTTTTAAGTCAAAACTTGTCAAAAAGGGGACAAAAAATACAAACCCAGACAGCCAGAAGATGGAAATTTTTGTTTGGGAAATTCAAAGCTATCAGTGAAAGCATTTTAAATCTTTGGCAATATTCTTGAAAAAAAAAAATGAGAGCATAAGAACAAAACTCTCCAGAAATTAGAAGAATATGGGGAACTTCAATTTTTTTTTTTTGTTTGAGATCCAAATGATATATATGGGGAACTTCAGGGAACCTGTCTATGATTTTATTAATCTACAGAATTGCCTCCCGGTAATTGCATAAATATGTATGCATATTGGATTTAACATATTTCTACCATATTTAACATATATAGGACTACTTGCCATCTAAGGGAGGGAATGGGTGAGGGGGTGATAATTGGAACACAGAATTTTGCAAGGGCTAATATTGAAGACTTGTCAATTGTTTGGAAAAATAAAAAGTTTTAATTTTTTTCAAAAAAGAAATTGCCTCTTTTAATGCCAATTACTTGCTCTAACCCCTAATAATGATGGGATGTGGCACCAGAACTCATTTGCAAAGTAAGAATTTGTTCCTGATCCATTTTTTCATCTTTGAGTGAGACAGGAATAGAATGAAATTTGATTGACATTTGTCTTTCATTTTTCTTGTATTCTATTTTTGCTTATCTTTTATTTTCTAATTTCATTGCTACTGCATAGATGAATTTTATCTTTTCCATTATGTGAGAAGGTGAATATGATATTAATCTGATAGACATGGACTCATACAATTACAAAGTTGGCAGAAATGTCAATGATTATTTACTCCTCCAGATCCAGAAAGCAGGAAATCATATTGACAACATCATTTACAAGTGGCCATCCATTTTCTTCTTGAAAACATTATACTTTAAATATACTTTACATTAATAAAATTTGTGATTTTATGAAATCTGGATCTTGAAGAGTTTCATTGAGGTAGAACTAACTACTCCTTAGAGGAGTCTGTTCAATTGTGGAGTGCCTCTAATTATTAGGAAAATTTTCCCTATGTTTAGCCAAGATAAACTTCCCAGAAGATTCCATTTATTGGCCCTACTTTTGCCATTAGGGAACAAATGAAATAGTCCCTTTTCTATGTGACAGTGCTACTAGTAATTGAAGACAACTATTCCATCTGTTGTATCATATTGCTGATTTAATCAGTTACTCAAAAAACAAGCATTTATCGAAAACCCACTATATGCTTGGCACTGCATAGCACTGAGATAAAAAAGACAAAGAAAAAAATTATTCCTCTTAAGGAACTTCTATACAAAGAAGAAATGTCCACACATAAGTACCTATACATTACAAACAAAGTAAATGCAGAGTAATGGGAGGAATAGGAAGGAAGAAAATAGACATTGAGTGCCTATGCCTAAGTGCTTTTCAAAGATTATCTCTTTTGATCCTCATAACAATGCTTGGAATAGGTACTATGGAGATAATAATCCTCATTTTCAGATAAGAACACAGAGCCAAACTCACAGCTAGAAAACACCAGAGAACTGCTTTGAGATCAGGTTTTCCTGCCTCCATACCCTGTCTCAATCCACAGCTCTCCCTAGCTGTCTCTAGTATAGGTATTAGCAGAGTGGGAGTCAGGAAAATTTTCATATATATGGTATTAGGACCTGAGTTTTGAAAGAAATGAGAGATTGATCCTATGTGGCAGAAGAAGAAAAGAAAAAAAAAAAAAAAAAAAAAAATATATATATATATATATATATATATATATGGCATTACAATTAAGAGGACAAAATTATTTACTCATACTGGTCTTGATGAGGTCTAGAATTGGGGTACCTAAATGAAATTAGGGTTTAATTGAGGTCTAGTGGCAGGTTCAGGGTATAGGGAGTCAAATAGAGCTCCCCTACAACCCCTTTGGATTCGGCGCAAGGATATGGAGTTAAATGAGGTCTACTGGCGGTGCAGAGACCCAAAAACCTAGATTGATAACAGAGGTTAATTTTGGGGTTTGGAAATAAGGTTAAAGTCTAGTTAGTAAAAGGTGTTAGATAAAGAGAAGAGGCACCAGAAACACTGTGGGCAGAGATCCTTTTTATACCAGGCGTAAGGCTGCCATGTTTGGGACCTCTGCAAAGAGAGGACTCCAACTTGGCTCTTATAATGAGAGATTTAGCTAAAGGGGCCTGGGGGTGTCTCAGATCCCATGGGTGCTGGGAGAGCCAGATTGCCTATTAGAATTCAAAAGGGTGCTTTTGATCAGGATTTGTGAATCAAAGGTCCTAGCTTCTTGAGTTGATAATGCATCAGCTAGGAGGGGCTGGGAATCAGAAAGGAAGAAATCCATCTGAAAGGACTAATTTCTTAAAGGGACCACAAC